>NC_142765.1:16662428-17018340 GCF_054948205.1 Urtica dioica subsp. dioica
CGTTGTCCTTGAACTGTTAGCCGTTTTGCATAAACGATAAACATATCCCCCACTGATATTTCCCTGACACAGGTTCTGTTCTCATGGTTATGTTCATTTTGGCCCTGAACATCAGCCTGGTTCTGCAAGAGTTTCTAAAGAATTAAGCCCAATTAATTCTCCTTTGAAGCGGCCCCACTTCTCTCTCACATAGGTGATTCTTTTATTAAGAGTAATCCCGCATTACTCATTCGGAATCTCAACGATCCGATTTCACAGAATCATTAAAAGCTCTAAGCTTAACCTCGTACGGGAGTCACTGTTTAATATTTAGGAATAGGATTAGGGGTTTTCCCCCACAGTGACCTCACAAAGCCATTGACAATTAGGTTGTCCCTTTGAACCAAGATCTTGGGATCTCCAGTCATCATGGTTGGGTTTCCTTTGCCTTGGCTTTATTTGCCATGGGCTTTAGCCCCATTCCTTTGGTTGTCTTCTCTACTTGGTCCCTATTTAACCCTTTGGTTAGCGGATCCGCAATGTTCTCTTTGGACCTAATATAGTCAATACTAATGATTCCAGATGAGAGAAGTTGTCTAATGGTATTATGTCGTCGACGGATATGTCTGGACTTACCATTATACATCACACTATGTGCCCTACCAATAGCAGATTGGTTATCACAATATACACATATTGCAGGCATCGGTTTTGTCCAATTAGGAATATCCTCCACAAAGTTCCTTAGCCATTCGGCTTCTTCCCCACATTTATCCAATGCAACAAACTCAGATTCCATCGTGGATCTCGTTATCACAGTTTGTTTGGAGGATTTCCAAGATATGGCTGCACCTCCCAGAGTGAATACATAACCACTCGTGGCTTTTGAATCTTGAATATCAGATATCCAACTTGCATCAGTGTAACCTTCAATTACCTCGGGATATCTCGTATAGTGTAGACCATAATCACGAGTGAATCGTAAATATCTCAATACTCTTACGATTGCTTTCCAGTGTTCAGCACTTGGATTACTCGTATAACGAGCTAGTCTACTCACGGTGTAGGCTAAATCCGGTCTCGTGCAACTCATCAAGTACATGAGACTGCCTATCACTCTAGCATATTCAATTTGAGAGATGCTTTCACCTTTATTCTTAGACAAGTGTTGACTAATGTCTATGGGAGTTCTCGAGACTCCAGAATCGTTATTCCCAAACTTGTCTAGAATTTTATCAACGTAGTGTGTTTGATCCAGTACAATCCCATTGGGTGTTCGGGTAATTTTGATCCCCAGAATTACATCCGCAATTCCCAGATCTTTCATATCGAACCTTGAGTTCAATATATCTTTTGTGGATTGTACCATACGATCATTACTTCCCACTATGAGCATGTCATCTACATATAAACACAGAATCACATACCCATGTTCAGTGGTTTTAATGTACACACATTTGTCACACTCGTTGATCTTAAATCCATTTGACATCATGACGTTGTCAAATTTCTCATGCCATTGCTTTGGGGCTTGTTTAAGGCCATAAAGTGACTTGACAAGTTTACAGACTTTCTTTTCTTGTCCAGGTGCAATACAACCATCAGGTTGATTCATATAGATCTCTTCTTCGAGATCCCCATTAAGAAAGGCTGTTTTTACATCCATTTGATGAATTTCAAGATTGCGTAATGCAGCAACGGCAATTATCAATCTAATAGAAGTTATTCTCGTCACGGGAGAATAAGTATCAAAGTAATCAACACCCTCTTGTTGTTTATACCCTTTGATTACCAGTCGTGCTTTGTATTTATCAATTGAGCCATCGACTTTCATCTTCCTCGTAAAGATCCACCTAGATCCAAGTGTTTTACTTCCAGGAGGAAGGTCAACCAACTCCCAAGTGTGGTTTTGCATGATTGAGTCTATTTCACTTCTTATGGCTTCTTTCCATAAGTGACCCTCAACAGAATTCACAGCCTCTTTATAATTTAGAGGTGGACCCTCCAACATATAGGTGAAATAATCAGAACCAAATGATTTTTCGACCCTTGCTCGCTTACTTCGTCTAAGTCCCCCAGACTCTATCTCTTCTTCGGATTCTTCATCATTATCTTGAGTTATTTCCTCAATATCCTCAAGAGTTATTTCCTCACCAACCACTTGACTCTCTCGGCGAACTAGAACCTGCGAGAATACTATCACCAAGACAAAGAAAATTTTCTGGGAGCAAGAGAGGATCGGGAACAGTGGGGAATTTCTGGAATTTTCAAGTCTCCTGAATGAGAGCTTCGGACCCTTTATATAGGCCAAGGCATCCGAATTTGAACCACCCAGCAAAACGCCCAGCCTTAAAGGAGTTTAATGCCCCTAATGAGGCTATTAACACGCGGTTACATGCTTTGTATTTATCAATTGAGCCATCGAC
The DNA here is from genome assembly GCF_054948205.1 of Urtica dioica subsp. dioica. Lineage (NCBI taxonomy): Eukaryota > Viridiplantae > Streptophyta > Magnoliopsida > Rosales > Urticaceae > Urtica > Urtica dioica. The sequence goes on from NC_142765.1 coordinate 16,664,834, forward strand.
TTTCATCTTCCTCGTAAAGATCCACCTAGATCCAAGTGTTTTACTTCCAGGAGGAAGGTCAACCAACTCCCAAGTGTGGTTTTGCATGATTGAGTCTATTTCACTTCTTATGGCTTCTTTCCATAAGTGACCCTCAACAGAATTCACAGCCTCTTTATAATTTAGAGGTGGACCCTCCAACATATAGGTGAAATAATCAGAACCAAATGATTTTTCGACCCTTGCTCGCTTACTTCGTCTAAGTCCCCCAGACTCTATCTCTTCTTCGGATTCTTCATCATTATCTTGAGTTATTTCCTCAATATCCTCAAGAGTTATTTCCTCACCAACCACTTGACTCTCTCGGCGAACTAGAACCTGCGAGAATACTATCACCAAGACAAAGAAAATTTTCTGGGAGCAAGAGAGGATCGGGAACAGTGGGGAATTTCTGGAATTTTCAAGTCTCCTGAATGAGAGCTTCGGACCCTTTATATAGGCCAAGGCATCCGAATTTGAACCACCCAGCAAAACGCCCAGCCTTAAAGGAGTTTAATGCCCCTAATGAGGCTATTAACACGCGGTTACATGCTTTGTATTTATCAATTGAGCCATCGACTTTCATCTTCCTCGTAAAGATCCACCTAGATCCAAGTGTTTTACTTCCAGGAGGAAGGTCAACCAACTCCCAAGTGTGGTTTTGCATGATTGAGTCTATTTCACTTCTTATGGCTTCTTTCCATAAGTGACCCTCAACAGAATTCACAGCCTCTTTATAATTTAGAGGTGGACCCTCCAACATATAGGTGAAATAATCAGAACCAAATGATTTTTCGACCCTTGCTCGCTTACTTCGTCTAAGTCCCCCAGACTCTATCTCTTCTTCGGATTCTTCATCATTATCTTGAGTTATTTCCTCAATATCCTCAAGAGTTATTTCCTCACCAACCACTTGACTCTCTCGGCGAACTAGAACCTGCGAGAATACTATCACCAAGACAAAGAAAATTTTCTGGGAGCAAGAGAGGATCGGGAACAGTGGGGAATTTCTGGAATTTTCAAGTCTCCTGAATGAGAGCTTCGGACCCTTTATATAGGCCAAGGCATCCGAATTTGAACCACCCAGCAAAACGCCCAGCCTTAAAGGAGTTTAATGCCCCTAATGAGGCTATTAACACGCGGTTACATGCCAACGTCTCACTCCTAATGAGGTCATTATCGCACAACGTTAATCCTCCTTCATGGCGCATTGATGCATGGCCATAACGCACGGTTTCATGTTTAATTCCCAACCATAACGCGCAACATGAGGAATTAAAACATTAAGAAGTGAAATTTGTAGTAAAAAGAAAGCCCGAGACCGAGACAATTCCCGAAACCCGAGCCCGGCCCGGCTCGGCGCGCGTGTGTGTGTGTGCGCGCGCGAGGGGTTAAGAGATAACCCACCCACACTCTCCTCTCTTGCACTTGCTTGACCATTAAAGAGAGAGGATAGTATATAAACACTACCACAACACACATCCCCAACCAATGTGGGACTCTTGGGTTTTCACTTCCACAACACAACAACAATTGTGTTTCTTTAGCCTACTTTGAGCATCAATTTCTCATTCATCTTAGGTCCGATTTTGGCAAACAAATATTCGATTTTATAGCCCTCGTTACGAGGAATCCGTATCACTTGGAATTATTCAATTCCGATGAGTGGAACCCACTCAACTTGTTGCCACAAATCAGCCATCCACATGATAATAATAAATAAAATTTATTAACACATTCCAACAACCGATTCAAGGCCATATACACAAAGTTTGACTTAAACAGAGCAAAAGAAACGATGTACATGACATATGAAATTAAAATATACTATAACAGACGTGTTTAGTGTGGATTCATAATTATATTAGCCAAACGATACCATGATAATAGTAAGTACTCACAGTCACAGATATGCAGAGAACATAAACTTTCAAAAGCCTTGTCTTATGCCCCTAGAATTAAGAGTGAAGCAAAGCAAAGCTACTCCAAACTACACAACCATGAATTAATCTGGAATGAAAGTTTATTTATTTGTTTGACCAAGTAACACAAAAGAAAAAAAAACTTGATAACACAAAGCAAGATTCAAGCTACGAACTCGAAGAACTCGGAACTCATACACGAAATACTTTTTCGGCACAAACCGATGGCATTGCTGATCCAAGCTAAAAGGAAATTTGAATATCTTATCATTCCATCCTGGGGAAAAAGATGTATAGGAAACAAACAAAATAAAAATAAAAAAACAAAATCAATGGCTCCTAATCTCAACAAGTCAGGCCTCGAGTTTCAGCGTCCAACATTTCCTTGACCGCCCTAACCAAAGCCCTCGTGGCCAGTTTCGTTCTCAACCCCTTCTCTCCCATCTCCTCCAAGAGCTTCTCGGCGTTGACCCAATCGAGAGCCTTGAGGCACAAGGACCGAACTAGCCCATCGTACTGCTCTGCGTCGGGTCGGACCCCATGGCTCTCCATATCGACGAGCAGAGCCAAAGCCTTGTCGTGGGCCCCGAGACGGCAGTATCCTCGGATGAGGGACCGGAACGTGACCGGGACGAGCTTCGAGTGCATGCTCTTCGCCTCGGCTAAAACCTCACACGCCTCTCCCATCCGACCCGAATCCGCGTACCCGTCGATGAGGATCGTGTACGTTCGAACGTCGGGTTTCAGTCCACGACTTTTCATGACCTCCATCGTCTCGGCCGCCTCGGACATCGCCCCGGATTTCGAGAGCCCATGGATGACCGCATTGAAAACCGCGCTCGTCGGGTCGGTCATTTTGTCGAGCAGCTTCCGGGCCTCCCCCGCGAGCCTCGCCCGGCACAGCCCTTTGATCACCGCCGAGAATTGCTTGGCCGTGGCGTCCAACCCGTCCAGAAGCTCCGCGGCCGATCTCACGGTGTCGTTGTCGCGGCTGAGAGACGTGATCAGAAGATCGAGCGAGTCTCGTAGTAGCGACTGATTGTTCGTCGTCTCCTTTGCCAGCGTGTAGATAAAGTACGCGTCTTTAGCCCTCTTTCCTTTGCATAACCGGTTCACAATGTTCTTGAGTCTCTCTTCGTCGTTGGGCATTTTCTCGGCCTCGATCATCTTCTCGCAGACCGACCAGGCTCGGTCGTACATCGAGCACTTGCAGAGCGCCTCGAACGTGGAGTAGTAACTCTCCGTGGTCGGGACAAGCCCAAAGTCTCCGAACTTTTCGAAAACCTCCATGGCGATCTTTCCCTCGCCGGACTTCGAGAAAACCGCGATCAACTCGTTCAGAGTCTCCGAGTTCAAAGCCGAGCTTTCGGTCTCGCCTATCTCCTTGGCCAAGTCCCACAGCGAGGTCGTGACGTTCTTGCGGAGATCGCCGCTTGAAGACGCGGCCTTGACGAGCGAATCGACGATCCGCCGAGTCGCTCTGAGCTTTGGCTCTCCCTCGTCGCTCCTCAGAGCCCAGCTCACGAATCCGATCAAATTCTCGACGGAGAGTTCGGGGGTTTCGACGACTCTCACCAAGAGCTCCTCGTCCGGAGTCGAATCCAAGCCGTCGAGGCTCGGTCTCAGCGAATCTCTCCCGACGTTGGTCTTGAGAATCGACAGAAACTCCTGGAATCGCTCCTCGTCGTCGTCGGCGACGAGTTCCTCCTCCGGCTGAGCATTTCCGGCGTCTCCGAGCTCGAGATTTTGATGTTCCTCCTCCACGGACCCGGCGGGGGCGAATCCGTCTTTCAGGTCGCCGCCGGAATGTCCGGCGATCTCCGGCGAATCGGGGAATTTCGAATCGGAATCGAAGGCTTGGGAAAATAATCTGGGGCTAGGGTTTAGGGTAGGAAAGAGGTGAGTTGAGGGAAGGGTGCGATGAATTAGGGTTTGGGAAGAGCGTAGAGAGGGGGTCGAGGAGAGTAAGGCTTTGGCAACCCTAACCGACCTCCAGATCGACATGGCGGCTCGGGCGGGGTCGGGAAGAAGAGACGGTGGTCACAGAGAGGGAGGGTTTTAGGTAAAGTTTAAATCGTTCCTGTAAACTTTTTTCAGTATTACGTGCGTTTAGACTTTTATAAGGCCTTGTTTGTTCGGTAGGAATAGAGGAATGGATTGTTTTACCGTGGAAAAGAAAGAAAATGATTACATAATTTCTTATTTATATTTGGTAGAAAAGATAAAATGACAGATGGATGGATTGTTTTGATGATATATTTGTAAAAAAAAACATAACATTTTTCTTCTTTACTCTTATTTTCTCCCAAAATTGGAAGGATTAAAAATGGTGGGCCCGGTGAATTATTAATCCCTCCAAATCATTCTCATTTTCTTTCACTCCTTCCTACCAAACAAGGATACATGTCACATCAACTGAAAAAATCAATCCACTCCTTCCATTTCTCCTCTACCAAACAAAGCCTTAGACTGTAGAGCCTTGAGTGTATTTTTTTTACTACTTTTTTTAAGAAGGATATAAATTTAGTCCATTTTTGTTTTCTAAAAAGAAAAAAAATGGTTCTAATATGTTAAAAAGACGTGAACTAACCCAAATATGTTGGAGGAATTTTTGGATTTCAACTCAAACCTCCTAAGCAAGGGAGAAGACGGCCCGAAACTCCAGAACGAGGAAGAAGACGACCCAAATCCACTCACGCTTAGACAATGACCAACAAAGAAAATGTACAGATTTATTTCAAGTTTGAACTTTTAAATCAAGTTTAACATTCAAACTTGGAAAATGTGACCCAAATCTCATATTCTAAGGGAAAAATAACGAACTCTCTTACACGATTATGGCCAGCTGAGTTTGTAATTGTGGCGAATTTGGGGGTTTTGAGCTATATTTGATAAGTGACATCTATTTGGTATTATTAGTGTCGATCTCCTTTTTTTTGTATAAATTTAGTTCATTTTTGTTTCCTATAAATAAAAGAAAAGAAAATTCGTCGATTTTCGTTGAAATGTATTGGAAACAAGTTCAAAACGTAGCTGCAAATCGACGAAATCCAAATTAAGCGTTTATTCGTTGAAGGTTATCGTCAAAACGGCCGAACGACTTCGCTCGAGTACAAGAACACACTACTACAAATACAGTTTTTCCGTGCGGATGACTTTTAGGTGCGACTTTTCGCACCTAAAAGTCGCACCAAAAATTACTTTCGGGTGCGACTTTTCGTACCCAAATGTCATTGAAGTAACAAAAAAATTTCGGTGATTTTTTTAAATTTGGGTGCGAAAAGTCGCACCCAAAAGCTCATCATATCTTTGGGTGTGACTTTGTCGCACCCAAAAGTCCAAAACATTTCTAAAAATTTAGCGGGATTGATAAAGTCCAAAACATTCCAAAACATTTCTAAAATTTTCGCTGATTAGAAGAAGAACGGAAAGGAAAGAGAAGAAGAGAAAAGAAAAGAAGAAGAAGGGGGCTGAGCGGCCGAGAGAGAGAGAAAGAGAGATTGAGGGGGAGCGAGAGAGGGAGAGAGGGAGACTGAGAAGGAGAGCGACCGAGTGAGAGGACTCGCGGCCGACAGCAGCCATCGAGACCGAGCACCACCTCGCGCGCGCGACCGAGAAGAAGCGAGCGCCGCCGCGAGCACGCCGAGGACGCCGACCGAGAAGGGATCGTCGAGGAAGAAAGGAGAGAGCGCCGAGGAGACATGATTTCACAAACAAGGTGAGATAGGATTTCTCCCCCAAATTGGAATTCGATTTATAGGGTTTAGAATTTGGATTTCCGAATTTGATAGTTCTTGGGTTTGATTTCGATGAGTATATCACTGGTTGCTTGATTTATGCTCGTGTTTGATGAGATTTGTGATGATTCTCTTGTTATGATTTGGTTTTGGTTGGACCCGGTGATGTTTCTCTCTCGGTGCCTCTGTTGATTCGATTATGTGTTGTTGAATTTGGGGCTTTTGATTTTCAAGGTTTTCTGGTGAATTGATCTGTACTTTGGAATTGATATTTGAATACTCGCTTGAGTTAGGCCTGATTTTAGCTTGGAATCCTTTGGTTTAAAGCTGGCCGAGTGTTTGAGTTGATATGGATTTGAGCTTGGTTTTTGTGACGTGATTCTGAATTTGTTCACTGGTTATTTGAGTTCGAGTCGGCCGTGTGAATTGTTGGCCGTGTGAATTGTTTGGCTTTGACTAAATCCGTGTGGTGTGTCGTTAAACCAAAAATCTGAGAATCGAGTATTAATTTTTATGGTTTTGTAGTGGTTTTCGCTGATTTCTTGGTGTGGATTTGGCTGAAATCTGTGTGGTGTGTCGTTATAAGTAATGGTTTGGTTTTATGATGATTTTTGGCTGATTGCTTTGGTTTGGTCTTGGCTGAAATGAGTTTGTGATGTTGCTGATGTTTGGCCGTGTGGTTGTTTATGTCCGTGTGACCTGTTTTGGTCGGATGTTTACTTGGCCGTGAGACTTGTTTTGGCTATGTGATTCATTTTGACTGTTTGTGATTTTGAAATTATAGGAGTGGCCTTGTTCGATTTGAATCGGTTTTGGGACGTGAATATGAGAATCGCTTTTACGGGGGCTACGAGGACGCTATTGTTTCGGCAGCGGGACGGCACGAACCTTGAAGGTTCTGGCCTCGATTCGGGATTGGCGTGCAATAACAACTTGTTACATGCTATTTTATTTAATTTCAGTTCGGAATTTTGTTGAATGTAAATTGTTTAGGGTGATGTTTTCGAATAAAATTTAACGTTTATTCTATGGAAAAGTAAAATTTCTGTGAAGAATAACTAAGGTAGTGTTTGAGTTGCGAATTTCGTTGAGCTGAGCTGGAAATAGCTAAACTCGTCATACTATTCCGGGCGGACTGAGTTGAGAAGTTTCTGTCTCTGTCTCTCTCTCTCAAAATAGTTGCGCTATTTAAAACTTAAAGATTGTAAAATAGTAAAAGACTTAAAAAAATGAACTAATATTTATACGTGTTCCAACTTCCATAGAGCCTCTGGTAGCACAGCCAAAACAACGATGAGTTTTCTGCCCTGAGGGGGTGGAGCGACAGAAGTTTTGAGAATTCAAGAAAAGGTCACGGCGAGACGAGCCGTTTATCATTGCGATAGGTGTCAAGTGGAAGTGTCGCGAGAGCGGTACCAAATCGAGGCAAACTCTTAATACTAGCAATGACCTCAAAATAACAGGGGTCAAATTAACAGGGGTCAGATTAACAATCAGCTAACTGGTGAGTAACGGCTATAATTTTTTCTCTGTTCTCTCTCCTACCTAAACCTTATTCTCACTTTCAAACACGATGGTCGGAGAGAACGGTTTTCAAGTCTCAACACCCCTAGATCTACTGGAATTTCATTTTCATCCAGGTCTGTGTCGGTTTTTGCCTCAGGCGTCAACCCACGCGTCGCCACACGCGGCCCACGCGCCTCCCTTTTCGTCGCGCGTGTAGGTCATGCGCCTCCTCCTGGTCGTTTTTTTTCCAATTTTTCTGACTCCCCCTGTTTTGTCTTACTCTTCTCGGCCTTTTCCACGAACTTAGACAACGTTTTGCGCGCTCAAATTCTGCAGTAGAGTGAGTTTTATTGGTTTTCTCATTCTCAGCAACTCTTGCAATGTTCTGTCCGTATGTTGTTCTCATCTCCCACCATGGATGATGATCATGGTTTCTCTAAGAGAAACGTTTTTCTAGATAGCTTTTTCATAGAAGATAAGCAATTCGTGATGTCTTTTGGCCGAGACGGTGGAATCGTCCGTGTTCTTGAGGAGAGCATGAGGTCTTCTTTCAGCATTTTCTTAAATAGGGATATAGAGGTATGGCTCGCAAAGGTTATTGATGGAAGCCTTGTTTTATCTCCCGAACACAGGTTATGGAGAAGGATCGTGGGAAACGGTTTCTCAGTCATCGTGGATGTATTGATCAACAAAAGAGGCTGTTGTTTAAGAATTCTGAAGATTGCTCAGGGACAAGGAAGACTGATACTGATTCCCGAGGGCGAGAGAAGGCAAGGGTGGAAGATTTTTCGAGATCTTTGGATGCGGTCCTTGGACGGTGGTCTGCAAACCAAAAGGCCGGAGATCGTAAAGTCCAAGAAACTTCAGTGTTCAACACGAGGCCAAGCTACAGCGGCGCGGTTCAAGGGTACCGGAAGAAAGAATGGAAAGGAGGATGCGGAACAAACACTCTTAGTTGTCACACCAGATCACCCCAAAACGTTCGCTTTGGCCGTGGTGGTTCGAAGGTTTAACGGCTTTAACAACTGGGAGGAGATTCAGACAGCCATACTCAAGTTATCCTCCCATGAAGTGATTATCTCCCATTTCTCCGGGAACAAAGGCCTGATTTGGTGCCGAGATTTGGAAGTAAAAAATGCAATCCTCAAAATCGGCTTGATCCTCATCAACAGGAAGAACGTGGCGATCCTCTCAGAGTGGAAGGCCTCAGAACAATGGGAAGGTAACTTCTTGAAGGTAAAGAACGATTGGATTGGTATTGAAGGCATTCCCTTGGATTTATGGAATGTTCACGCGCTGAAGACTATTGGGGGCAAAATGCGGAAGGGCGATTCAAATCGCCAAGGAGACGTTGGAACTCTAAAATATCAGATTTGAGAAATTAAGGTTAAAGGTCCTAAGAGCGGTCTAATGGCGTACTCTTTGGAACTGCGTTATAGAGAGCATTCGATCCACGTCGGCCTCTTCAATTTAGAGGAGTCACCGAGAGGCCCTATATTGGTTTCAACGTTTCATCCTCCTGTACACCAGACGGATTTTCCGAGCATCGCCTCTCCGTCAAAGCCCTTTCAGCTGGCGAGAAACCAAGAGGATAAAGGAAAAAGGAAGATGGAAGAAAAGGAAATCAGCAGGTCTACGGTCCAAGAGGTTTAGAGCGGCTCGAGGTCGAGTGAAATCCTTAAAGCAGATGAAGAAAAGTCAGCGTCAAATCACGAGAGGCTCCTCGTGAAGGCGAAGTCAAATGGGGTTACGGGGCACAACAAGGCTGACTCATATGCTAATCTAATAGGTTTCGGTGTGGGCCACTTTACCAAAGATCTACACTCACGCATAGCTGACCAAATCGCGCGCATACATACAACCGACTACGAATCTTTTCCCGAATCCTTCTCTCCAAAAACACCAGTCGGTTCCGTGGAGGCTCTAAAAGAAATCCATTCTGAACTGAGCCGCTTTCCAGAAGAAGTTGTCTCAGCCATATCCGTAAGAGCAAAGAGCGCGGGTAGTTACGCAAAGACTCATCGTCGAAAGAGCGAGCATCTTTCCGCAATGGGGTTATTGATAGGTGGAACGCTTATACGACTCAAAAGAAGAGGTCGCCGATCATCAGGAGGGACTGCCTAGATTGTTTTAGCAACATTGAGGTGGAAGACAGGAAAAAAGACGCTTTCGGCAAGACTTTTTCGCGTAGATGGTGGCTCGGCAATCAAAAGGTGTAGTCGGCCTTCCACCCTCCGCCTCTTGGTCTTGATGAAGATGACAAAATTAAACCAATACAAGATAGTCTTTTGGAAACTCAAGACGTGGTCTCGTCTCCGACGGAAGGCTCTTCGGAGGAGTTTATCGGTCCCTCTGAGGATATCCCGAGTGATGACTCTTCAGAGTGTCTAGAAGGTGTTGCTGAAATGCTCGGATCCGGTTCATCGACTTCATCGTCCGACGGCTCGCCCCCCATCGAACCGAACCTAAATGATCAAGTATCACCACTTTTATCTACTTCGGTTATACTATATTCTATTTCAGGTAAGGGCGGATGAGTACATCGACATAACAACAATAGCCATGATGGAGGGTCCACTCAAAAGAAAAGTAGTTCCAAGATCTCAAAAAAGAAAAAAAGAGAACTGAGGAAATTGGAATTCATTATGAGCTTCGATAAGGCCATAAGCTCAGGGAGGAAGCTTGTTTGTAAATGAAGATCATCTCATGGAACGTCAGAGGGACTGGTCACCCCGATAAAGGACGGGGAATAAAATCGTTGGTATGCAAGATCAACCCGAATATTCTTGTCCTTTTGGAGACAAAAAGATCTAAAATCGATAGACTGTTCGTAGGAAGTGTGTGGAGTTCTAGGTTCAAAGAATGGGTCCTTCTTCCGTCAATCAGAGCAACGGATGGTATCCTTATTGTATTGGATTCAAGAAGAGTGTCGGTAATGGAGAACTTGATAGGGGATTTTTCGATTTCAACTAATATAGAGAATGACGACCTTCCGTTGTGGTTCTCTAGGATTTATGGACCGTGTCGAGGTGCTGGAAGATCAGACTTTTGGGATGAGTTGGAAGGGCTGGGTGAGATCCCATTGGTGTGTCGGATGAGATTTCAACATCATCAGATTCGCCGCAGAGAAAAATAAACCAGTAAGAGCTAGACGAAGCATGAAAATTTTCAACGAGTTCACATGGTCAAACTTCAGGGAAAGTCCCACGTCTTCACGTCTAGATAGATTCCTCTTCACAACATGTTGGATGGGTATCTTCCCGTTCTGTTTACAAGAGGTCCAATTTAGGGGTGTTTCGGACTACAGAACCGGTCAAATGGGGCCCGAACCCTTTCAGATTGGACAACAAGTGGTTGGAACACTCCGATTTCAAGGCTTTGGTTGCCAGTTCATGGTTGGAACCCGTTCCGGAGGCTTGGACAGGTCACCGTATTATGGGGAAGCTCTATAGATTAAAAAAGAAAATCAAGGCATGGGCGGTTGGTGAAAAGGAAAGGAAGATGGGCCGAAAATTGAAAACAGAAAGAGAGATTTGCGTCTTAGATAGAAAGGAAGTTGGTCCCGACTGGTCGAAAGAAAATCGTTTCGGAAGGGTCTATTTGAAAGGACAATTGGATAGTATTCTTGAAAATGAGAAGATGATAGCAAGGTTAAAGTCGAAAGCCGCATGGGCCAAACATGGTGATGGTAACACGAGTCTTTTCCATTCTCTCCTAAGTGCGAGAAAGACAAAGAATTCCATTTGGAAGTTGTAAAAGGCGGACGAGACTATCACGGTTAACGAGGCTGAAATCATTGAAGAAATTAACAATTTTTTTGAAACTTTGTACCGTGCTAATCCATCAATGCGAGGAGACTAGAACAACATACTTTGGCAGCCAATGGACTCTGATAATGCTGAAAACCTCTCGCGACCTTTCGACGAAGAAGAGATAAGAAGAGCGGTTTTCGGTTGTGCGAGGAACATATCCCCGGACTGGATGGTTTCTCCATGGCGTTTTTCCAGAATTTATGGGAGATCCTCAAGGCCGAGGTGCTCTAATTCTTTAATGAGTTTTGGGAATCGAGCATAATAAACAAACGTGTAAACGAGACTTTCATTTTCTTGATACCCAAAAAACTCAACGCCAGTAGAGCCAAGGATTTTAGACCAATCAGTCTGGTTACAGGATTATACAAAATTTTGGCAAAGGTATTGACGGAAAGAATTAAAACAGTTTTCGACAAAATTATATCCCCTTTCCAAGGTGCTTTTGTTAAAGGACGTCAAATCTCAGATATGATCCTTATCACAAACGAGGTGGTTGAGGAAACTAAGAGGTCGGGGGTGAAAGGAGCAGTCTTTAAAATAGATTTCGAGAAAGCTTACGATATGGTGGAATGAGACTTTCTCGACTTCCTGATGGAAATGAAAGGTTTCGACGCAAGATGGAGAAAATGGATCAAAGGATGTGTCTCCTCGGTCTCATTCTCTATCATCATTAACAGGAAAGATAGAAATCTTTTTCGAGCTCGAGAGGTTTACGTCAAGGAGATCCGATCTCGCCTTTCCTTTTCACCTTAGTTGCGGACCCTATGTCTAGAAGAATCCTTTGAGGTGTGAAAAACGAATCTTTTAGACCCCTTGAGGTAGGCTCCCCGAGATTGAGACTATCCCATCTACAGTTCGCGGACGACACACTCATCTTCGGGGATTTCGATACTCAAAGTTGGGCAAATCTTATCGATATTATTCGTGATTTTTGCAAAGACTCAGGCCTTAAAATTAATATTGAGAAAAGTAGTTTGGTTGGTATTAACTGCGAAGCAGAGGAGAGTGAGCGTCTCACAGCTTCTCTTGGTTGTCAAAAGATGGATTGGCCGATCACCATCTCGGTTTACCCCTTTGGAGACAACCCGATGAGCAAATCATTATGGGACCCGGTGCATCTCAAGGTTGAGAGAGACTCGCTGGCTGGAAGCGAAGCTTTCTTTCGAAAGACGGGAAATCAACCCTCATTCAGTCGGTGTTATCTGCCTTACCGACCTATTTCATGTCAATTTTTAAAATGCCCACAAGGGTTGCCGAAGAAATTGAGAAAATTGTGAAATGTTTCTTTTGGGAAGGATTCAAAAACCAAAAAAGGCGGGCAGTGGTCTCATGGGTTGAGAGTTGCAAGCCTAAAGAGGCGGGAGATTTGGGGATTGGGAGACTTGTTGCCAAAAATAAGTCTTTGCTTGCGAAATGGCTTTGGCGCTTTCCACTCGAGCCGGACGAGATGTGGCATAAGGTGATAAAAGCGATCCATGGTATTCAAGAAAATAGATGGGATCCGGGGCCTGCAACGAGACGCACCCTAAGGAATCCTTGGAAGTCCATTTTCTCGGTCCAAGAAGAATTTTTTAAGCGATGCATTTGGATAGTAAGAGACGGTAACATGGTAAGGTTTTAGGAGGACGTTTGGTGTGGTGGCGAGGCTCTAGTATCACGCTTCCCTGGTCTATTCCGTTTATGTCTCTAAAAAATGTGCCAATTAGGCAGTTGGTCTCTAACCCTCTAACAGGTACTATCGAGTGGAATTTCAACTTCTCACGAAACTTAACAAATAGAGAGATCTCGGTAGATGCGCAGCTAGAGTCAGTTTCCCTCGGGGATGGGTAGAGGATCGTAGGGCTTGGTTGGATGACTCGGAGGAGTTCTCTATAAAATCTATGAACGCGGCACTCGCGTCTCCGGGACCGACCAATTCAGTGCCTTTCCACGAAACAGTATGGAAGTGCGCTGCCCCAAAAAAAGTACAAATACTCGGGTGGAGATTGACACTCAAAATAATAAACACGGCGGATGTCATTCAAAGGCAGAACCCTCATCGAGCCCTTTCCCCGAGCTGTTGTATCCTCTGTCACAGAGCAGCGGAGGACATTCACCATCTCTTCGTAGACTGTCCAGCAGCGTCAGGAATATGGAAGTGGCTTTTCGGGAAGCTAAACATTGAGGCCTCATTTATTGTTCTCCTGTTTGATTTTTTCTTGCTTCACACGACAACGGGGAAGAACAATCGTTGGAAGGCAGCAGTTAAAACGGGGGTGCTGGCAGGCTTTTTGGCTATGTGGCTAAGCAAGAACAAATGCGTTTTTGAGAACGAGGAGTGGTGTCAAGAAGGCGATCTGGAAATTCTCAATCGGAACATTGCTCTTTGGCTTCACAATGCTTGCAAGGAGTTTAAAATTTTTTCCTTGGCGGACCTCCAGAGAGACTGGAGTAGTACTATATAAACCTCCCGGTTAATATAAAACTCTTTTGGATATAAATATTCAGGATTTCCTTTGTAAATTGTGGTTCTTTTACTGACCGACCTCCCGGTTTGTTGTGGGAGGTTATCAGGCCCGACCCACCTGCAAGGGAGGTAAAACAAAGGCTTTAGGCATCATTTTCTCAAAAGGTCCACAAAATTTTATATATATATATATATAATAATAATAATAAAAAAGAGAATAGAGAGTACATACATGAATGGAAGCAAATTAAAGACAGCCAAGCCCACTTGTCACACAAAGCCCATATACAATATTTTTTTTAAACAACCCATATGCCATATGCTCGACAGTTCATCTTCCTAAACCCTTTTTCAAATAAAAAAAATCTTCCTGAACCAACTTTTCAAAGCCACACTCATACAAGTCCAAGAAAGAAGTTGTTGATGATGCATCAACAATATTATTTCATTACCCACGTGAAGAAGGAAAAAAAGATCGAATTAAAGGTTTTATCTATCTAAACTTTATTTTCCTTTATAATGTGTATTGCTTGATTGTTGGATTTAAATTAGTTTTTTTTTTTACAAAGTTTGAATTTTTATTTCTTTGAATTGTAGTGTTTTCTTGGTTTGATTTAAATATGTCTAGTAAAAAATATCAATCGGGGTATGATAAAATTAAGAAAAAAAAAGAAGAAAATTTGATTCAATCTAAAAAACAAGCACTTTAAAAATTTCTTACAAAAAGACATGAAACTTCAAGTTAAGTAACAATAATAGAAGAAAATTTACCTAATTCAAAGAGACGTGACAAAGTAGTGGTAGAAGAAGGTCTAGATAAAGAGATTAATATCAATGAAACATGTAATATTGTAATGGTTGATGAAAAAGGTGAAAAAATCATAGAAGAAGAGGAAATTGATATGGACACCAAGGGTGATAAATGTGATTTTAGTGAAAATTCTACCAATGTTTTTGACCCGTCTAAATGGAAAAATATACATCATAAGTTGAGAGATTTATTTGCGGAAAAATGCCCCATTAGAGATAATGATATAACATTTCCAAAAGATGATAATTGTAGGCATTTTTCAACTTCTTTTTACACGAGAAAATTACTAAATGGGGAAAGATGTGATAGAAGATGGTTAGTCTATTCAAGGGAATCGAACAAAGTGTATTGTTTTTGTTGTAAATTGTTTGGTACGAAGTCTAGTCTAAACCTATTAGGAAACGATGGAACAAATGATTGGAGAAATCTTGGTGCCAAACTTAAAAGTCATGAAACAAGTGATGAACACATGATTAATATGAAAGATTGGTTTGATTTGGAGTTGAGGTTGGTCAAAAACAAAACAATTGATCGGAGTGCTCAAAACATAATTAACAAAGAGAAAAAACATTGGAGAAGTGTTTTGATAAGAATCATTGCTATCGTTAAAAAATTGGATTAGAATAACTCGGCATTTCGGGGAACAAACGAAAAGATTTATCAAGAAAATAACGGAAACTTTCTTAGTCCAGTTGAGATGGTAGCGGAATTCGATCCGGTAATGCAAGAGCATGTGAGGCGTATTAAAAACGACGAGATCCGTAATCAATACTTGGGACATGGAGTTCAAAATGAGTTCATTCATTTGTTGGCACATGAAATCAAAACTACAATTGTCAAAAAGTTAAAAGAGGCAAAATACTTTTCTATTATACTTGATTGTACTCCGGATACTTTTTGGGATTTTTAAATGTTGATGATACATCCAGGAAAGGCCTCTTTAATACACTTGTGAGGGAGATTGAAAATTTGAAACTTGATATTAATAATGTAAGAGGACAAGGATATGATAATGGATCTAATATGAAAGAAAACATCAAGGTGTTCAAAAAAGATTATTGGAAATTAATTGTGGAGCGTTTTACACACCTTGTGGTTGTCATAATCTTAATTTGGTGCTTTGTGATGTTGCAAACTCTTGTGTTAAAGCCATATCATTTTTTGAAGTTTTGCAACGCATATATTCATTGTTTTCATCATCAGTCAAACGATGGAAGATATTGAAAGAAAATATATCTAGTTTGACTGTAAAATCATTGTCACAAACTCGTTGGGAAAGCCGAATAGAAAGTGTCAAAGCAATTAGGTATCAAGCTCCAAAAATTAGAGATGCATTATTAGACCTCGCAGAAGCAAGTGACGATCCTAAAATTAAGAGTGAAGCGAAATGTCTAGCGGAATATGAACTAGACAATTTTGAATTTTTGCTAGGCATGACAATTTGGTATTTATCTTACATGCTATTAATTTGGTTAGCAAGAGTTTACAAAGTAAAGATATGCATATCGATGTGGCATTAGATCAATTAAAAGGTCTTGTTTCATATTTTGAGAGTTATAGAGAAAATGGATTCACATCTGCCATGATTTCGGAAAAAGAAATTGCAAATGAGATGGGAGTAAAATCTCAATTTCGTGAAAGACGTGTGATTCATAGGAAGAGACAATTCGATGAGCCAATAGTTTCCGATGATACTAAATCTCTTGAAGAATCATTTCGAATTGATTATTTTTTATACATAGTTGATCAAGTTGTTTCCTCAATTCAAATTAGATTCGAGCAGTTTCAAGAGTATGATAAAAATTTTGGATTTCTTTTTACTTTTGATAAACTGAAATGATTGGACGAAAATGTTTTGAAAACATGTTGCTTGAATCTTGAAAATATTTTAAAACATGAGGAATCTTCGGATGTTGATGGTTTAGACTTGTTTTCGGAATTAAAAATATTAAGAGTTGTTTTTCGAGAACAAACTAATGGTCCAATTGAAATACTTGATTACATAGAAAAAGGTGGATTCTTTTCCGAATACGTGTATTGCTTACAGAATATTATTAAATATTCTCGTGACTGTTGCGTCTGCAGAGAGAAGCTTTTCAAAGTTAAAATTAATACAAACTTACTTGAGGTCAACGATGTCACAGGAACGGTTATCTGGATTGGCTATGTTGTCTATTGAAAAGGATTTGCTGGAAAAATTAGAATATAATGATTTGATCAATACTTTTGCATCGCAAAAGTCAAGAAAAGTAAAGTTTTGAAGTTGTGTGTGTGTGTGTGTGTTTTTTTTTTCTTTGCAGGTTTCTCATGTTTTGTGTTGTGTGAATGAAGAATATTAGAGCGAAGAGTTTGAAGATGAAGTTCATGGTGGAGATAGTTGTTGACAAACATATTTTTGTTGAATATTTGTATTATTTAATGGTATTACACATGATTACCATATGTGAAATTTATTTTGCGTGTGTTCAAAAAGGCCCGATTTTGCATCTTTGCTTTAGGCCTCTAATTTCGTTAAGCCGGCCCTGGAGGTTATGATTTGGTCTGGGGAGCGTTTTGCACTCCCTTTTTGTAAAGTGACTTTCAGCCTGTTAATATAACGATTCTTATTTCAAAAAGAAAAAATAACAGGGGTCAAGGTCGGCCAGTGAGACGATGGGAGATAAGCTTCATCGTCGAGAGGGAAACAGCAGTTTTCATTAAAAAAAATCTCTTAGTGCTTTCATTTAAAAAAAAAAAAAACAACCAATCGAAGATTAAGAATAAAAAAACCAAAAACACTATTAATTTATACCGGTGGAAGGAAGAAAAAAAAAGAAGTTAATTTGAAATAACAATAAAAAAAGGGTTTTTTTACTTTTTTGGACTTTTTTTTTCAAAAAGGTCACAAATAGGACTTCGTAATTAATTTGGATTTATGTAATTACCCTTTTACCCCCGTGAACATTAAAATTTAAATAAGAAATCACCAAAAAACCGGATTTTAGGCTGAAAATTGGGCCCACTTAGTAAACCCGCCCAATTCAATTTCTCACTTACCTTGCCTCCACGTCACCTTCCTCTTCATTTCTTCATTGACCGAGATAGTTTAACCAGAAGAGAGAGAGAGAGAGATAGAGATAGAGAGAGAGAGAGAGAGAGCGAGCGAAAAAAAAACCGTCCAACTTCCCTTAACCAACACTCCAAAAACCGTCTCGATTCCATTCTCCGCCCAAGAAATGAAGACAAAGAATAGTTCGCCAAGCAAACGCCCCCTAAAATCCGCGTCGGAGTCCGCGCGTGGCTTTTGCCCCGGAGCCACCAACGGAAAACTCCCCGGCGAAGAAATGGAAGAAGGTTCTTGCGCCGCCGAAGAAGAAGAGGAAAGTGGTTGTTGAGTCGCCTTCAAATGCCGACTCCTCTGTCCCTTCTACATCCGAGACACCTCACAAGGTGAGATTTTTTTTACTTGCAATTCGTGATTTCAGTTTTTTGGTTCCTTAATTTTTATTTCGTGACAAAAATGAAAACTTTTGGGTTTGCATGTTAATTTTGTGTTGATGAAACTGTTAGTTTGATGTTATTAGGGATTCTGTGTGGATTTTGTGTTGATTCATGGTTTGCATGTTTATTGTGTGTTTGAACTTTGATTTTGTGTTGTTTTTGCCGGTATTAAGATTCCCACTGCACACCCAGGGCCAACGTCGTATCATTCATGTTTCACCCATCTACCGCTATGCTTGACGAAGGTATGAATGTCTTTCATAACTGCAAATAGTGGAGATAAAGTCACATTAAATTATTTTCTCATAAAAATTTATTATATGCGCAGATATATAATAAGCTCTTGAATCCATATTATATAATGTCGTTCATGTTTTGTGACTATGTTGTCATTGCAGACTTTAGTTTCGTGACTATGGTGTCACGAAATAATTTAGTTTCGTGACAATATTGTCACGAAATAATTTCGTTTTGTGACTATATTGTCACGAAATATGGAGTCATGCTGAAGTTTTTCGTGACTATGGGTGTCACGAAATAATTTAATTTCGTGACAATAGTGTCACGAAATAATTTCGTTTTGTGACTATATTGTCACGAAATATGTAGCCATGCTGAAGCTTTCGTGACTATGGGTGTCACGAAATAATTTAATTTCGTGACAATAGTGTCACGAAATAATTTAGTTTCATGACAGTCACGAAATAATTTCGTTTTGTGACTATATTGTCACGAAATATGGAGTCATGCTGAAGCTTTCGTGACAACGTTGGTCACAAGCACTATAACGAAATGACTATGTATGAGGGAGCTTACCGGAATAAAGAGCGAAAAGAGTGTCAATGTGGGAGCTTGCGAGACGGCGGCGAATGTGGGTGGCCTTGGAAGACGACGGACGGCGCGAACTAAGAGAGAGAGGAGGGATGGCCGTCAAGTTAGAGAGAGAGGAGGGACGCCGGCTGAGATCTAGACACCCGGACGACAATGAGACACGACGCCAATGGAGGAGATGCGACGGAGACAATGGAGGAGATGAAACAAGTGTGCAATAGAGGAGATGAAACGGATAATAAATGAAAGAAAAGAAAGAAGGAGAGATGAGAGTAGGATTTAGTTTTTGGGATTCTTTACCCAAAAAAATAAATAGAAAATAAATAAGGGTATAATGGTAATTACATAAATAAAAATAAATGAAGAGGTTCTATTGCTGACCTTTTAAAAAAAAGTCCAAAAAAGTCATTTGGACGTTTTTTACTCCTAGTTTTGGAAAACTCCCAAAAAAAATTTGAACTCTAGAATGTCTTTATAACCTGTATAGCATACAAAAAAGATAAATATTAATTCTCTTTTTCTCAATCTTTTTTTTTTTTTTAATTGCCATAGGCATGGTGCCCCTAAGCGCTCAATCTTCTTATCACATCAACTATGTTATTCAAATTTAATTATAAAAAAAACCTCTACAGAAATTATTTATAACGTATTTGATTATTGAAATATGACGTTGTTGTTTAGCAGTCACTAATGTGTTTATGGACTGAATATATACTTTTCACGGAAAATACAAATTCGGTATTAAGTTGTTGGTTCCAAGCAACACTCATTCAATTCATTTTAGACGCTACTCATCCAAATGGTAATTCAGTTTCATTCTATATTACATTTAAGCTTTTAATATGTACAATAATCTTTACAGATGAGTTATGTAAACACAAATTTAAACCAATTCAGCTTAATGCCAACACGAAAAATCACCGAACATAACTTAATCTCTACCAAAATCGATAAGCATAACTTAAATCACAGACAAAAACAAATTACCTTTTTTACACTTACAAATGATGACTTATTTTTCTCAACCGTGGTGGTAGATAATCTGTAGCATCGACCCTTCATCAGCGATGCCTCTTGCGCCATCGTTATACATTTCTTCATTAATTTATTCAAAAAGTCTCATTGTCGTCTCCGAGCACGGCCAGGGAAAACGGAGCGATGGCCACGTTGAAAGATTTTGAATCAACTTTATCGATGTGTTTCATCTCGAAATCACCTTCCTAAGATAAATATATGGATGTGAGAAAATGGCATATAGCCAAAAAAGTGAACTCTTTTCATCCAAAGATGACGGTTTTGAGGCATAAAACCGCGTAGGATCTCACTACTATTAATGTCACTATGCTGCTTATGGATAGGATCTAAGCATATTATTTTAAGTTCTCACTTGAGAATCTAAATTACCAATATTTCATTCGGATATCTTATAAAGTTTAGAAGCTTGTATTCAAATTAAGATAATACTCTCTTTTTCATATTTTCAGTCTACATAGTGCTTAGTTATCATCCACTTCCATTTCTCTCCTTTTTTTTCATGTGTTTCAGAAAAGTTGTATGGATGGTCATATGACTTTGAAAGAAAAGGAAGGAAAAAATAAACCAAAAATAAAAATAAAAATTATTCACAGCTTACCATTCGACCGGTGGGAGTGCTTAATGGGCATGCAGATGAGTATTCAAAACTACTATTAGGAAGTATAACTGGCTGTTCCCCGATAACACCAATCCCCCTGAAAAGAGTTTTGAGTGAAACAGAAATATTTGATCATATAGATAAATGGACTTGAAAAAGATTGGATTGGAAAGTAAAGAAGAAACAACTGACCAGACATTCTCTGTTTTCCCGTTGCTATCACTTACGATCCAATGTCTTCTAAGAAGTTGAACAGACTGTTCTGAATTATTCGTGATCCGAATCCTATAAGCAAAGAAATAGTGCTGCCTTGATGGCTCACTCCGGCTTTCTATATAAACACTCCTCACTTGAATTCTGATCCCCTGACACAATCACTTGCTTTGTTCAATAACAAAAATCTATTGGTTACTCGTCCGTGTGAAACGTAAGCCAATCACAGGAGTACATTATCATCCTTTATACACACTCTCCATATCCAAACCATAATAATTACTTGGTCAACTACGTGAAAATGTCTTGATAAATCATAAAAGTGGAACAGGTTTAAGCAGTTAGTAAACGAAATTCTTCAGCGAAAGGAAACAGAGTTCTTCAAAGTCATATAGAAGAAACTACTCCATGAACCTTATAACTAGTGACATTGAAATTCAGCGCATACAAAAATACGAGCCATAGACAAAGGGAAGAAGAAAAAAAACAATTTATCATACCAGGGTTGTTGCATCACTTGAACATTTCAGGAGAGATAGGGGCGCGATTTCCTGAAGCTCATCGCGATATTTTGCTGCATCCTGAGCAGACATTCTTGTTGAAAATTCATACCATTGGAGAAAAAAGTTTTATGAATTTTGTCTATATTCTAAAAACTGAATGAATAGCAAAGGAAAAAAGGACATCAATATTGAATAACGGTGTAGCAACGACTAAATTCAGGGCAGTTAAACACAGCAGAGCTTCACCATCCTCTCACAACTCTTTTGATCTAGCATAAAGCACTCATTGCTTCTTAATTCCTAAATAAACCCAGCATCCACATAATATCTCCATGTAACTGAAGAAATACATGAAGAGTAAGATTAACTTCCCTATATTTGACTAATCTAAGCGAAAAATACACAACTCAATTCGAGATACAATAATGTGAATCGTGCAAAACAAAGAAGCCAATTTCCTTAGTTATAGCTACAACTAAGATTTAAGAATGAAATATTATGTTCAAACAGCTAGCTTCTCATATATTTTTTTTAAAAAGATAAATTTACCTCAAACCTCTCTGCAGAAATGGCTTCTCTAATCAAGTTCCGAAGCCGCAAAATCGGCTCTTCTTCTTCGAACAATTTCAACGAATCACGAATCCTCGCAGCTTCTTCATAATCCTACAAAAGCTCCATCATAAAAAATAAATATAAAAAAGACAATCAAGCATGACTGTTCACTGAATAGGAATCAAATCAAACACCGACCTCTGATTTCGCAGCGACTTCCATTTTTTGCTTCAACAGAGCGTAAGTCTGGCTTCGGGACAATAACGAACTCGTGGCCGAGCTCTTATTCGTACTCCGTCTCTTCCTTCCTCCTCGTTCTCCTCCATTTTCGTTCGTCTCCGAAGAAGCGCAAGCGAAAATCCTTGGGCCGCCATTGGAGCCACCTCGAATCTGCGTCGCCGCTGAGGACGCCCTCGCGATCGCCGCCGCGCAGTTGAATTCGGCTCTAAATACTCCCATGCTCAGAGAATTCATGCTTTCTATGCCTTTTCCTCCCGATTCGAAACCCTAGACGGAATAAACTATGGATTAGGATTGAGAGATAACTTTCCCGGGAATGTGTAAGTTTCACGGCGATCGTACGGACGGGTCGTAATAATTTGTGAGCTGAAACATTAGAGGTTTCTCAGGTCCACACGTGTCTCCTGGGTCTTTAATCAACATAACGGTTTTTCTATTTATCCAAATTGGAAGCCGAAGTTACGAAAAGGTTCACGTAATTAGGTGTGGTTTTTCAAGGATACGAGGGTATTTACGTAACTTAAGACGGAATCTTGGTATTGCCTGAAATTAATATACTTTTATTCTATTCTCTTCTCCTTACGAAAAAAAAAATATCCATAACATAGATAATAAACACCACCTCTTCCCCGACTTTCATCCTCATGCCGCCACATGACATCGCCAGGCGACGACACGTGACGATCTTAATTTTTTTTTCCTTTAATTTTTTTTTCGTCTTTAATTTTTTTTTCCTTTAATTTTATTTTGCCTTTAACTTCTTTTTTTTTCCTTTAATTTTTTTTTCATCAATATATTTTGTAAATTTTTTTTATGTATATTATTTTTTTCCCCCTCTCATCAATATATTTTGTATAATTTTTTATGTAATTTATAATCATAATTATTAATACTATATTATACTATATCAATGACATACATTATTTTGAGTGTATGTTATTATTATTATTATTATTATATATATATATATATCTTTAAATAGTTTTATATTTTCTTTATTAAATTCTCTTTCTTTTTCTCTTTGATATTTATTTCCCTTCACCTTATATGTGTCTCCATATTTCATTGAAAGCGAACGCAAGTTTTATTTACCCATGAAAGTCTACCCAATGTACAAAGTAGATTTTTTACATTTTATTATTTATTCATGATTTTTAAAGGTTTTTTCTTAATCGCTGATTTTTTTAGTTCTCATCGTTTAAGAAGTTTGATGACACAAGTTAACCTCAAATTTTACTTGTTATGATCATTTATAATATCCTAAAATCATCCGCGTGTAGCGCGTTGCTAAAACTAGTATACTAATATTTTGTCCCCAATTAGGGAATGTGGAGCTCTTTGATCGTACACGTGGCATTCTATTATAGCGCTGATTTTTTTTTTTTTATAGTAGAGGCACTATTGGCCAGGATTACATGATATATTAGCAGTGCAAAGCGTAGGTGGCACTATCGGCCAAGATTACATAGTAGGTGGCACTAGTGGCTAAGATTACATACTTATTAGAATAAATCCTAGGGGGCATGCATTTGTGCATCCCATGGGGGTTTGAACCCATGACCTCTCCGTCGAGGTGTGTGTGAGATTACCGCTAGACCAAGCTAGCTACCACTATAGCGCTGAAAATTTGAAAGGGCTGAATTTTTATTATTCTTTTCGTTTTCCTTTGATGAAATGGTGGCAATAATACTTAATGTTTGATCAAAATACTACTTATATACTAAAAAAAAAAATCTTTGGTAAAAATACCACATGTTACGTTATAGTGGGTCCGTTACTACTCGGACCGTTAAGTTTAAACATAAATTTTAACGGCAAAGTATTTACGTGTAACTAAATTTGAAACTTTGAGTATTTTTGCCTAAGAAAAAAAAAGAATGAGTATATAAGTAGTGTTTTGTCTAAACATTGAATATTTTTTCCACCATTTCTCCTTTTCTTTTTGTATGGCTGAAAGTCTCAGTTCCTAGTTATGAACTTATGATATGAATCAGCGGTAACCTTGTGTGTGTGTGTGTATATATATATTTAATATTTAGTTAACACAAAATTCTAATAAACATTCTATTATAAGAAATTTTCAAATTTAATATTTATTTTTATGAGAAAAATATCAATATATTATATTTGGATCTGATTTAGAGTCCATAATCACTAATGAAAAATAGTTACTGTTTAAATATAATTAAATGTTATTTTATAAAATATATGTCTTTAATTTGTATTTCGCTAGATTTTGAGCGATTAAGTCGATATTTTAAATAATAATCAAATACTCCTCGGTAGACGATATCTCAATAAACTATATGCTAAAAGAAATTGTATAGGATGATTTTTTTTTTGAAATATTATCTTGTCCGCCTAATAAATCATCATAACAATATTATTATGATCACAATAATATCTACACGTTTAACCATGGGTAGCTAATTGTGACTACATGTGAGATAATGCTTGAATTTTTTGGGGGATCGGGCGTTCGAAAATTAGAATTTGTGAATATTTATGTATGAAATAGGTTGGTAAATTGCAACTAGGTCTCACTCGTCGTAGTAGATACTTCTGATACCTAAATAATGTGGACACATGTCTTTTTTCGAAACCGTTTAAGAACATGACCACTCATCGATTTGGAATGATATTTTATCTTTCAGATAATTTATTTCTTCAAACACATGTTATATAGCGGATAATGGTCGAAGGATCAGAATATTCGATGATCGTTGGACATATGTGTAAAATAGATTGATTCGCGGAAAAGAGCAAAATATTGGGGCCTGAATTTTGTGAATGAGCTAATACTTTAGGGCAAGAGAGTTTGGAATGAGATCAAGGTTCGGTTTCATGCAAAGACGAAGATGCATAATAAATCTTAAAGACACTAGCTTTTGATGTGGGTTTTAGTTGTATAAGAGCAACAGTAGGGACAATGACTCGAAATTATTCAATCAGGCTATTTGGATTTGTCAAGGAACGGTTTTTGGTGACTCTTCTATACAAGTCGAGCTTCTTGATGTATCTTGAACTGAGGCTCGCCAATTTCAGTAATATCAGAGAGATGATCATCAAAATATATAACCAAGTGAATATGTAGACTCTTACCATTAAAGACTAATTAATTGTCCTTCTTAGACCTATTTTTTTTTCTTTCCAATTTTAGATTAATGTATGTTTAATTCAAATGGTTTTATTTGGATTAAGATGAATTTGAATTGGACGGCCAATGAAATTTGTAAATTGACGTTGTTATCGCAAATTTAGTTTGAAATTTGTTCTCTAAACAAGGTCTCACCTCTTATGCGGGTTGTTTTGGACTTTTCGGTATGGTAGCGAGTTTATGAATTTTAATTTCAATATCATTTCTCTTTCTTTTTGTCTCTATATTTCCCTTTTTTCTTGTTTAATTTAGGGAAAATATCTAGAGTACCCCTCGTGTTTAATCGAAATGCGAGATTTATCCCCTCTATTTCTAGAAATATCATATATATCCCTTCAGTTTAATATAAATGACATATATATTCCCTAAAAAAATGTTATATTACAAATATCACCATTTTCGTTTATTTTTTACAAAAAAATAATTTGAACTCCTCAAAATACCCTTAATAGAATAAATATTTATTTACTATTTTATTAAAAAAAATCAAAATCTCTCTTTATAAAAAAAAACCTTAACTTTTTATAAAGAAATTTTTTAATTTAATTTTTTTGTATATAGAATAGAAGATAAAAAATTATTTCATTAAGGGTATTTAGGGGATTTCAAATTATTTTTTTGTAAAAAATAAACGAAAAAGGATGTTATTTGTAATATAACATTTTTTTAGGGGATGTATTTGTCATTTATATTAAACTGGAGAGATATGTCTGATATTTCTAGAAATAGAGGGGATAAATCTCGCATTTCGATTAAACACAAGAGATACTCTTGATATTTTCCATTTAATTTATAATAGTCCCGGAAAGAAAAATATAACCCAAGAAAAGTTTCAAAATGGGAATGACAACCAGGATTGTAATTTCAATTAACCTTAAATTGGCCAATGAATCACAATGGTCTTTTATAGAAGTTATTGTAAATAAATCATGCGCATTTTAAAAGTTATAGTTTACGATTGGTTTATTCTCCCCATTTGTCACCAATTTTATAATTTTTTCCCACTTTTCACTAAAAGACTAATTTTTCCCAAAATAACACCGAGATGTCAATATTGTTAACATTTATGTCAACAATGTTGACATCTCATAGTGAAGCGCAAAAATAGATGTCAACATTGTTGACATAGATGGTGATATTTTGGGAAAAATTAGTCTTTTAGTGGAAAGTGGAAAAAAATTATAAAATTAGTGGTAAATTGGGCAATTTTTTAAGGCCTTTTCCCATATACGAATATCCCATCCAAATTCATTTCCAAAGCCAACTTGAATTGCTCCAGCCTCCAACCCCACCAAAATATGTCAATTATATTATACCCCACCTTTGCTTATTCTTTAATTTATTCCTACGATCTAAAAATATCACTTTGATAAAATATCTACAATAAAAATCATGTCGCTTTACCTACCAATATCTTATTATGAAAACATTTCAAATTAACCACCAACAATCCATCTTTGATTTTGCATTGATACTAGATTTTACCATAAAAATATATAGTTTTAATTAATATTTGTGTATACGATCAATATTGGTAGACAAAAATTGGGTATAAATATATATTAATATTTTTAAAATATAAACATAATGTACAATGGTTTTACAAATTTACATATAAGGAATCTGATTACTTTTGGATGGATTAATAGTTAACAAACTAAATTACACTCATAAATTAACAATTAAAATAGCTCATTAAATTTCGTAGTTTGAAGAATGATAAGTATCAAATAATAAAAAATTAGAAAAATAACCAACTTAAACGTTTGACATTGTTAAATAGCAAACGTTTGGTAAATAGCCGTAAATAATGACGTGACCTAATATATGAAAGTAGCTATTTATCTAAGATATACGTCTGTAAATACATGAAAATGACTATTTACATAAGATTTACCAAACGTTGGCTATTTAGCAATGTCAAACGTTTAAGGTGGCTATTTTCTTAATGTACATATATGAAGTACATATTACTATAAGAATAAACGGCTTGAAATGGTCAGTTACTCGCCGTTAAAAT
Organism: Urtica dioica subsp. dioica; assembly: GCF_054948205.1. NCBI lineage: Eukaryota > Viridiplantae > Streptophyta > Magnoliopsida > Rosales > Urticaceae > Urtica > Urtica dioica. Next base: position 16,691,715 of record NC_142765.1, read on the forward strand.
TACGGTACAATTTGATAGCCACCAAATATTTAAAGTGAATGTCTGATGTCAAATTTACACTTAACACAAAATAAAAAAAAATAAACAAAAAGAGGCCATGAAATAAGCGAGAATAAAAAAAAACTAAGCGAGAATCTGTTCGACTACGAGCATAAGAAACCGTAAAAAAAATAACAATAGGTAGCTAAAGGATACAACATTGATATTTAAGATTGTCAAAAACATAATGTAGCTCGTTAACTGATTGGGCGGATTTGGGGCGGGAACAACGACAGTTGGATGCTTTGCTTGAAAAAGAGGAAAAATTTTGGAGACAGAGGAGTAGATTGACGTGGATGAAATGCGGCGACAAAAATACCTCCCTTTTCCATCGGAGAGCCTCGGCGAGACGCAAGTGAAATAGCATTCGGGGTCTCTTCGATGACTCCGGGAGTTGGAAGGAAGGTGATTCGGGTGTGGAGGAGGTGGTTTCATCCTACTTCGGGAAGATTTTCACGTCTTCCCACCGAGCCCAGAGGTTATTGAGGCGGCCTTGCTTGGTGTTGCCCCGAAAGTTACGGCTGCGATGAATGAAGACCTGCTCCGCCCCTTCGATGAAGACGATGTGAAGAAGGCCCTTTTTTCCATGGGACCCATCAAGGCTCCTGGTAGAGATGGATTTCCGGCGCTCTTTTACCAAAAACATTGGGAGGTGGTCGGGGCGCTCGTTACTTCGGTGTGTCTGGGCATCCTTAACGATAAGCACGAGGTATCGGAGATCAACGACACGGTTATCACCTTGATTCCTAAGGTTGAGAAGGCTGAAAAGGTGAGTGATTTTTGACCGATTAGCCTTTGCAATGTGATCTATAAAGTGGTTTCGAAATGTCTTGTGGAGAGATTAAAGGGTCACATGGAGGATATTATTGCGGAAAACCAAGGGGCTTTTGTGGGGGGCCGACAAATCTTTGACAATGTGATGGTTTGCTTCAAAGGTATCCATACTATGAGACGGGGTAGGTTTGGGAACGGTGAGATGGCTGCCCTTAAGATCGATATGGCTAAAGCGTATGACCGGGTTGAATGGCATTTCCTCGCTGCCATGATGCTTAAACTCGGCTTTGATGGCAATTGGGTGGAGTTGATCATGAGGTGTGTCTCGTCGGTGAGTTTCTCCTTCAACATCAATGGCACGACACGGGGTCACGTGACTCCTCAGCGGGGGCTTTGGCAAGGTGATCCCCTTTCTCCCTTTCTTTTCCTCTTTTGCTCGGAGGGTCTCTCATGCCTCCTTAGTGAAGGGGAAAGGCGGGGAATAATCCAGGGGGTGAGGTTTGGTAGGAATGACCTTCGTGTTTCTCACCTCTTCTTTGCCGAAGATAGTATCATCTTTTTCCGTGCTTCCATGGACGAGTGTGATGAGGTTTCGGGTTGCCTTTCTACTTGCTTCGGGACAAGTGATAAACTTCTCTAAATCGGAGATCTGTTTTGGCTGCGATGTCCTCGAGGAGGTTAAAAATTCTGTTGCGGCGCGTCTTGGGGTCATCATCACTCCGTGTCACCAGCGCTATCTTGGGCTCCCGTCTTTTACCGGAAGGAAGAAAAAAGAATTATTTGCTTTTGTCCGGGAGAGAGTGTGGGAAAAGATCAAGTCGTGGAGAGGTCTTTGGTTCTCGCGATCGGGTAGGGAGGTCCTCATCAAATCGGTTCTTCAAGCTATTCCGAGCTATGTGGCTAGTTGCTTCCGTCTCCCCAAAGGCCTTATCGGTGACATCCATAAAGCTTTGGATAAGTTTTGGTGGGGAGGCTGCGGTGATTCAAGGAAAATTCATTGGTGTAAATGGGAGGAGCTTACAAAGAATAAGTTGAACGGGGGGCTCGGCTTTCGGGACCTCGAAAAATTTAACCAAGCTCTCATCGCCAAGAATGTTTGGAGACTCCTAAGAAGACCCGGCAGCCTTGTTGAGCGTGTTTTTAGAGAGAGCTATTTCCTGGATGGTGACCTTCTCAAAGCCTCGTGCGGTTCTACCGGTTCTTCTATGTGGCGTAACATGATTTGGGGTAAGAAGATCTTAGAGATGGGTTCGAGATGGAAAATTGGAGATGATGAATCGGTCTTTCTTGCTAACGATAGATGGATTCCCCATTCTCACCGATTTTCCCTGGTGGATACCCCGCTCATCCCGGAAGACATGAGGGTTGCGGAACTTAAATGCTATGATGGGAGGTGGAATGAAGCCTTGGTCCGAGCTATGTTTGGAGAGGAGGACGCCAATGCTATCCTTAGCATCCCGGCGAGTCGTGTTGGGATTGCCGATGGAATTCGTTGGCATTACTCTAAGGACGGGGAGTACTCGGTTCGAAGTGGATATTGGGTGGCTATGACTGCCTCGCCGTTGGCTGGCTCCTCGGTGTCGTCAGCTTCTTCTACGTGGTGGTCTTACCTTTGGAAACTCTCAATTCCTCCGAAAACGAAACTCTTTGCGTGGAGAGTGTGCAAAGGTTGGATCCCGGTCAAGTCGAACCTTGAACGGCGAAGAATCTCGGAGGACTCTTGCTGCCCTCTTTGCTTGGAGGGACCGGAAACGGTTACACATGCAATTTGGGGTTGTCGATGGACCCGTAAAGTGTGGAAAATCGCCGGCTTTGGGGATTTGATCAAAAATATATGGGGGCTGGACGCCACGAGCATCTTTCTCAACGCCATGGACGCTTTGAAGGTACGTAACTTTGATTTCTTTGTTGTCTTGACTTGAGAAATATGGAATCATAGGAATCAAGTGTATACCGGCAAAAAGAAATGGTGTCCTACGACGCTTGTGGAGTGGACCGGTGATTTCCTAGACAACTATAGAAAAGCCAATGCCGTCCCCGCCCCAGTTAAAAGCAGCAACGAACGACCGACGTGGCCACCGCCGGCATTGGGGATCACCACTATTAGTGTGGATGCGGCCTTGGACACCACTCGGGGGTGTTTTGGGGCTGGTTGTGTTCTTCGGGACCATCGGGGTCTTGTCATCTCCTCGGCTATCTCGTGCGACCACCACAGCTTCTCCCCTGCGCTCGCTGAAGCCTCGGCTATCCTCCGGGGGCTGCTCGCGGCTAAGGATCCGGCTGACTCGGGTGGTGGTGCAATCCGACTGCCTTGAGGTGGTCCGAGTTCTCAAGGAGGGTCACGTCCCCATGACGCAATTGGGCACAATCATACATGAAATCAAGGTTTGTAGTTTATATTTTTCTGTTTTTGATGTTATTCACATTCCGCGTTCGTGTAATGTAGTGGCCCATAATTTTTGACCCGTTTGCTTTTCACGTTGACTCGGATGTTCATTGGTTGGGGCTTATCCCGCAGTGTGCTATGAGCGAAGTTTTATGTGATCAAAGAGCCGTGATGTAACCACGGTATTCCTCCGTCATTGAAGTGTGAAAAATGTATTTTCTCCACGGTGTACTAAAAAAAAAAATAATTTAAGACTCGAAACGCAGACTCGAAGTCTATAGACTCTATCAACTTTACCTAACAACTTTCGTTGCTCTCTCACTCACTTATACCCACCAACCATCAAATTATTATAATATAAAAATAAAATAAAAACCATCGACGGACTCTCCGAGGCCGTCTCTCTCTCTCTCTGGGTTTTCAAATACCACCGAAACCCTCAGATCTCGCCATTTTTGTCACACCATACCTCAACGATGCAGAGCTCCGCATTCTCTCTCTCCTCCTCATCCGTCGCCCTCCCCAGGCCCCGCGCCGCCTTCGCACCGTCGCGGATCGCCGTCGCCCCGCCACGTGGCATCGGGAAGTTCGCCGCCTCGGCGACTCCGCCGCGCCGATCATGGTCGCTCTCTTCGCCTTCGTCGCCGTCTCTGGCGTCCTTCAAGCTTCGGCCGTGGGTTTCCGAAGAGGCCAGCCGGTTCGAGGTGAGAGCTAGCAGCTCGGTGCCGGAGAGCGCCGGAGAAAGCGTCGTCGTCGACGCCGAGCCGAGCGCGTTGAGGAAGACGATCGAGCTTGGTTGCTTGTTCGGTCTTTGGTACCTGTTCAATATCTACTTCAACATCTATAACAAACAGGTATGGCTTTAATTTTTTGTTGCTCTGAATCCGATATGAATATATGTGAATCGTTGATTTCGTTGTTATCAGAGATCGAGCGTTACTCATGAATTATTCATTTACTTATTCGTTTTAAAAAAATGTCAGTAGGATATTCATTGATTCTGTATCAGGATTCCTTTTGTTTTTAGTGTGTTATTATTTTTTATAATTTCATTTATTCTGTTCTGGAACAATACTTTCAAATGAAAGAGCAGAGCTTTCATAGCCAGTCGGTGTTGATGATATATAGCTTGAATTGTAATTAGGAATCAAAAAATAAATTCGTAACAAATTCTATAGCATTGTTATCAATTCACTTTGTTTTTCTCTGCTTTCGTTGTATTTATTTTATTTTATTTTATTTAAGGAGTGCCGTTTTAGGGAGATATGGTGGTATGGTAGTCGTTGAAACTTGCAAGTGTCTGCAATTTTAAATTTTTTTATTTTTATTTTTTATTTATTTTTTTATTTTTTTATTTTTATTTTTTGTATGTTTGTTTCGGGTTGGGTATACAGTTATTATTTAATTTTATATCTTGACTATTACAAATCTTTTTGTTCTATTATTTTCTGGAACATCAAATTACCAATGCTGTTACAATCTTGAGTATCTGTGTGCCTGATAGATAAAAATCGCCGAGAAAGTCGGTTTCGACACTATGACTTGAAAGTCTATATTTCCTTTTGGGGATTTCACATGTTCTGTTTACTTCGGGGTTGTGGTGCTTGGAAAAACTAAACTTGTTTAGAATCAACATAACCTAGTTGATCAATCTCCTTAGATACTTGTTTGAAAGAAGGGAGTTTTTCATATTTCGGTTACTTTTTGTTCACTGCCTATAGACTGAGATAACTTAGAAGATACGAGATAAGCACTGGCGCCCAGAACTGTAGTTAGACACAGAGTTATACTTGTCCTCGATCTAAACAATTAGCGTAATGGTTTGAAAGAAGAGAGGATAATAAACCATCATAACCATAATGTTGGCTTCTAATTACATTATAATTTCACTTCTTTATCACAGGTCTTGAAGGTGTTCCCATACCCTGTTACTGTTACTCTGGTTCAGTTCACCATGGGTTCCATACTTGTTCTATCAATGTGGGGATTCAATCTCTACAAGAGACCGAAAATCAGCGGTGCACAGGTAAAAAGATACCATGGAAATCTATACGTTGATCTTTGTTTAGTAGGTTTGCTCGTCCCGCTTCTGTTACATGATGTAGTAATTAATTTTTTTTTTTCTCCCCCAGCTTGCAGCGATTCTACCGTTGGCAGTGGTTCACACTCTGGGAAACCTTTTCACCAACATGAGTCTTGGTAAGGTGGCCGTGTCATTTACGCATACAATCAAAGCCATGGAACCATTCTTTTCAGTTGTCCTCTCTGCCATGTTTCTTGGCGAGGTGAGTTTCTATGTACTCTTCGATTTGTTCGAGATTGCTGTATATGCATTACATATAGTGGCAGTGTGTGATTTGTAATTTCTAAGGGGTTTTTAATTTCCACATCAGTTTCCTACTCTCTGGGTGGTTTCTTCCTTGGTGCCAATTGTTGGTGGTGTGGCATTAGCATCAGTCACTGAGGCGTCTTTTAACTGGTATGTTGTAATTTTTTTTTATCATTCGAATATTCTTTCTCATAGTGGTGATTACGGCCTGTAGTTACGATAAATTCGTTGTTACACTGGAAATTCTTACAAGTTCTTTTCTTTTTCATTAACTTGATGGAACAGGGCTGGATTTTGGAGTGCCATGGCTTCCAATGTGACCAACCAGTCCCGTAATGTCCTCAGCAAGAAGCTCATGCTTAAAAAAGATGTAAACTTTGTTCCCCGGACTTATAATTTGCGCGTTTCTTTTAAATGCTTTCATTTGTTGAATTAGGCAGGTCTAACTCTATTACTTACTTCGTGTTTTGTTTGTCAGGATTCCATGGACAACATTACTCTGTTCTCAATTATTACCGTCATGTCCTTTTTCTTGCTTGCACCGGTGACTATATTTATGGAAGGTGTTAAATTTACACCCGCGTACCTACAATCCGCTGTGAGTACTTTACAGAGCTAGCTAAAATTTTCCGATATTCCTCGTTTCTCATAGAAATTTCTAACCTTTTTTACTCAATTACAGGGATTAAATGTCAACCAATTATACACAAGGTCGTTTATCGCTGCCCTCTGCTTCCATGCTTATCAACAGGTGAGGGTTTTGGTGTCCATTCACTTGTCTTTATTCATGCACAGATTTTATGGGTCTGCTTTTGAGTTTTTGATCAGTCACCGCCTTTGTTCATATGCCTCACAAGATTAAACTCTCAGAAAATTCTATTGCTTAGCTTGTGGGTTTTTCTCTCCCTGCTAAGGGCTGTAATATAAAAATGAATTACTATAACAATTACAAGGAAATTAAAATACGAATCGATCGAACTGTGCAGGTTTCGTACATGATTTTGGCTAGGGTATCTCCCGTTACTCACTCCGTAGGAAACTGCGTGAAGCGAGTGGTGGTCATCGTAAGCTCAGTTGTTTTCTTCCAGACACCTGTCTCGCTCATCAACTCCCTCGGTAAATTTTCAATTCCTCTATAAACTATTTACCATAAAGATATGGTATGCTAGGACATTTTTTTTTTATTCTCCGACACAATTTACTTGAGAGACTTATTTTCTCTCTTTTTCAGGCACTGGGGTCGCACTAGCTGGAGTTTTCCTATACTCGAGAGTGAAGCGCATTAAGCCGAAGGCAAAGACGGCTTGAAGACTTTGAGATCAAATTTTGTTATTTAAAAGAGATTTTAGATGACGAAATCGTAGAATTATGTGTTCGTTTTATACGGATATTTTTTGTAGATCAGTACGAGAACCCAGGCTTTTGGTTTAATTTATTTTGATTGGTTTTGTTTTTGGGACAAATTTTATTCTTTTGAAAACCAGCTAGTAAATGAACGTAGAATTGCAATGCCTCTCCAAGTGTTCAATGCAAGTTATAACTCCGAGAAAATAAGAGTTTTTGAGTTATTTGACCATATTTCTACTATTCCGATAGAATGATTTGTGAAAAGAACAAGTCAATCCGAGTTTAATTGATGCAAAAAATAAAATAAAAAAATTCGATACGAGTTCACAATTTCCCTTATACTCACTAATGGTCTCAGAATCCTTACTCCGATTATAGAATAAAGGTCGAGCATTGAGTTGGATTATTTTGCATTCATCAAGAAATACCGTGCCCAGAGAGAACATAATTTTTTTTTTTTTTTTTGAGAAGTGGTCAAGATTACATGATATGATATGTTAGCAGTGCAAGCGCAACATAAACTTGTAATTTGGTAATCATTCACTTTTTGCGCAAAAATATCATATCCGCTAAAAAATCGTTAGCTAATGTGAAAGCAAAATCGCATCACTGGTATGCCAAAAAACAGTAAATCAAACTGTAAACTGTAACTTGTCTCAAAATTGTTGTTTATATATATATTTTTGAGAAAATGGCGACATAAAAACTCAATATTTACGAGTTGTTACACTTGTGTTCCCATTGTTTAAAAATAGTGGCATTAAGGATCTAATATTTACGGGTTGTTACACTTATATTCCTATTAAGTGTAACAACCCGTAAACATTGAGTTTTTATACCGCTATTATATATATATATATATATATATATATATATATATATATATATTTTAATTTTGGTTTTAATTTCAGGAATTTAAACCTAATAATTTGTTAACATGTTACATTTTTTTTAATAGAAAGTGTTCATAATGTTACTTGATAGAATTTTCACGAGGTTGCTGAAGCGATTGGGATTCGGGAGGCTCTGAGTTGGATCAAGCATCACAACCAGGACAACGTTATCGTTGAGTCAGATTGCCAGCAAGCTGTTCACGCTCTTCTACAACAGGGGAGGCTATTATCCCATTTTGGCCAAGTGATTGAGGATTGTAAAAGTTTAATGTCTTCTTTATTGAATATTTTTCCTGTTTTTTTCAAACGGTCTGCGAATGTTGTCGCTCACTCTCTTGCAAGAGCGTCATGTTCCTTTCCTGATCGTGTATTCCACGAGGGTGATATCCCCTCTGGTATTAGGTCTCTGATTTCTCAGGACCTCATTTGATTAATGAAATTTTCCAATTTCCATAAAAAATGATAATATTCAAAGTAATTAATATTTTGAGCCATTTCTCTAAAAAATAATCAAAATGGTTTAAACCCGATGAATTCCTGCGGCTCGATGAAACGATTTGCTCTAGTTTGATATGTTTAGTGTGGTTCGGTCAATTGTCAATCTAATAGGCCGCTTCGATGCGCACATCCTAATAATTGGTCTTCTTAATTTTCAATCTAATTATCATATATACCAGAGACTAGTTGGCAATAATACCCAGAGAGACATAGAGTAGGATGAAATTTCCGGAATTGAGGTTTTGTAGAGAATCGTATAGAGAAGAAATTATGATACAAGTCTAATTAACAATAGGATGATTTAGCTAAATACGTTGTTTAAATTGAGAATTTGCAAAATAGTCAAAGTTTGCCTAAAATTAGAAGAATAACTAAAATATACAGTAATCAGATTTCAAAAAAAAAAAAAAATATCTTATGATTAATATTTTTGAAAGTGATAAATTACTTATAATAATTGTAAAAAAAATTAATTTTGCTGTAAAAAAATATTTGACAACATAGCTTCGGTTATTTTGTTGAAAATTTGAATTATAAGTTATTTTGCTAATCAATTAGTTTCAAATGACTATTTTGTACAATTTTTCCTTAATAATATCTAGTTTATTTTATTAATGTCCGCCAGTTTCCGAAAATTAAGTAAATGTATTTGTATCTATTGAGGATTGCATTATTAATGTATTATATTTAGTAGTTATATATTTATCTATTACCGATTCTGTAATTAGAGTAATATCTCATATTTAATTATTCTATCTTAGGTTATTATGTATCTTACTTAAATCCCTAAGAGAATGAATAAAATTATTATTCGACTTCACCATATTTTGCTTTATGGTATCAGACTTAGGTTTTAAATCCTAGGTGTTAATATGGTAGAATCTGCTGTAAAATCATCCTGCACATCAGCTGAAAAATCAGCGCTCCACCGGCTCAATCACATCCCACAAATTGAATGGGAGTAATTTCCTGTAGTGGTCCCAGTCGGTGAAGCTTTTTATTCGTGCTCGAGGCAAATTCGACTACATCTCCGGCATCATTGAAAACCAGCCGCAGACAGTCCCGAGTTAGACCGATGGGAGGCTGAGAACTCCATGATTATGTCATGGTTAATTAATTCCATGGAGGCAGGTATCGGCCGAACCTATCTTTTTCTTCCCACCGCTCATTCCATATGGTTTCCTGCTAGCGAGACCTACTCAGATCTCGATAACACTTGACAATGGTTTGAGCTTAAAACTCAATTATGGAATTCCATACAAGGAGAAATGACAGCCACGCAGTACTACACCGACATGCAGTGACGGATCCAGAGATTTTACTCAGTGGGGGAACGAATACAATAAATTTTTGTTTTAAAAAATTATGAAAAACAATTAATTACAATGATCATTTTTTTAAAAAATAAGAGAGGAAAATAAAATTTTAAATTATAATATAACTTATGTTCAAATGATAATGAAATTCTATATCCAGTGTGTAGAATAGAGATAAATTTATGGAACCATTTGTCAAATGTACTTTAGATATATAAGTAAATATTGTGCATAAAAATGAATTCTTAAATTTTAAAAATTCAAATAATTCATATTGAATACATAGGTTAAATAGATCAAAGTACGAGCCGTAAAATACCTCGTATATAAATAATATTATAAAATTAATTAAAATGGCAACATGGAGCATTGACCTTTACTAAAATAGATTTAATGTCATTATCAAATTTCCACCACTGTACTACTATTTTTTCATTATTTTATAAAGCATATTTAATGCATAAAATGAAGAAAAAAATTATATTAAATTATATTGAAAAATTGTTCAATTTGTATTCTTGAGTGTAAAATCGTAACAATTATGAACAATAAAATTCAATGAATCCAAAACATAAATAGAATAATCTAATTTAGTATATTAATTAAATTTATAGAATTTCAAAGATAATAGAGTTTTGGATTATTTAGAAAATATGAGTATTAATACTTGATACATAGTTTATATATATTCCGCTGAAAGTTAAACTGAATTAAAAAAAACAAGCACATTAAAAAAGGTCAATAACATTCCAAAAAGTAATGGGAAGCAACTGGCGAATCGAACCGAAAACGTTAAGGAGGGAGGGACTTTACCGCACTGACCAACAAACCAATAGTATTCAGTGGCAAATATTGAAAACTTTAACAATATATTTGTGAAATTGTACTTAATTAATTATAAATAATTTTAAAAATTGTATATTAATTTTTTTGAGTGGGGGCCAGTGCCCCCACTGGCCCCCACCTAGATCCGTCCCTGCCGACATGAAAACTCTATGGCAGGATATTGATCTCTTCAACGATCACGCATGGAGATGCAAGAAGGACCGAGTTCTTTAACAGAAGATGGTGGAAAAGAAGCGGGTCTTCAAATTTCTTTTAGGTCTAAATAAAGACGTCGATGACATACAAGGACGTCTAATCGGATGAGACCCTTTGCCGAACACCTGAGAAGTCTTCGCTGAAGTCCGTAGAGAAGAGAGTCATCGTACTGTCATGCTGGCCAGATCCCAGCCTCTACATCACAAAATTAGGCAATGTTCACTTGGAAGTTGTTGATGTCGGTTTCAACAATCTCAAATTATAATACGATATATATATATATATATATATATATATATTTGATTTATATAAATATGGGTTTCAGAAGACGTCGTATAAGAAGCAAATGAAATTCGAAAAGAAATGGATAAAAACGAATATAAATACTTAAAGTTATTTATTAATAATTGAAGAAATTACAAACTAAAAGAGGGCGACGTGCCGAACTCAACAAGGGTGAACTCGAAGAAATAGAGAAATGAGAGATCGAAAATAAGAATGTAAGCTTGCGTGTGGCGAAAATTGATATATCGGCTTCTATTTATAGTTGGAGCGGATCCGTTGAAGTGGACACTTGTTCGTCAGTTCGGCTCTTCCACGTCGCTGGTTGAAGTCGTTACAGACCCGGTCTTCGCGGCGAGGTCCTCTATCCGCCCTTGATCAATTCCTTTGACTGAGTCCGTGTGGGTAATTCATCTCTTCTTCGGCGAACTGGGCCTCTTATTAGGCTTGGGTCGGCCTTCCGGAGTCGAACTGGCCTAGATGGTTTCTTGAAACTAGGTCGCTTCTTCTGTTGGGCTTTGGCCGGTCTGAAGCCCAGCTTAAGTGATTTTTATTTGGGGAAAATGATTTTTAACCCCCACAATTAGCCCCCGAGTATTTTGAAAATATTTTCAATATTTCGAAAATACTTGAGCGAACTTTTGAAATCCCAAAAAATCAAGGGGGGAAAAAATTTGAATTTCCCTCTCTTGGCGCGTGGTGCGCATATCCGAAGCTTTTTCGACACGTGGCGCGATGTTAGCCGCGCTCCATCAGTCGAAATTGAAGAGTCGGATGTCAGATATTATTTTATGTTATTTTAACCGACCGAATATTTGATTTTGATTCGCAATCATTAGATATTCTCGGAATTCGGTTTTAAAATAGATGGTTATAAATAAGAGTAATTCGAAGAGTCTTCTCATTTCACTTATATCCCGAGCGGCTTTGGCGAAAAGGTAACTTCCCATTCCCTTCACTTTTTCCGAAACACTTTCCTCTCTTCTCTCTCAAACATTTTTCTTTTTCGCGACTTCGGCTTTAAATTTTCTTCATTTCGTCCAGGAACTCAAGATAAATTGTATTTTCTACGCACTTCGTCTTTAGCTCGGCTAGCGAACTCAAACGAACTTCTAATCTTCAAACACTTCGCCTTTACTTCTCTTCTAAAAACCTGATGTCTGGGTCTGGGATTCCACAGCCGGGACCCAATCCGTTGGGTAATGAGGACATCCTCATGCCTTCGGTTGTTAAGAGCTCAGAACTTTCAAGCATTCGTTACAAATACCAGGTAGCCCCCGAAATCGGGCTCCTTCTTCCTCCGCCTCTTGCTATAGCGGATACCCTAGTCGAGGGGTACTGTTGTATGTACAAGGTCTGGTTGGAGTCGTGCGGACTTCGGTTCCCGATCCACCCCCTTCCTTTTGACTTCGTCGAGGCCCTGGGGTTAACTCTTCCCCAGATGTGCCCCAACTTTGTTCGAATGGTCATGGGCCTCTTGGTTGTGGCCCATGAACAGAAGGTTGATCTCGCTTTGACGGACTTAGTCCGTCTTTGCGTGGTCAAGGCGAACTCGAAACACGACCCCAAGTGTTTCTACCTTTCGAAAGCTGCAGGCCGGGGAGTGATCTCTGGTCTCCCTTTGAAAGACAAGAATTGGGGGCGGCGTTATTTTTATTTTGCTGTTAATGAGCAATCCCTCGGGAGCCGGGCTCGTAACTTTTCGACGAAGTGGGCGAGCTCACCGAGTATGCGAAGATGTTTCAAATATTTTATCTTTTTACGCCGTCACTGAGCTTCACTCCGGAGCGATTCATCTCCGCCGGACTTTGGCCTTCTTCGCCTAGCGTTATATTCGAAGAAGGTTAGTTCGGCCCACCTCCCCTTTATTACTATGGCGAACTGAGATACTTAGCAATTTTTTTTTGAGTTAATGGCGGCATAAATGCTCATTGTTTTAAAGTAGTGTCACTTTAATGCCTTAACTTTTTTTTTCACGGGACAAATACTCAATGTTTGGTTTGTGTATCCCCGTTAATACCCAGGGGTTTATTTTAACAGATATCCCACGAAAGCATTATTTTTATGCTAATACTCAATTTTTTAATTCAAATTTCGTATTTATTACTTATTAACATGTTTAATGTTGTAAAAAAAAGAAAAAAAAACCTAAAAACCCCAAGTTCAAACAGAACACGCGGGTTGAATGGAAGACGAACATACAGAGCAAAAAAAAAATTTAAAAAGCGAAACATCGAAATCGAGCTTGAAGAAGAGCTTGGGAACAAAGATGGAAGACGAACATGGAAGTGGGAACGACGACGAGTTTCTGTTGGCTGAGGAAGAGTTCGGCGACGATGGCGACGAAGAGGAAATGCCGAACACGCAGAACACGGTGAATGATTCGGACTGGCGTACGGTCGTCGAGGAAGTATGCAATAACGACCAACATGTTGAGGAAAGTGAAGATTCTGATGGCTTCAGGTCTGGGAGTGACCTTGATAGCTTGTGCAGCGAAGGAGAAGAATATGATGGCGTGAGGCGGAGTCAAAGACAATACAATCCACGGTCAGGTATGGATGATTTCAAATTCAAGCTTGGAATGGAATTTCCATCTATTGAAGATTTAAGGAATGTGCTGAGAGAGGTGTTTATAAAGGAAGATAGAGAATTCAAGTTTTTGGCAAATGATCAAAATAGACTAAGAGCTAAGTGTAAAGGAAATGGATGCAAATGGCTTTTGTATGCTCGGGTTCAGGGATTAGACACCAAGATTGTGAGGGTGAATACTTTGATAGACAAGCACGAGTGTGGGATAGTCTTCGACAATAAGCATGTGACGAGCCCGTGGTTAGCGAAGCATTTTTTGGAGCAATTTCGGCTTAATCCGAACATGGATTATCAGAGCTTCAAAGACATGACTGCCATTGCAAAGCTGAGAAACGTGACAAAGACTATGTTCTACAGGGCCAAGAAATGTGCTAGAGACATGTTGGAGGGGTCGGTGAGAGATCAATATGCCATCCTCGCAGACTATTGCAAGCAACTAACATCCACCAACCCAGGTTCAATTCTAACTTTGAATGTTCAATTCTAACTAATTATGGTACACTAATACAAGTTGATATGTTCATTACTAACTTTGAGCGTTATCAACTGCTAGGTTCAAGTGCTATACTGAAAACAACTCTAATTAATGAAAAAAGAGTATTTCAGAGGGTATACATCTGTTTAGAAGCTTGTAAACAAGGGTTCAATAAAGGGTGTCGGCCAATCATAGGCCTAGATGGCTGCTTCTTGAAGGGGTATTGCAAGGGTATGCTTTTGGCAGCAATAGGTATTGACCCTAACAATTCACAATTTCCTGTTGCTTTTGCTGTGGTTGAGAAGGAAAACACATCGAGTTGGACTTGGTTTCTAGAGTTGCTTAGTGAGGACCTCAGTATTCAGAATCCAAGCAGATTCACGTTCATGAGTGACAGACAAAAAGGCTTGGAAAAGGCATTGGCAGAGGTCTATCCGGGAGATGAGTTCAGATTTTGTGTGAGGCACCTTCACGCTAACTTCAAGCAGAAGCATAGTGGCTTGCTTTTGAAGCAAATGTTGTGGGCTTGTGCTCAAGCAATGACCCGTGTAGAGTTTAGTAGAAAAATGAGTGTGCTCAAGGAAGAAGATGAGAAGGCGTACGAGTGGCTCTTGAAGAAGGATCCCAAAGAATGGAGCAAATCACATTTCAGAGACACTGTGAAATGTGATATGCTACTGAACAACTTATGTGAAAGCTTCAATGCTGCAATAATGTCTGCCAGAGACAAACCGATTGTAACCTTACTCGAGAAGATAAGATTTTGGCTCATGTGTCGTTTTGCCAAAAAAAAATTAGAGGTTCAAAAATGGAAGCATGAAGTTGGAAAACGTATCATGGATGTCATTGAGAAGAACAAGGGGGTAGCCAGGTATTGTCAGTCAACACAAGCTGGTAATGGTAAGTTCCAAGTGATTGTTCGTGGAAATGAATCATTTGTTGTGGACTTACGAGCTAGGACATGTACGTGTAGAGGTTTTGAGTTGAGTGGCATACCATGTGGACATGCCTTGACTTGTATTTGGTCCTCGGGATTAGATGTTATGTGCTTCATCGATGATTGGTATAAGAGAGAGGCATATATGGCAGCATATAGTGGGATAATTGAGCCCATGACTAGTCCGGATAAGTGGCCTGAAGCAGGACTGCACCCTATCCTCCCACCACCCAATCAAACTCTCCCTGGAAGGCCTAAAAAATGAGAAACAGAAGCAACGATGAGCCTCCTCCCGAACATGCCACAAAACTGTCAAGGAAAGGCCAACAAAATCGTTGTAGCAACTGCAAGAAGTCAGGACACTCAAAGAAGACATGCCCTGATCCAATTGTAAAACAGGCATGTAATTTAACCTAAAATTGATTTGCTTTGATTTGCCTTAATTTTCTTTAATTTAACCTAAGCCAGAACATGTCACTATGTTTTATTTGCTTTAATTTAACCTAGCTCGTGACTATGCAGATTAAACCAGCAACAAAGAGGGGCAGACCACCTAAAAGTGACCATAATCCTGAAACAATAAAGAGAAATGAGAGAAGGTTGAAACAAAAAGCAAGAGAGGCTTCGTGACTAGAAAGCTGCGCTTTTTGGTTATTTGCATTGATGTTGAATGAAAGCAGCTAAAACTGCTGCTTTTGGTTATTTGCATTGATGTTGAATGAAAGCTGCTAAAACTGCTCTTTTTGGTTATCTGCATTGATGTTGAATGAAAGCTGCTAATACTCTTTTGGTTATTTGCATTGATGTTGAATGAAAGCTGCTCTTGTGATATTTTGGTTTCTATGCTGTGATATTTTGTTTGCCTACGTTTAGGGATGTCTATGGGTGTGTGGTTTTTAAAATTTAAGACAAACAAAGCTCATATCAGCTTAAATTCATAGGTTCAGTTGGATTGATAAAATTTGTGACCTATGCTGTGATCTGGATTGAGAAAATTTGTGAACAATCCAAGTGACCTATGCTGTGATCTGGATTAATCAGAAGTGAGTGTTGAAATGGTAAAGAAGCACAATCCAAGTGAAATTGAGAACCATCACAATTCAGTACAAAATCAAAAGATTTATGGTCACAATTCAGTACAAAATCTCTAATTCATTATCATCACAATTCAATACATTATCAAACGAAACTCAGAACATTAGCATCACAATTCAGTACATTATCAAACGAAATTCAGTACATTAGCATCATAATTCAGTACATTATCAAACGAAATTCAGTACATTAGCATCATAAATTAGACAGCATCATAAATTAGACAATCACATAAATTACAAACAAAATAGTCACTAATCCAAGTATAAAAGCAGTCATAAATAATCTCCAATTTATCCTTTGGCAGTTCGAACATCGTCGGTCTTCAACACCGCCTCTGAGTTTTTCATTCTCGAGTTCCAAAGTGTTCAATCTTCGCAAAAGTCCGGGAATGACTTGCTTCGATCTGTCGCAAATTTCCAGGTCCACCCAACTAAAATAAGAACAACCACCGTCGATCTGTAGAACAATTGAATTTTTAAAAAAAAAGCAAACATAACTTCAGTCCAGACCAAACCTCCATTTAATTCTGCAAAACTCAAAACGAAAAAAAATAAAAACTCACTTTTCGCTTGTGGCAACTTTTGAACCTTCTTCCGGGATTCGAAATCGTCCACGCCGTTTTCTCCGTCACTGGAATGCCACAAAAACAATTCCATGACGAAGTCCTCTTACTTGCGCATCGATTCTTCCCAGACGATGAGGACGACCACTGCTCATCAGCCATTTTCGACTTCGGAGAAGAAATCAGCAAAGAAGAAAAGAAGAATGAACCAGAAAAACAAAATGAGATACTAAACCTAATTTGATGAAGTTGGGGCTTTTTAAAGTCACCTATTTAGTTTGTTTTCTTTTTAAATTAATTCATTTTTTTAGTTAAAAACATTTGTGTTTCTCGTTTCGACATTGCCACGTAAGATATCTGTTAAATATAAACGCCTGGGTATTAACGGGGATACACAAACCAAACATTGAGTATTTGTCCCGTGAAAAAAAAAATTAAGGCATTAAAGTGACACTACTTTAAAACAATGAGCATTTATGCCGCCATTAACTCTTTTTTTTTTTGGCTTGACAAGTGTCTCATCGTTCCCTACATGTATATATATATTTTTGTTTTTAGTAACCGAGGGCGACATGAACGTACCCATCAGGGCTCGTGACGTAAGGCGTAGTAAGAAGGCCAACGTGGCTTCTTCTTCGACCGCCGCGCCGTCGGGTCCCTCAGATGACCCCGAAGTCGAGGTCGTAGGAGAGCGTCCTCGGGCCGACATCCCCGTCGTGGATGTCGAGAAAGAGGCGGCCTCTACCGGGGCCGACGATGTTCAGGGCGATCAAGCCCCCGGGTCTGTTCCTGCCGCGTCGGCTGGGCAGGCCGGCGATTGGGCCGAGGCCTCGGCTTCTCTTAAAAAGAGGAAGACGCCGACAGGCCGGAATGAAGGCCAAGGTGAAGAGGAGAGCACCCCTCTCGAGGGCGAACTGATTAGGAAGAAGAAGAAGAAAAAAAAGGCAGCGGGGGTAGGGACCCGGAGCCCGTGGTGGCCGCGAGCGGGCCAGAGAAGTGGACCGGCGAGGACCCGTGGCGGTCTTGCGAGGAGCCGCGGTGGTGACCCGAGTGCTTCATCTTCGAAGCCGAAGAAGGCGCAGTATATCAATTTCCAGTACAACCAGGATCACCTGCTCTGTGACGACCTTTATTCGTCCGCAGGGTTCCTCAGGCAGTTGACCATAGAAGGTCACGAATTGCCTAAGGTCCCCGAGCTGACGGAGTCGGACTGGTACCGATGCATGGCGTCGGCCATTACTGGGGTAAGTCCTATCGCTTTTACTACTTTTTTTTTATTAGGATGGCGAACTGAGATACTTAGTGCTCTTTTTTTTATTGTAGCTGTCAACTCAGTTCAACCGGGGGGTGTTCTGGTACGAGAAGCGCCTTCGGAAGGCGAACGCTGCTCTTGCCGAGCTGGCTTCAGTGAAGAAGGGGACGGAGTCCTTTCAGGCCGAGCTCCAGGAGGTGGGCGGCAAAGTAGCTTCCCTCGAGGAGGATGTCGCTGCCAAGGACGCGCTATTAGGGAAGTACAAGGCCGCTCAGGCTGATCTGGTGGTGAAGACCAAGGCTTTAGAGGCCGAGGTCGAGAAGAAGGAGGCCACGATCGATAAGTGGGGCACTCACTCGACCGAACTGAAGAAGAGGCTCGACGTTTCCGAGGCCAGGGTGAGGAACCGGGATCGGGATCTAGCGGCCACTCTGAGCGAGGTGGCGAGGCTCAAGAGGTCGGCTAAGGCTGAGAAAGACAGGGCGGTCTTAGCGGCGAGGAAGGCGACCTCGCTGTGATATCGGGAGCAGATACTGAAGTATCGAGCCCAGAAGGAGAAGATAGACGAGGCCGTCCTCGTCTTAAAAAATCTTGAGCAGTGCCGGGGCAACAAAGAATTGATCTCGGAAGTGATGAAGGGGGATGTTTCCGACTGGGCCGGCGAACTCAAGGATACTGAGGATGATATTGCTCAGTACGAGGCGGAGTATGCCGCCATTGCCGTTCCCGAGGTCGAGGACATACCTTTTACTCCCTACTCCGACCATTCGCCCCCCGAGGTTCCAGCCGATTTCGCCCCCGATGCTCCCGCCGAGGTTCCAAACCGGGAAGTTCCTCCCTTCGACGAGCATGGGTCGACGAGGGGCGTGACGGACGAGGCCCTAAACCCGATTCCAGAGGTCGACGAGGGCGCGCAGCCATTCACCCCGCCTCCGGAGCATCCCGAAGCCTGAGTTCGAAGCCTTGCTCTCCTCAGTCCTCGCCTTTCTCGTCTTTGTTTTTGCTTTTCAGTAATATTTATTATTATTTTTTTGGGGGCCCGTTTGTTTTGGGCGAGACTTTTATTTATTTTGAAACAATTATAGGGGGCTTCGGTACCCCTATCGTTTTTGGATTGCTTGCTTCATTATTTGTTTAATGCATTTTTCGTTTCTTAAATATTTGCCAAGTCCTTTAGCTCGCCAAATTTTTAAGAGTGCATGGATGTGTGTATTTTGTCCGAGCTATTCAGGTCGCCCTTTTGTTTTGAGGGTTTCCATGAAACGTTACTTGGTTGGAGTCTTAAGTATTTTTGATTTTCTAAAATCTATCTCGTCTTTTAGATCGCCGAGATCTAAAATGTTTCCCTTAATATTTTAGGCCGAGGTCATACGGCGATATATTGGCCAAGTCTTTTAGATCGTCGAAGTATCTTAAATCTTTCCCCTAGGCCGGAGTTACGTTGACGCATCTCCTTTACGTCTGCTAAGTCTTTCAGATCACCAAGATCTAATATCTTTCCCTTAGGATGGAGTAAACAAATGAATTTTACCCGGGCGTTGTCTAGTCTTTCAGATCGTCGGGATCCAAAAATCTTCACTACGTATTTCCCGGGCGAGGTCTTCTCTGACGAGGTTCGTCCTCTGATTCAGATGTCACGTGAAATGACGAGGTGAGACTTTGGGTCTTGCCTAGGTCGTGAGGTATTTACACCGATGTCCTAGTCCGGGACTTAGGTCTTCAGGACGAGGTGTGGGCTTCGGAGCCTCGTTGTCATGCTTTCGTAATTGTCTCGAAACGAGCGATTTAGGTTATTTTATTTTTGGGACTGTGCCTTTGCAGAGGGAGGCTGCCTACGTACCCTTATGCAGGTATCAAGTCGGTCGTAGTTCGATTCTTGCCTTTTTAGCAGTAATATTTTTTTAGATTGATTACGTTCCATGATCTCAAAACGGGAACCCCACTGAGTGTTTCGAGCTCATAGACCCCATGGTGTGCTATTCTGGTGACCCTGTAGGGGCCTTCCCAATTTGCACCAAGTTTTCCCGCGTTTGCCTTGGCAGTGTTTTGGAAGATTTTTTGGAGAACCAAGTCCCCTTTGTCAAATCTTCTTATGTTGATGCCCTTATTGTAGAATCTGGCAATCGATTGCCTATAGAGGGATAGTCGTGCCAGGACCGCATCCCGCCTTTCTTCCATAAAATCCAAAGAGTCGCATAGTGATTCGTTATTTTTTGACTCATCCTCCGGCGCATGTGCCACCCTAAGGGTTTGCACCTGGTGTTCGATCGGGATGACTGATTCGACTCCGTGAACCAAGGAGAATGGGGTTTCTCCTTTCGGCCTTCGAGGACTAGTTCGGTATGCCCAGAGCACACCAGGCAATTCTTCTGCCCATCATTCTTTCTTGGCATCGAGCCTTTTCCTTATTGATTCTACTATAATTTTGTTTGTTGCTTCTGCGTGTCCATTTCCCTGAGGATACCGTGGTGTCGACATCCTCAACTCAATGTTATTGCGGAAGCAAAAAGTTCTGAATTTTTTTGATATGAACTGTGACCCGTTGTCCGTTACGATCTCGTGGGGGGTTCCATGCCGACATATTATATTCTTCCAGATGAATGCGGTGACGTCGACATCTTTTATCAAGACGAAGGCGCCTGCTTCGACCCATTTGGAGAAATAATATTTTAAGATTAACAAAAACATTAGCCCGCCAGGGGCGGATGACATTGGTCCCACGATGTCCATAGACCATTTCATGAATGGGTATGGAGAGAGATGGAGGACAACTCTTCTGCGGGTCTTTTTATGTTAGGTGCGTGGCGTTGGCATCGGTCGCAGCGGCGCGAATGTGCCTCGCAATCTGCCAGCATGGTCGGCCAAAAGTAGCCTTGCCTTTTTATTTTGATGGCGAGTGCCCTGCCTCCTGTGTGGCTTCCGCACTCTCCCTCGTGTACATCTTCTAGGATTTGTTTTGATTCGTTCGTGCCGACGCACTTGAGGTATGGTCCTGCGAAGCTTTTTTTTTTTAACAAATTGCCATCTATTACGCAGAATCTTGCGCTCCTTAGTACAAGCCTTCGTTTTGCCATCTTGTCGGACGGGACCTTACCAGTCGTGATGTAATGTATGATTTCATCCCTCTAATCCCCCCTTCTATAGCTATTACTCCCGTGACGGTGATGGCTATGGAAGGTTGTTTGATGGTCTCGACTGGCATTACCCTTTTGAGGTCCGGATCCGAGGTAGATGCTAATGTGGCCAGTGCGTCTGCAGAGGTGTTTTCACCCTTAGGGATTCGCGTTAGAGAAAATTGTTTGAATTGCGCCACAATGTCTTTTACGACCTTTGAATAGGCTTCCATTCGCTCATCCCTCGTTTCGTATTCGCCGGAGTATTGATTTGCTACAAGCTGAGAATCGCAAAAAGCGTGTACTTGCTTTGCTCACACGGTTGTAACCAATCTTAGTCCGGCTATTAGTGCTTCATATTCGGCTTCGTTGTTGGATGCAACGAAATCGAGTCTGAACGACTGTTCGATGACCTCGCTGTGGGGTGATGTCAGTTGTATTCCTACCCCTGCCCCTTGTTTTGACGATGCACCGTCCACTTTTAGTGTCCAAGTGCCGTCGTCCTCGGTCACGACTGGGTCTTCTCCTGGGAGTTTGATGAGGAAGTCTGTTAAAACCTGAGATTTAGCGCAAGTCCTAATTCGATACTCGATGTCATATTCGCTTAGTTCTACTGCCCATTTGGTCAGTCTTCCTGACTGGTTAGGGCCGTGTAGGAAACTTCTTAGTGGTTGGGTCGTCACCACTATTATGGAGTGGGATTGGAAATATGGTCGGAGTTTTCGTGCTGCGGAAACTACGGTTATGTTGTCAATGGTGCCCACAAGAAGAGTAGTAGTATCTATTTATGTACATTTGATGTCATATAGTCTTACGAAGACTCTTGCTTGTAATTGCTTATTCATTAATAATAAAGTTGAAACGTTCATTCATTCTTTCTTTGTTTGAAGCTTTATGATAAAACCTTAGTATTTTAGTCCATAAACAAACTTAACAACTTACGAAGAGACAAATGTAGATTTGCATGAACAAACTCTTCGTAGTTTGCTTAAAACGATATATTCGCAATCTTAGGGTCAAAGGACTATTGACCTCAGTACGATTGTTAGAAGAATCTATGATGTCTGGTTATGAGGCATTGAGAGTTGGAGACTCTATAGTTCTTCTAGGTATCTTCCGAAGGTACTGAATTGACCAGTGCACTTCTAGAGACAAGATAAGAACAAACCATTTAACCTCTTATGTCTCGAAGTCACTACGTATGAATTGCATCATGCCTACCTTAATCCTGAAATGAGACATGCCATTTCACAGCTTAGTATTCTCATTTGAGAAAGTCAGAGTTCGGACTCACTATGTGATTCCGAACAGGGCCTATTGGTGAAGTACTAAGTTGTCAGAATTTCATGAGTAACTTTGTGAAGTTCTCATAGATACGGAATTCATGTACAAGATTGCTGAAATGCAATGTATGTCACCTCATGCTTTGTTCCTTGGAGTGTGAATAAATGAACTGGCCAGTGTCCAAATCAAGTCCTGACTCTTTTGGATGAAACAATGTGACTTGTTAGCTCCTCGTCATATACATTGTTTCTAACTTATTCACAAGCGACAAAGGAGTTGAGGAAATAACAGCTAGAAGGGTAAAATGGTAATTTAGTAAATCCCGACTAGCTGATGACATTCATGAAGGGTA
Source organism: Urtica dioica subsp. dioica (assembly GCF_054948205.1). NCBI lineage: Eukaryota > Viridiplantae > Streptophyta > Magnoliopsida > Rosales > Urticaceae > Urtica > Urtica dioica. The sequence goes on from NC_142765.1 coordinate 16,714,282, forward strand.
GCATAGATAATATTCAGTGGATCCGCTCATTATAATTAGGTGAATTCTTGAGTAGAAAATAAATTCATTTGAACCGAGAGATTTTCAGTGTCAGCTCTTTAGTGGAGTCAGTTGGCATTAAGCTAAACTTGGAAAAGGTTTGTGAACTTTTGAGTCCAAGTGTTTAGCTCAAGCTTTGTTCATTTGGGTCCATGAGGTCACTGTCACGAATCACATCGATAGGAATAGTTAAACTGGAAGCTAAGTCAAAACAAGAACGAAAATAGTTAAAAGGGTATTTTTGTCTTTTGAGACAAAGGATGAAATGAATGTCAATAAATTTTTTGACAAGTTCATTTGATGACTTAATGTCACTCGGCCATGACTTGATCATTGGGCCTTGTGAATTAATTTCGTTTCATAAAGAATTTTATTGAAAATTCTAAATGGGCCTTTTCTTATGTTGTCATGAACAAGTGAAGAAAATTCTAGAAGCCTTTTCTAGACATAATGGGCGCCCAACATACCCATAGGAAGAGAGAATATTTTGTGCATAAATGTATCAAGATACTTGCCAAAAGAAAAAGAGGAAACAAATTTGCATAAGGATGCTTAAGGGAATTCGGCCAAGTAGAGTCAAGGCAAGGCAAGGAACAAAAAAGGAAACAAATCCAAGCCTTCTAGAAGGCTGCCTTGGCCGTGTGACTTAAGTGGGAAAGAGGCAATATTTGCTCATGAATATGTGATATTCTATAGAAGAGGAAACTACCTTATTGAAGGTAAAGCCTCTCCTATAAATAGGAGCCTCATTCCACACATTTCATTCATCCAAGTTTAAGAGATTTGAGAGACTCTCTCTCTAGAACTTGGCCGCCCCTCTCCTCTCTCTCTCTAGTCAATTTCGTTTTATTGTTTTGGCACCTAGGTCCTCATTTGACCTAGAGTTTAGCTCTGCGACTTCAAGACTCGTTCTTAAGTCGTAGTGTTTAAAAGTGCCCACTCACTATTTCCTTTTCTCTCTAGTGATTTAGTGATAGAAACTTTTGTGGTTGCTCGAGGTGCCGAGGAAAGAAAGAGAGACGTGTTGCGAGGGGAGACGAGCGTTGCAACTTTCTAAGAGCTTCTCAAAGATCAAGCTTCAAGAAAGGTTAGTAAACTTCTTAGCTCATAATAGTTTTTAATTACGTGTACTTGCTCTTTTGTCTAGGTTAGTAAAAACTGGTTTTACTTGTAAAAGAAAATTTTTAAAATTCCGCCGCTTACCGAAGCGTTAATTATTTTCTTAAACCCTAGATCGATTCCAACAGGTTAATGCCAATTTTTCCATGATAGGATATCGAGTTTCGACGTCGATTAACGACTTGCTCACATAAAATATGGGTCGTTGGTCCCCTTGCTCTTCCCTGACGAGCACTCTACTAACCGCTGTTTGGGAGACTGCAACATATAGGTAGAGTGGTTCCCCTATCAAGGGTTTTGCTAAAATCGGGGGTGTTGACAGGTATTCCTTTAGTTCTTTAAATGCTTTTTCGCATTTTTCGTCCCATTCGAGTTTCCTGTTTCCTTTTAGGAGTCGATAGAATGTGAGGCATTTGTCTGTGGACTGAAAGATGAAGCGATTGAGGGCGGCGATGCGGCCCGTCAGTCGCTGCACTTCTCGTCTATTACGAGGCGAGGGCATTTCCCGTAGGGCGTTCAGTTGGTCTGGGTTTGCTTCAATTCCGCGTTGGGTGACTAGATACCTGAGGAATTTTCCAGAGGACACCCCGAACGAGCATTTTGCAGGGTTCAGCTTCATTTGATACTTATTCAATACCTCGAAGCACTCCTGCAAGTGCCCTACATGGTCACAATCTCTTAGGGACTTGACGAGCATATCATAAATGTACACCTCCATTGTCTTTCCTATTTTTTCTTTGAACATTTCGTTGACTAACCTTTGATAGGTGGCGGCAGCGTTCTTTAGTCCAAATGGCATGACCTTGTAGCAATAAGTGCCTCGGTACGTTATGAATGCCGTTTTTTCCTGATCGTCAGGGTGCATTAGGATCTGGTTGTATCCCGAAAATGCGTCCATGAACGAGAGTATCTTATGTCTCGCGGTTGCCTCGACCAGTTGGTCGATATGTGGCAAAGGGAAGCTGTCTTTGGGGCATGCCTTGTTCAGGTCTGTGAAGTCGATGCATACCCTCTATTTTCCATTTTTCTTCTTTACGACGACGGTGTTTGCTAACCAGTCCGGGTATTTGACTTCGCGGATTGAGTCAGCCTCGAGGAGTCTTTCAACTTCGTCGTTGACTATTGATGCCCAGTCGAGACCAAGTTACATCTATTTTGTTTTATCGGTTTGAAACTTGGGTCTGCGTTAAGCTGATGGGACGTAATGTCGATACTAATCCCTGGCATATCTTCCGTCGTCCAGGCGAAGGTAGATTTGTTTCGTTTCAGGAAACAAATCAGCTCTCGTCGTATGCCTCCCTTAAGCTCGGCTCCGATTCCCACGCATTTAGAGGGGTCGAGGCCGTCGAGCTATATTTGTACTGTCATTTCAGTACTTGGGGAGTCCGATTCTTCTAGTTTAGAGCTTTCATTTTTTGTTGGCTCTACGTTCGTTAATTGCTATTGTTTTTCACTAGCCTCTTTAACATTTTGCTTGTGGGTAGTGAGGTAGCAACTACGGGAGGTTGCCTGGTTTCCTCTTATCTCACCTATACCTTCAGGCGTGGGAAACCGAATACATTGGTGGAAGGTCGAGGGGACGGCCCTCATCCGATGTATCCATGGTCGTCCCAGGATGATGTTATAAGGGGAGAGGCACTCCAGAACCTGGAATTCAACCATTTCATTTATCCCGTTGGTCTTTACGGGGAGCTTAATGGTTCCTATTGATGGGGTGGTCGACCCATTGGAGCCTGTTAATTGGGTTTGCTCCTTCTCGATCTCAGATTCTTCGATTCCCATTCTCTTAAGGATATCTTTAAAAATAAGATCTACCGAGCTTCCTCCGTCGATTAGGACTCGAGCGACTTCGCAGCTGGACACGTCGATCGTTATCACGAGCGCGTCGTCATGCTGGTCTGCTGCTCTGGTGGCTTCTCTTTCGGAGAACGAGATTTGAACATCCTGTTCCTGTCCGGTTCTGCTAGTCTTGTTCATCAGGTGACACTGGTGAGCTTTTATTGAGTTAACTGAGCTGTTACAAAATTTCGATCCGCCCATTATGAAGTCGACTCTGTGTTTTGCCGCAGTCGGCGGGGATTATGGTTCCCCTTCATCAATGGGCCTGGATCTTTTAGGCGAGGGGTTGCCTCTGCCGCGGTTGTTAAAGACCTTCTTTTTGGGCGGGGGACCCAGGTCGACGTTCTTTAATTCCCCTTTTGCGTATTTTTCGGCCAGAACTTTGCGCATGGTTTCGCAATTTATTGTGGCGTGGCCGGTGGCTTGATGGAAGTCGTAGAACGTGTTTGGGTCCCTAGTCCATTTTTTTGCCTGGGGTACTCTCTCTTTGCTTTTGTCTCCTATGTTGAAAGCAAAACCTGGAGGGGCGTGCTGCTTCCTAGCCTGTTGCCCGACCTCTTGGGGGTTGGGCCTCCGGGGATTGCTCCCAGCGCTTACGGGTCGCACCCATGTGTTAGCGTGTGGTTTCTTTTCGGCCGCACGCTATTTTGCTAAGGAGGCGAACTCCTCCTCGGCCTTAGCGTAGTTTGCGGCTTTATCGATCGCGTCTTCCAGTGAAAGGGGTCGGTTCACAGTCATTTCCAGTTTGAACCTCGATTCATGCTACAGACCATTCCTCAGAGAGGTTATGGCGGATTCGGGATCAACGTTGGGGATTTTCGAGAGACGTCCTTATAGCGGATCATATAATCTTTTAAGGACTCGTTTTCCTTCTGCTGAACCCCCCATAGATCCGCTATCGTGAGTTCGTCCTCGACGAACATCGAATAATGTTTTAAGAAGGCTGCCGACAGTTTGGCAAAACTATCGATATAGTTAGGCTCGAGTCTGGAGAACCACTCCAGAGCGGCTCCAAACAAGCTTTCGGCTAACAGCTGGCAGTATCCTGCCTCTTGTTCTCTCTTTGTCAGCATAGCTCGTCCCATTGCGATCTTGAAGGACAGGATATAAGCTTTCGGGTTCGAAGTCCCATTGTATCGCGGGAGTCGAACTTTCCCGGCGTCTCCAATAAAGACATCGGTGATATTTTTTGCGAAAGGGGTCCTTCCTGTTTCGGCGACAAGTCGGTCTATCTCGGGGGCCGAACTGGTCGCACTGTGGAATTTTGAACGAACAGATTTAAGTTCGGCTGTCACTGATTCCTTGAACCTTTCGAACTCGGTCGTGCTGAGTTCGCCCCCTGAAAGCGGCGAAATTCCGTGCGCACCGGCGTGACCGTAGTGACTTCGCCCTGATTAATTTGCGTCTGGTTCTGCCCGTCAAAATATTTGGGGGTGAACATTTGGAAATTCGTCGCAGGGCGAGATCCGAAGTCTGCTGGGAAGGATCCTGGAGTTGCTCCCGCCGGCGGGGGCGGGGGTAGTCCGGCTGGATCGATCGTGGCTTCTTTGGCGACCTCTTTCGTACCCCCACCGAGCTGTGAGCTCGGACCCGGGGGCTGATCCATACCCTGGGAGACTTGGATTCCGGTGAAGTCCAGACGGACTCCGGGGGGAAGAACCCGACTCGTCTGCACGGCTGACGCCGCGTTGCGAGCGGATTCCAAGGCGGTCACTTCGTCGGATTCCGGCTGCTGACCCGGAGTATTTTGAGGGGTCAATAGGGAATCCAACCGGGCATTGAGGCTCCGGTTGGTTTCTTCTTGACTTTCTATTTTTTTGTTCAGCATATCCAGGATTGCCCTGATCCCCGGAGGGATTTCCTCTCCCGATTCATAGTGAGTTGGGGTGGAAGACATGGTATTACTTTTCTGGTGAATTTGCTTCTTTCAAGGTTAGCCTTTCTGAGATTTTCCCACAAACGGCGCCAAATTATTGATGTCGGTTTCAACAATCTCAAATTATAATACGATATACATATTTGATTTATATAAATATGGGTTTCAGAAGACGTCGTATAAGAAGCAAAGAAAATTCGAAAAGAAATGGATAAAAACGAATATAAATACTTGAAGTTATTTATTAATAATTGAAGAAATTACAACCTAAAAGAAGGAGAAGTGCCAAACTCAAGAAGGGCGAACGCGAAGAAATAGAGAAATGAGAGATCGAAAATAAGAATGTAAGCTTGCGTGTGGAGAAAATTGATATATCAGCTTCTATTTATAGTCGGAGCGGATCCGTTGAAGTGGACACGTGTTCGTCAGCTCGGCTCTTCCACGTCGCTGGTTGAAGTCGTCCCAGACCCGGTCTTCGCGGCGAGGTCCTCTATCCGCCCTTGATCAATTCCTTTGACTGAGTCCATGTGGGTAATTCATCTCTTCTTTGGCGAACTGGGCCTCTTATTGGGCTTGGGTTGGCCTTCCGGAGTCGAACTGGCCTAGATGGTTTCTTGAAACTAGGTCGCTTCTTCTGTTGGGCTTTGGCCGGTCCGAAGCCCAGCTTAAGTGATTTTTATTTGGGGAAAATGATTTTTAACCCCCTCAGAAGTCAGATCCAGAAAATCACGCTCCCGATGCTCGCCAATATAAGAGTACAACTTGTGAAAATTACGGCAAGGTTGGCAATGTAAAAGCAATGTGCTCGAAGATCTACGACAAGCCCGCTGACTTTACTCCAAAGTCTCGCAGCAACAACCAAAGCTTCAAGTCTCCAACAACGCAGCCTCTCCCTCTGAGCCATCGCCTTTCAGCAAAGAGCAACTAGAGCAATTGTATCTTCTTGTGAAATTACCTCAATTTGCCTCTTCTCCTAACCCATCCTAATCTTTTTCCCAAAAAAGTATCTATCCTTGTGTCTTCTCGCTAGTCTAAGTAAAACATAACCATGGTTCCTCGATTTCGAGGCCACTGATCATATGACTTGTAATTCTCATTTGTTTAGTACATACTTTCCTTCATCCGGCAACGAAAATGTCAAAACAACTAATGGATCCTTATCTTCCATTGCCGGAAAGGGCACTGTAGTACTAAACCATCTCATGACCCTAAAAATGTCCTTCATGTCCCAAAAATGTCATGTAATCTCATATCTGTTCCACTACTACAAAATTGATTTTCTGATGCGCAAGACTATCAGATGCGACTAGTCGCATCTAAAAGTCGCATCTAAATAACTTTTAGATGCGACTAGTCGCATCTGATAGTCAATCAGAAGCCGAAAAAATTCGCTCAAATTGTCTTTTGATTTTGACAATCCGATGCGACTAGTCGCACCTGAAAATATGATGAAACTTTCAGGTGCGACTGTGTCGCATCAGATAGTTTTAAATTTTTAGGCGGTCCTCATCTCCCCCTCTTTTATTTCATTAATCTGACGTGGCGAATGAAATTTTTATTTTTTTTTCATTATAATCCGGTGCGACTAGTCGCACCTGAAGAATTATCAGATGCGACTAGTCGCACATGAAGAATCATCAGGTGCGATTCTGTCGCACCTGATTATTAGGGTTTTGTTTAAAAACCCAGGTCGACTCTTCTTCTCCACAGCCGCTGAAACTTCTTTTCTTTTTTTGTAAACTCGTTTTTCTCTCTTCCTCTCTGCGAACTTCTCTTCTCCGTCCTCATTAGCCGACTATTCCTCCGTCCCTCTCTTCTCCGACTATTCCTTCGCCGAAGAACACTTCGCCGACCACCACAAGCGCCCATCTCAGGTTCCGCTGCCTCTCAGCCGGCCACCGGACCACCACAAGCTCCCGCTCCGATCGACATCCTCAGGTTATCTATCTCTCTCTCTCTCTCTCTCTCACTCACTCTATCTCTGGCTCTCTCTTTCTCTCACTATGTTTCATCAGCCGGAGCTCCGCCACCGTCTCCGCCGTCTCGCCGTGCGCTTAGCCCCGGCCCTGCTGCCTCCGAGTCACCACTGCCTCTCTCTCTCACTCGGTATTTCTCTCTCTCACTCCCTCTCTGCCTCGCTCCCTCTCTGCCTCGCTCTCTCTCACAGCCACGTACCCGTACCCGCCTCACAGCCACGTACCCGTGCGTCTCTGGTTCTCTGCCTCGTACCCGGCCACCGGACCTCCGCCTCATCCGGTCACCGGACCTCGCCAGTCACCACTGCCACCGTCCCTGCTCCGGCCACCAGGTTATCTCTCTATCTCTCTCTCTCTCACTCTATCTCTGGCTCTCTCTTTCTCTCACGGCAGTTTTGCTCTGTTTTTGTCCAGCTCCGCCACCGGACCTCACCATCTCCGCTGTCCCTGCTCAATCTCCGACAGCGCCTCAGCCACCGGACCTCACCGTCTCTGCTGAATCTCCGACGCAAGGTTAGTGTTTTTATTTTTTTTCCTGTTTAAGTATATATACATATATATATATATATATATTAATTACTAATTCATATATGAATATATGTGTAATAATATATGTATATATATATGTGTGTGTTTGTATATTGCATATATGTTTAGTTTATATGTGTTACTAATTATAGTATTATATATTGTGTTAAGTAATTTTAATTGGATTAGTTTAATTTAATGTGTAACTTAATTAGTATTAATTTGATAATTAATTTAACATGTTTAATTAGTAATTTGGTTAAGTTTAATAATTCTATTAGTTTAGGTTAAAAGTTTAAATTGATTGTAAATTAGTTAGTATTAATATGATAATTTCACATGTTTAATAATGTGATTTGTTTATATTAGGTTAAAATTAAGTTTTAATTGTTTTTTGACATGTTTTGATATATAGTTTGTGACATTTTTAAATTTTTTGGTTTTAATTAATTTAGATTAATTGTAAGTAAATTATTACCTAGAAATTGTAATTAGTTTAATAATTACATTTATGTTGCTTAGTTTATAATTAGTTAATTAATTTGTGATAAGTTTGTGTAGTTGATTTAACATGTAATGAAATTGTAATTTAAATAAGAAAAATAGTTTTGTGACATGCTTTGATAGTTTGTGACATGTTTTGATAGTTTGTGATATTTTGTTTATTTCGATTTTTCATGTATAAATGTTGTGATCGAACCACGGAGGTTCGGTTTAGGGCTGAGCTAATTTATACGATAGTTCTGGATGGTTTGTGTATGTTTTTAAATAATTTTGCAGGTTTTTGGTTTGTCAGTATAATAGGGGAAACTCTGCCGAAATTTCGGTAGAGTTTCGAATTAATTAGTTTAAAAACTCCCAACTTATTCAATCCGAGCTCAAAATAACATAGAATTCATAATCTCTCTTTCATTTTGTTCTCCGTCGTCCTTTATCAATAACTCTTCCAAACTTTCATTTCTCGCTCTCATTCAGCGAAATGTCCAATCCAAGTAGAGATTGGATCACAGAGAATAATCGGGTGACATTGCAGTACAAAACCAGTGTTAACGAGTTTATTCGCGCTGCAAGAAGATTCCCTAACGAAAATGGCAAATATCGGTGTCCTTGTAAACCTTGCAACAACGTGAGATGGCACGACATCGGGGTTGTCAGGAATCATTTGCTGAACAAGGGGTTTACCCCAGGCTACACAAAATGGTATCATCACGGCGAGCTCGAGCGTGTCGTCCTTCCTCATGAAGAAGATTCCATCAGAGGAACAGATCAGAGATGAATAGGAGGATTGCACGGTGCTGTGGAGGATATCGGGGATCACGAGGATTTCGACGATGCTACGGAGCCGACCCAGAGCGAGGTGCGTGCAGAGGAGCAAGTGGAAGACCTCTTCACCGAGTTGGAAGCAGAATTGTACCCTGGATGCAAAGAGTTTTCTTCTTTGTCGTTCTTGGTTTCGTTGATGCACCTCAAAGTCACGAACCATTGGACGAACAAGTCTTTTACAGAACTCTTGCAGCTCTTGAAGAAGTCTCATCCAGCTGGTAATCGAATTCTGGAGAAGCATTACGAGGCAAAGGCGAAGCTGAAGCGTTTTGGCATGGGATACGAGATGGTCGATGCGTGTATTAACGATTGTGTCCTATTTCGAAAAGATCTCGCGGAAGTCGACGTGTGCCCAGTATGCAACGAGAGCAGATGGCAGCCAACTGGAAAAATGATACCGCAAAAGATTTTGCGATATTTTCCCCTGAAAGATCGATTGAAGCGGTTGTACGCGTCTCGACACACGTCGCTTTTGATGCAGTGGCACGAAAGAGATCGCGTCAGGGAAGTTGGTGTTCTACGACATCCTGCGGATGGTACGACGTGGAAAAACCTGGACGAGAGATACCCAGACTTTGCTGCAGAGCCTCGAAACGTGCGGCTTGGACTAGCTGCGGATGGATTCAATCCGTTCGGAGAAATGAGTTTATCGTACAGCATGTGGCCTGTGGTACTAACTGCGTACAACTTGCCGCCTTGGTTATGCATGAAGAAAGAGTACTTGATGCTGACGCTTTTGATCCCGGGGCCTCACTCACTAGGAAAGGACATGGACGTGTTTTTGCAGCCAATTGTCGAAGAGCTGAAAGAACTGTGGGAGACCGGATTCCGCGTTCGAGATGGCGCCAACGATGAAGTGTTTCGATTGCGTGCCGCGCTACTTTGGACGATTAACGATTTTCCAGCTCGATCCTATTTATCGGGATGGAGTGGCCAAGGGTATCTCGCTTGCCCGACGTGCAACCTTGACACGCCGTCTTTGAAAGTCAGAAACAGGATCGTCTACTACGACCATCGTCGATTCTTGCGTATGCGTCACCGATTGAGAAAAAGCACCGATCACTACAAGGATCGCCACGAGAAACGCAGTAAACCCGAGAAGTTGACTCCGCAAGACATACTCGCTCAGTTGGCTAGTGTCTCTTGCACGACAACTTGCAAACATGCTGGCTCCGTGGGCAGAAAACGAAAGCGAGCCGAGTGCGAACTAAATTGGGCCAAGAAAAGCATCTTTTACGAGTTGCCGTACTGGTCAGATTTGGAGTTGAAGCATAACATGGAATTCATGCACATAGAGAAGAACGTGTGCGAGAATCTTCTCGGAACCTTGCTCAGCTTAGAAAAGAAGAACTACGACACAGATAAGGCGAGGTTTGATTTGATGGACTAGGGCATCAAGACCGCTCTCCACTTGAAAACAAGGGGATTCGTGGTACAAACCGCGAGCATTGTACACCTTAACCCTTGTTCAGAGGCAGCGATTTACCGAGTTCCTCCAATCTGTCAAATTTCCAGATGGGGTCGCTGGGAATTTGAAGAAAAATGTGACTGCTGATGGAAAGCTCACAGGTTTGAAGTCGCATGATTGCCACGTGATCTTGCAGAGGTTGTTGGCTGTTGGTATTCGTCCTTTTGTGCCAAAAGAAATACATCAGACGATCTCCGAGCTTTGCAACTTTTTCAAGCTGATAAGTTCGAGAACCTTGAGAGTAGAAGATCTTGAAAATGCGCAAGAGTCTATCATCGAGATCTTGTGTAAGCTTGAGATGATATTTCCACCAGCTTTTTTCACGATCATGATTCACGTGGCGATTCATCTACCAGATGAAGCGTTGTATGGCGGCCCGGTGCATATGCGGTGGATGTACCCATTTGAGAGATACCTTGGGACGTTAAAACATTTTGTAAAAAATAGAGCTAGACCAGAAGGCTCTATTGCGGAAGCTTATGTTGTAGAAGAAGCTCTAACGTTCGTTGCAAGGTATCTTGAAGATAAAAAAAGTGTAGATGAAGTTCAAGTTCGAGAGCTCTCTGTTTTTCGATCCGAGATGTGTGTGCCTTATGGGATGATGAAACCGATAGTATTAGACGATGAACAGAAAGAGAACGCGGAGTGGTACATCTATACCAACTGTCCTGAAGTGGATCCATATTTGACGTAAGTTATCGTTGGGAATGTGTTTCAATTCATTCTTTTTTATATATTGCTATTGAAGTAATGTTTTTAATAACAGCGAGCATTTGGATCTCTTGAGCGAATCTGGAGTTCGCGATATTGAAGCGGAGCATAGAAAGAGGTTCAAAATTTGGTTTGAGAAGAAGGTAATAACAAAATATCAATGCAATTTTTTGATAAACGCACAAGTGCTAATCAATGCTTTCTTTCGTAATCAGATTTTTGATATGAAAGCTAGTAGTTCTGACGTGTCTGACGAGCTCTATTCGCTTTCTATCGGTTCCCTTCAAGTCGCCTATCAATATCCGAGCTGCTTTATAAATGGCGTGAAGTTCATCACTCGTCGTCGCGATAATCAACGAGTCACTCAAAATAGCGGTGTATGTGTACTTGTGGATGATTTCACTTACTATGGTCGAATGGAAGACGTCATCGTCGTGAACTATAGGCATAACTGTAGTGTTGTATTGTTCAAATGCATTTGGTACGGTGACAAGTATCATGCAAACCGACTAGTGCACACCGATAAGACTACTGGAGAAACGAGTGCTTATACTGCGAAACGGTGGTTTAAAGAGGAGCCGTACGTACTCGCGACTCAAGTGAAACAAGTTTTTTACATCGAAGATCTTATTAAAGGTGGCGACTGGGAAATCGTCCAGGAATGCAATCATCGAGGGATTTGAGACATTCCTGAAGTTGACCCCTCCAACTCAGCCTCGATCCCATTGACTATAGAGTTGTCAAACATCGAGCGTTTGAATCATCGACACGAAATCGATGAAGCTGAGTTAGTGACTGTCGTTGACGATGATGAAGAAGACGATGATGAAAATGAGAGACATGTCGTTTTTGAGGGAGAAGATGTTGATGTCGATATAGAAGATGATATTAACATTATAGGCATAGATGATGATGAATGATTAATATCTTTTTTGTATGTTTATTTACTATATAATGTAACCACGGTTTTCCTCCGCCATATGTGAGGTTTGTTAATAATAAAATCCGTGGTGCCGTCCACGTTTTTTTTAAACAGAAAACTAATATTTATTTACTAATATTGTTCACATCTTACAGGATGTCATATGCAGGTGGAGCAGGTGGAGATGAGTCTCCGCTACACCATTCAGAAGCAGGTGGAGATGAGTCTCCGCTAGAGACACCGGGTTCCCAAGGTCCTAAGAAAACAAGGGGACCAACAACCGGGTCTACTTCGGCAAAAGCAGCGCATGGGGTACCCGGTGCGAAAGTTGTTAGGTACGACCCAATCAACCAAACTTTCTACCAGGACGTAAGAAAAACAATAAAAAAGGTAGGAGTATTCAACAACCGCGTCGGCGCTTTGGTGAAAGTCCATATCCCGGTCACACTTCGTGATTGGAATGAAGTGATGCCCCAGATGTTGGGCAATATTCTGAGCGCACTTCATTCCGAGTACACTTTCGTGTACAAGGATGATGAGACCGAGGAGCTGCTTCCGGCGGATTGCTATCGTCATCAGATTGACCAGACTATCATTCGCGATGCAAAGCGTATGAGGCGCAACCCAAAGTCTAGATTATCAGGGAATTTCTTAGGAAAATGTTGTGGGCAAATGAATGTCGCCAAGAAAGAAATCCCAAAAGGATATCAAAAAGACGATTGGGATAAGGTGATAGAGGAGTTCGCAACTGACGATTGGAAGGTAATGTATAATTCAAAAAATTATGTTATCTTCTATGAAATCGAATTATAACGCAATTTAATATGTGCAGAAAAAGTCTACTCGCAACAGAGACAATTCAAAGAACAAGAAAACGAAGTCCACACAAGGGTCGATTTCTTTTTTGGCTCATCGACATTTGAACGTAAGTTTATTCTAATTTTGTAATATTTTTTTTGCAATAAATACATTACTCATATTTTCATAAGAACTGCAGAGTAGGGAAGATGGGACTTTGGCCTCGGCGTTAAACACGTGGGAGAAAAAACATCAAGATGATCAAGGCAATTGGACGACAGCTTGGGCGCAACAAGCATTTGTAAGTTACTTGTGTTAATTACTTAATAATCAAGTTTCGATAATCTTAATAATTTTTTTAACATATGTTTGAAGGCGCGAATTATGACTCAAGTCGAGGATATGCAGCGACAAGCAGCGGAGTCAGGCCAAATGTTTGACATAGACCAGGCGGAGCAGTACGCGATGGATACTGTTCTCGGGCAACGTCGAGATTGGTATGTCGGGATAGGTCCCTCGATCCCGGGATCCTCGTATCTCTTGGCTCAGGCTCAGGAGGACAGCTCGTCCTCAGGTTTTTCATCGACGCGCGTTCCAGATCCAGTGATTAGCGAGCTACAAGCAGCGTTTGCCGCACAACAAGCTCAGATGGAGGCGTTTCAGCGACAGTTCTTTGCCTACACACAGCAGCATCCGTCTCCCATGCAGACATCCCCCGCGATGATGCACCCTGGGACGACGCCGCCTTCAGCTTCAATGCCGAATGTTCAGACGCCGGCATCCGCTTCAATGCCGAATGTTCAGACGCCGCCATCCGCTTCAATGCCAAATGCTGATCAGACGCCAGGTTCGGTAGAATTTCAGCGACATCGTTCGAGCGGCAGCGCATCAGGCCGCCAAGGCGCACGAGCAAGATCTGGCAGAAGAGGAGGCCGTGCATTCCAGAATTGGCAGACTTCGAATGAAAAAGGGAAACAAAAAGAATAAATTGTAATTTTTTTAATTTATTGAATGTAAATTATCAAATTTTATGAATTTAATATTAGAATTTCTATTAGATTATTTATATAATTATTCTAATTAATATTATTCAAATTATTTATTTAATTTAACAAAAAAATTATTTAATTAATTTTTTAAATTATAATTTTTATATATTTAATAGGCTGATTATATTAGAATCAGTATTTTAAAAAAAATAACTACAGACAATCAGATGCGACTAGTCGCATCTGATACTTTCGCGGGAAGAGTATCAGATGCGACTAGTCGCATCTGATTGTACTAACACCCGCCAAATATTTCGCGGGGAATTACTATCAGATGCGACTAGTCGCATCTGATACTCTTCCCGCGAAAGTATCAGATGCGACTAGTCGCATCTGATACTATAATTCACGCTTTAATTTCTTATTTTGAGGGATATTTAGGTGCGACGTTTGGTGCGACTTGTCGCACCTAAAATGTCGCACCTGATAGTGATGACTTTCAGGTGCGACAAGTCGCACCTAAAATCATCAGGTGCGCACTTTCAGATGCGACTTTGTCGCATCTAAAGTCGCACCTGATGATACTTTCAGGTGCGACACTGATGCTTTCAGGTACGACTTTTGTCGCACCTGATGCTATTAATTGTACTAGTGTTCGTTGCCTTACTCGTGATTCTCAATAGCGTTTAATATTTTCTCCCTCTGATTGTGAATTACATGACCTGCGCTCATCGAAGACGATTGACAATGTTAAGGAAATTGGAGGAGTCTATCACCTCGACACAAGTACTATCCCCGAGAAACAAGTTCGAAAACAAAGTTGTTCCTATTATTTATCTTTATTAGAGAATGAAATCATGTTGTGGCACTATAGGTTTGGCCATTCTAGTTTTGCATATTTAAACATATGTTTTGTATATATTTAAAAATATAGATCTGAGCTTGTTTCAATGTGAGATTTGTCAATTGGCAAAGCATCATAGAGCTGTTTATCTGGCTTTAAAATATGTTTCATCAAAACCGTTTTCTCTTGTGCATAGTGATATACGAGGTCCATCACCAGTCACAACAATCTTCACTGCAAGGTGGTTATCACTTTCATTGATGACCACACTCGAACAGCTTGGATATACTTTCTAAAAGAAAAATCAGAGGCTGGCACTATTTTTCAAAATTTTCATAAAATGATCAACACTCAATTTCAATCCAAAATCCAAGTTCTTCGTATTGATAATGGCCGTGAGTATGCCAACTCAATCCTCAAATTTTTTTTTTGGTTCAACATGGTATATCTTACACCATAGTTCTGGTGTTGATACCCCAAACAAAATGGCATAGCCTAGCGAAATTATAGGCATCTCTTGGAGGTTGCACGTGCTTTAATCTTTTCCACAAATGTTCCTCACCATTTTTGGGGTGATGCAATTTTGACTGCCTTATATTTGATAGATCACATGCCAGCGTTTAAACTACACATCCTCTTCAATCTCTTAAAAATTGTTTTCCTTCAAATAGATCTTTCACTGAATTATCTCCTCCTGTTTTTGGGTGTATGATTTTTGTGCATATTCATAATCATAATCGAGGGAAATTTGATCTTCGGGTTCACAAGTGGATATTTTTTGGTTTTTCGCCAACACAAAAGGGCTATAAATGTTATGATCTTAACACACGAAAACATGGATCGGATGTCATCTTTTTTGAGAAACAACTTTTTTTTTTTTTTTTTTTTTTTTTTTTTTTTTAATCTCAAACCTACCTTTCAGGGGAGCTAATAATGAAGTTCGGTTTGATGAACAAATGTTTTCTATCTAGTTTATTTTAGTAATGACCACTAGTTTCCGAAAATTAAGTAAGTGTAATTGTATCTTTTCTTCACTTTATCAAGAGGATTAGGTTGACGTCTATTTCTCATTCGGCATACATTTTCAATTACTAGGGTTTAAAACAACTCTTACTTTTTTTTTTTTCAAGCACCAAAATCCCATCTTTAAGCTGACTGATAAATGTTTTCAAATTATAAATAATTATAATTCAATATCAGGCGCTAAATAAATCCTAAGTTCTTTCCGCAGCATGCAAGTAATTAATACTCAAGAACATCTTCACCACTATATAGGAGAATCATATACCATAAAAAAAAAAAAAATCAGACCAAACTAAACTATATACATTTATAATTAAACGACATGATCTATAGACGTAGTAGAACTATCAATACTATCATCACTAACAATCTCGGAGAGCGAGACCAAAACCCTAGAAACAACTCGCCGGCAAACGGGGCAGGAATTCGAAGTCACGGCCCAAGCGACGATGCAGCTGAAGTGAAACGTGTGGTCGCACTCGGCCGCCACGACGGCCATAATTTGGCCTCCGTCGAAGTTCTCGAGGCAGATCGGACACTCTCTTTCGCTCGTCAGAACGACGCCGTTTCCGGTCTCGAAGACTGGCAATACGTGCTCTTTAGGCTCTGCGCCATCGCTATCGCTGTCCGAGTCGGTGTTGGTGTCGTAGACGGTTGTGATCGCCGAGGCGGTTCGTGAGATGGCGCGGTGGAGAGCGTATATTCCGATGATTATTCCGACGAGGAGTATGAGCAAGAGGCCCATTATCATGGCCATTACTAGCTCAACAGCTGAGTAGTGCATGTTGCGTCGAGGTAGAGAGAGAGAGAGAGAGAGAGAGAGAGAGAGAGATCTACGTATTCTATTTGTTATTACGTGTATACGTTTATATTATTTTTCTATGGTCGTCTTCTTCTTCTTATTATTTTTAATATCATATTTTCTAGTTTTTATTTTATTTTTATTTACAATTTATTTAGAGTAAACATTGTCATGAGAAGTCAAGGTGTTAATTTCGGTATTTAAGCAAAAAAAATCTGTTAATTATGGTATATGTGTTTTTAAAAAATAGGGGCATGGCCAAAATTTTTTAGATTGCATTGTAGCCATTGCTTTTGATATTTAACATATGTAGTCAATATATGGGTATATTGCGATAGTTACAGCGTATATGATCGTTATCAAGAATATATAATCAATATACTTTTTCACCATGATTTCTTTTCGGATTTGCTAATAGTATTTGTATAGTATAATATATATTACGTTATACGTACGTATATTCTCTAACAAAATACGAAATTTTCTAATGTAATTTTGGCTTGGATTATATTATCGACTTGAATATAGGCCAGTATTCAGGTATAGAATTACAAAAAAGAAACTCTGTAATTTAGATTGCTACAATAATTTGTTTGAAGTGATACACATTTTAATGATTTACTAGGTAATTTTCATAATTATACATCACAATAATGTGAAATACGGGCTGGCGAGAATAACCGGAGATAAACGGAGGAAGAGGAAGTGGACGTAATCGTAAAGTGAGTGTTTGGTGAGACTTGCATAACATATGTTTGGAAAGAAAATAAAAACTAAAACAGATTAAGTAGGGTTTAAAACAACTCTTACTTATTTTTTCGGCACCAAAATCCTATATTTAAATTTAACAACTGATCATATATGCTTCAATTTGATAACATATATCAAACTTTTTTTTTTGGTTAAACTTTATTAAATTTGATAAATAAATACAAATTTGAAAGTGGCCTGAAACAATTCACACGATTTAGAGCGGTCTAGATGGTCCGGTTTTAATACGGTCTCAAAAGTCTAAAATAGTTAAAAAACGGTCCGGTCTGCAAAAACTAGACCATACCGTACGAGAACAATATAAACCGGAATCGAACCAGTCCTAACCGTTTTAAACCGATTTGATCCGGTCCGCATTTAGACTGTTTAAATAGTCTGATCTAATTTCTTGACCGTTTTTCAACTGTACCAGACACAGCACATAACATATTATAATTCAATCATCAGCTACTATAAATAAACTTCAATTTCTTTTCACAGCATGCAAGTTAATACTCAAGAACATCATAACCACTACATAGGAGAATCATATACAAAAAAAAAAAAAAAAAATCCTCATAAACCAAATCTAAACTATATATATCATCACCACAAGTGGCTGGATAAATAATCAAACGATATGACCTATAGGCAAAGTAGTAGCACTAGCATCGTCACTAACAATCTGAGACTTCAAGACCGAAACCCTAGATAACGTGGCATCCTCCATAACATTCGCTCACCAAAACGACGCAGTTTCTGATGGCTCTGATATAGGCGCTTAGAGAGCGATGTAGCATATGATTGCTGTCACGATTGCGATGAGGAAGACGATCAGCAAGAGGCCCAGAATCACCGTCATTATTACGGCACGAGCTGTTTTATGCATTTTGCACCTAGAGAGAGAGAGAGAGAGAGAGAGAGAGAGAGAGAGAGAGAGCTACGTTTAGGATTTCTATTTGTTACGACGTATGTCTACTTTTATACTATTATTTTTTTTTCCTTTAACTTTTTCTATATTGTTATTTATAATTTCAGATTATGTAGCTGTTTTTATATACAATTTAGTCATTTGGTTTGGACTTTAGAGTGACGCTGCCATGAGAAGTAAGGGGTTAGTTTCGATATTTAAGAATTTTTTCTTGTTAGTTCATTATGGCATAAGTGTAAAATTATAAATTAACAATAAAATTAGTGGCGTGACGATTCCATATTTGTCACGTGTAGTCAATATACGGGCATATTGCGCTGATAATGATTACTAACTATAGTGAACAAATAGTTAATATATTCGATCTTTCCGCAATACGATTTCTTCGGATTTGCTAATAGTATTTGTATAAAATAATATATATTACGGATATTCTCTAGTATAGCATATACGAAATTTTCTAATATTTAAATAAATTGAGCACAAATTCGCATAAAATATATAATTTCCGTTAAGATTTTGGAATAGGTTCAGATAATTACGGAATCGAAACTATGTAATTTAGATCGCTACAAGATTTAAATGAAGTAGGAAAACGATTCAAAAAACGTATGATATCGTTCAAACTTCAGCCCTATCTATTCGCAAGTAATCGCGTTCCAATATCAATTAACTCATAAAATTAACTTAGTTCCCGATATAGCTGAAAATAATCAAAACTAGAGCAACAACCAACAACTATTTTACTAATTTAACTAATCTACACTATAACAGTTCAGAATGTTATGATAAAAACATTAATGAAGTTAATAGTATATCATGAAAAATCGATCATCATGAATAAAAATTAAAGAAAAAATATAAAAATCTGTACTTTCACACATGATACTAAATTTATGGTATAATATAAATTAAAAAGTTTGTGCAATTTCTGATTCATTAATTTAGTAAATAAAATTCATACCGGATAGCAGATTTTAATAATCAAAACTAGAGCCACGAACAACTTATTAATTTAGCTCTAATAGTTTACCAAACAAAATTGATC
Organism: Urtica dioica subsp. dioica; assembly: GCF_054948205.1. Classification (NCBI taxonomy): domain Eukaryota; kingdom Viridiplantae; phylum Streptophyta; class Magnoliopsida; order Rosales; family Urticaceae; genus Urtica; species Urtica dioica. Next base: position 16,733,268 of record NC_142765.1, read on the forward strand.
ATCATTCATCATAAAGAATAATTTTAGGAAAATTTTTTTAAAAAAAAAAATCTGTACATGCACACATGAATTATCATGATACTAAATTTATGATGTAATATAATTTAAAAAAATATCTATTGGGACTCTATATCACTAAACCCTAATTCCATCTTGGCCACGACGACCCGGTGAACGGCCCGGCGGCAGAGCGGGCACCACTTTTTATTGATGGTCCACGTCACGATACAGTGGAGATGAAACATGTGATCGCATCTCAGAACTGCCACGTCATCATCGTCCTTATCCTTATTCTTCCCGAACTCCTCAAGACAGATCGAACATCCCTCTTTGGCTCTCTCTCGGCTCACCGTCAAACTCTCGCCGGCGATCTCCACCGGCAATGCCTTTCCTTCATGTCGATTGTTAGGGTTTTCGATCGGAACGATGGGATATTGAGCGTCGATGGAAGACTCGTTGGCTCGCCTTCGTTGCAAGATCTTGAGCCAAATCTCATAGATTTTGGCGGAGATTAGACCGATGATCAGAAGAATGACCAGCCACGAGGTTTTCCAGCTGCTGAATGGTGTCATGAACATTGTTATTATTGTTATTGGTCCACGATCAATCAAATTTATATATGTTGATATTTAGAGAGTGTAATTTGAGACTCGAATATGGATTTAACTATTTCACTTCTCAGCCCTCATATATATATATATAGAGGGGTTTTTTGTAGTTCGACTATGAAAATGGAGTAACACGCGTATATGATTTTGCTTTATTTTTAATTTTCCTACTCCGAGTATGATAACGGGAAAAAAGTTGCCTCTAACTGAATTGTTTATTTTTAACTTATTATTATTATTATTATTATTAACTAGCAGGTCTGTTGCTGGGTTTAAGTGAGCCCAACTATTTTGGCCCAATCCCATAAAAAAAAAGTGATCGTGCCTTTGTTGTTAAGAAAAAGGGGAAAATTAATATTTTTTGGGGGGGGGGGGGGGGGGGGGGGGGGGGGGGGGGTGACATATCTAAGAGTAATCAAAGGAGAGATAAACCTGATCAAATGAGAGAGAAAAAACTTTACCTTTTTTAACCTAAAGGAAAACCACATATTACAACTTCTACCACCTTCTTCAACCGAACCCACACCTTCTTCTTCATCAACTTCGGCTCCCATCCTCACGCGGCTCTATTCTCCATACGGCTACGCCATTGCTCTCCGCCGCTGTCCCAAAAAAATTTGTCACTTATGATCCCATTTTCCCACCTTTTCCCAACCACCATAAACGCGGTTCTCGTCAATTTATGTGAAGATATTTTCCGATCTCTGTGAAGATATTTTTCGATCACCGTCGTCGTCAATTTTTCCGATGATCGGGCTGGTGTTCAAACCAGAGATTACCGCCGGCTTTTATGGTAAATTTCGGGCCCAGATCTGCATCAACCTAATCAATAAAGGTAAGTCTCAGATTCTTGATAACAAAAATTATGAAACCCAGATTTACATGCCAAAACCCATATTGAACGTTATTGACTTTAGTTACAGAACCTAGGTTTTGTTTGGAGGTTTAGTTATTTTTCTGTAACTAATTCTGCTAGTTTTGTTTTCTAGTTACGTAAATGTAACTAACACGCTACACTGGCAGGTAGTAATTAGTGAGAGCTATGTATTGTTTGGAGGTTTACTTACTATTATGTAACTAAATCCCCTAGTTTTCTTTTTTAGTTACGTAAATGTAACTAACACGCCACACTAGCAGGTAATAATGAGTAACATGTGTGTAACAAACTGTACTTGTTATAATTTTGTAGCGTTATGAAAAGAGATATATTTACTTACGTCAAGCATAGCGGTCAGTAGCTAAGAGATGATTATTACCAGGCCGGTGTTTCGTATGCAGTTCTCATATTGCCAACGACCAAGTACGAGGATTTGACAAAAGTTTTGTTCACGTGTACCGGGGGAAAGTTAAATCAAAACACTCATAAGGTTCTGAGTGTGAAATACGAAACATAAGGGGCGGTAAAACCAATAGTAATTGACTCTGACATTTGTTTGGCATGTTATTTACATATTCAAAAAGAGAAACCGAATACATAAAAAATGTCTCTGGTTTTGGAGCTTGAGTCATTGAAGACTTGTTCTGCGCATGTTGGTTCCACTCCGAACACCAGAGAGAGTGATTTTCTGGGAACTGCAGATCCAGGAGTAGCTCTCTTGCCACCTGTGATGAAACGTGATTCTTATATCACTGAAAACATCTCTGAAGAGTCCCATCTTCCTGCCGGCGAACTATCTCATATCCCCAATGACAGAAACATATCTGACACAAGTGAGAGTGAGTCCCCTCTAGCCGCCGGTGAACCGAGCACCTCTCTAGCCGCCGGTGAACCGAGCCAGCCCCCTCCTGCCGCCGGGGAATTGAGCACTCCTCCGCCTTCTCAAGGAGCGACAACAGTTCCATCATCAGATTCCATGCTCTTGGACGTGATGGAGATACATCCTCCTATAAGGGTATATAAAGGAGGATTGTATGCTAACAAAGCTACGTTGCAAAAATATTTGAGCATGTTTGCAATCAACAATCATTTTACGTTCAAGGTTAGAACATCTACTACACAGTATCTCCACGTGGTTTGTCGTGATGACTCTTGTAAGTGGACCGCGCATGCAGTTAGACTGAGGAAAACCCTATTATTTCATAAAAGGAGGTAATACTACAAAAATAAGTATAGTCAATCGTTTTGTAATATAATGAATTAGTTACATGTTAGGCACTATTTTCATGGTTTGGTTACTAACCTATAGGTATTAGTTACATTAATGTAACTAATGTCTTGGATATTAGTTACGTGAATGTAGCTAAAATATGTAAATTAGTTAGCAGTATGTAACTAATAGTTGTTGAACAGTATATATTCATATAACTTGTTATTGTGCCTGATTTTTGTAGGTTCGACTCTGAGCACTCTTGTGCTGCACAATACAGGCAAAATGACACCATCCTCAGGCAACCATGTATTTGGTTGTGGAGGTTGTGAAACACAGACTCGTAGTTCCAACATTATCACCGTGTAGGCCTAAATACATCATGACGCACATGGAGCAGGATTATGGAGTACAAATAAATTATAAAAAAGCATGGAGGGCTAGAGAGAAAGCTTTAGAATTGTTATATGGGACTGATGACGGATCGTTCGCAAAGCTGCGTACATTGATGTACATGATGGAGACGGCCATTCCAGGTTCTTCATTCGACCTCGTTACTATTGTATGTTCCCGTCGTTTTAGATACTTCTTTATGTCCTTTAGCGCATGGAAAAAGGGATAGAAGTATCTTCTGTTGGGAATATTGCCCACTTGAAGATAATGAATAAATGATTACTAAATTCGATAATAAGATTACTTTATTAACATTATATGATTAGTGGGTTGAGTTCTAAACAATTAGAATCAATAACAATTATCTTCCATAGCCTCCGAATCAATAACATTCGGGCGGTGAGCTAAAACGAGGTCGATGACTGATATACGGCTGGAAAGCGATATCTAAAGTCATATATGTGGAAGACATAGGTGAAGGTTGATCACTATGTAGGAGCATTCTACACTTGTGGTAAGTGTACGACTTGGACAGGTCTTGGTGTAGATGTGTCGTTTAAGGACCGTTACGACACACTAACCGAGGCCACTATGATGGTCACAGTGAGACTTGATCTAAATCCTGAAGTGATCATGGACACTGGGTTATGTTACTGAGCTCTTTGACTCATTCGCTAAAAGGCTATTCATGCTAATCACAGCTTATGTCTTGGGAGTTTTCTCAGAGCATAATTCGAGTGGGAAATGATTTACAGATACGGAATCCAGCCTTCCTGAAAGAAGGTTAATGTTCTCTCACCTAAGGGTTGATTCCAGAACCGATAGATTGCGCGCACTTTCGAAGTAAGTAACGTTCGAAAGAATCTTTCGCTGGGGAAGCAACAATGCTTAGGGCTGATATGTATCAAGAGAAGTATAACGGAAAAATTGACTTCTCTTGACACGGGTTGAACCTGGAGGATCTTGATCATGAACTGACTATATCAGTGGATACTCGTCACGATGAGTAAATATAATTCTAGTATAAAGGAGAGTTTAGTCTTGGCTTACAAGGTGGAGTATTTGACCAAGATTAGACGAATCGATGGAAAAAGAGAAATGACTATTTCGTTTTTTTTCATCGGATTTGTTAAGCTCCTATTACTAGGTCCATAGTCCCCGATTCGGCTCTGATAAAGGCGGATAAGAACTTTCGTATAATAATGTTTATCATTATTAATCTCACTTGCTGTAATTGTGATTGACAACATTAATTCTGGAAAACGGGTATTCGCATAATTAAATAAATATTTATGGTAGAATTGTTTATTTATTGTTTGATCAAGTAAATAAACAATTATTAATTATTTATTTATTTTTGGACCAAGTAAATAAAATGATTAATTGGGTTTTAAGCAATTGGGCCTTGCACAAAATATGAAAATCGGATTTAGGGTTTTGGCACTAGGGTTTGCGCAAATTCCCCTTGGCCGTGTGCCTAAAATTCGATTTTTATAATATTGGTATTTAACAATATTTTCTCTTTAGTTGTTTAATTAAAGGAGAGAGAATAATAAAAGATATTGTCCTATATTTTCTCCTTATTTAAAGGAAAGTATTTAGGAGAATATATGAGAATATATTTAAAGGGAAATAATATATTCTCCTTTATTCTCTCACTAAATAATATATTCTCTATTTAAATAGAGAATAATATCTCATAGATATTGATCTGATGGATGAGAGAAAAAGTAGGATTCACTTGTTGAGATCCAAGCCTAGATTTAATCCACTAGTGTGAACACAATAAAATGAAATAAAATATTTTGGAAGATTCCATGAATATCTCCTTTTACTACTATAAATAGGGGTTCATGAGATGACAAAAATAAGCAATTTTTAAGAAAAATTTCATGCTCTCTAGCCTACCTTGGCCGTGCACTTCTGCCTCTCCCTCCCCTCGGAAATACGTTTCCATTCTTAGTAAAATAAGAGAGAGATCTTGAAACACCTAGTTTCGTGATCTAGTGAGATAAAGACTGTGCCCACTCATCTTTCTTATTCGTCTCGGAGATTACGTTTCGGAAGACTAAGGTGTCATCCTCGAGTCCTTCATCAAGACGACACAAGGAGTACATGATTGGTTTAGGAGCGTTCTGTAGCTGAACCGAAAATCAATGTAAGTACTCGTTTCGTTTTTCGCTCAAATCGGTTGCTTGATAAATATGCTCTCGTGAATTAAATTAATTAAACATAACTAGATCTTGTTAATTATAAACATAATTTAATTAGCTTATGATTAGCGTAATTAATTATTTTTCCGCATTAATATGGTTATATGGTGGAATCATCTCAAACGAGACGTATCAGAGCGATTGTTCGTGTCTGATGCGCGCTCGATTCCCCAACATCTTCGTCCCGCAATTATCATCGGCGGAATTTTTTTGACGAATTACTATAAAGGCACACTCTTTTCAACTTGTGGGATGGATGCAAACAAACAAATTTATCTACTCGCCTTTGGCGTTGGTGATTCAGAGTCTACAAAGTCGTGGGTTTACTTCTTAACACAATTAAAAAAAGAAATTGGGGAGAGACAACATTAGGTGATTGTGTCGGATAAGAACAAATGAATACTTCAGGCTGTTGGAAAGGTATTCAGAGAATCTGATCATCATGTACCATCTACTGAAAAACGCGCATAATAAATTTAAACGTTTGATGAAAGAAGCGGCTTGTAATTTTCTGGTGCCGCCAAGGCGTACGCACACGTTGAGTGGGAAAAGTTTATGGATATGCTTGATGAAGAAGACATGAGAATCCGAACCTACCTTGAGAAGGAGGTAGGCCATGAAAAGTGGGCTAGCGCACATTTCAGCGAAAAAGGTACTCCATCATGACTTCCTACAACGCTGAATCTTTGAACTCTGTACTTCTCAAAGCTCGGGAGTTTTCGATCTCGAAGTTCTTTGATTTCTTGAGGGAGAGGATGACAAAATGGTTTTATGAAAGAAGAGAAAAAGCCCTTGGTACCATGACTGCTCTCTCTGTGGATTCGAATGCAAAGCTTATCGAGTACACCAGACAAGCTTTTGGTATGCAAATAAGATTGTGTAAATATATATTTTAGTTACGTATAGGGTATAGCTACTTGCACAAAGGTTACAAATGTCCGAGTTCCATAGGTAGAGTCTATATTACACCAAATTCCATTTTCAATGAAGATGAGTTTCCTTTTTTTGACCTATTTCCCGAGTTAGAAAAGTTAGTTGTTGAAAGTAACCCAGTTGTCATTCCATTTTCTGTGTTACAATTTGGTCTCTCTCAGCAACTGCCAAGTAATAACAAGACAGGTCACTCTCAAGGTTCAAATGGTGTTGTTGGACTGGTAATAAGACCAACACATCATACTGCACACATGTCAGACTCTACTCCATCTCAGGTAGAATTAGCCCAGTCAGAAAGTTGCCAACATAGACCACAGAAGCCAGTCCATTACCCTGTCCTGAAACACATACCATCCCAACAAATTACCACAAACTCACCATGTCAGGAACCACACTTCTCAGCTAACCCAATACCTGAATACCCAGACTCACAAAGTCCTGCTGAAGTGGCACTACCTTGTCCAGCTAATCAGAGTCCATCTGTTACCCATCCACACTTGCCATCTTGTCACCCTACGTAGACCAGAGCAAAGTCCTAGGATACACAAGCCAACAATTTTTTGTGTCACAAAACACCCACTAGCTGTTCGTGTAGGCCCAACCGAACCTACCTCAGTTCAAAGTGCCATCACCAATCCAGGCTGGAAATCTTCCATGGATAGGGAAATGCAAGCTCTACTTGACAATGGTACATGGTCCCTAGTTCCAAACAGTGGTGTTCACAACATTGTTGGAAATAAGTGAGTTTACAAATTGAAGTTCAACTCAGATGGTTTGTGCCTAGGCTTGTTGCACAAGGCTTCTCCCAAACACCTGGAGTTGATTGACATTCAGCCCAGTTATCAAGCCTGCAACTGTCAAAGTAGTACTAACATTGGCAGTTTACCATGGTTGAGATGTGAAACAGTTGGATGTAAACAATGCTTTTCTAAATGGAGCACTCACTGAAGATGTCTACATGCGTCAACCAGTTGGCTATGTGCACACTACCAAGCCAGATTGTGTATATAAATTACAAAAAGCCATCTATGGTTTAAAACAAGCACCCAGGGCTTGGTTTGACAGACTCGGGTTAGCATTACTTGGATTGGGGTTCATTAGTTCAAAAGCTGATACATCCTTGTTCATCTACATTAAAGACCAGGTTTATATACTGCTCTTAGTGTATGTGGACGACATTCTAGTGACTGGCAACAACCTTGTTATCATTGACAAGCTCACTGATGACCTCAATTCCAGTTTTGCTCTGAAGAAACTAGGCTCACTTCACTACTTCCTTGGTGTGGAAGCTTACAGAGATAAGTCAAGTTTGTATCTATCTCAGTCCAAGTACATAGTTGACCTTCTTCAGAAGCTGAATATGGCAGGTGTCAAACCTTGTACTAGCCCATCAGCTCTAAATTCCACTTTGGCCAAGACTGAGGGAGAGCCAATGAAAGATGCATTCTTGTGCAGAAGTGTCATTGGAGCTCTGCAGTATGTGACAGTGACAAGGCCTGACATCTCCTAAATAGTGAACAAGCTTAGTCAGTTCTTACAAGCTCCCACAGAAGTACACTGGCTTACGTGCAAAAGAGTGCTCAGATATCTCAAAGGCACAGTCACACATGGAATCACATTTAAGCTCTCAACACAGCTAGCCTTGACAAGTTTTGTTGATGCAGATTGGGCAAGTTGTCCAGATGATAGAAGGTCCACCAGTGCCTATTATGTACTCCAAGCTGGTTGCTTGGTTTCGTGGAGCTCAAGAAAGCAAGGAGTTGTGGCCAGATCATGTACAGAAGCTGAGTACAGAGCTCTTGCACATGCTCCTGTTGAAATTATGTGGACAAAGTCTCTACTGAGTGAACTCAAAGTACAATTGTGTCGTATACCTGTGGTGTAGTGTGATAATTTAGGAGCAGCAACTATGGCAACTAATCCGGTGCTACATGCCAGAACTAAACACATGGAGTTGGATATACACTTTGTCAGAGATATGGTGATAGATAAAAAGATGGAAATTAGGTATGTTCCCACTGATGAACAAACTGCTGATGTTCTAACTAAAGGCCTGTTAGTGTCCAAATTCCTTATAATGAAGAGCAAGCTACATGTAGAAGAATCTCCCTTCCGCTTGAGATGGGATGTTAGAGTCACTGATAAGTCAGCAACCACGTCACATAAAGAAGTGAGGAGAAGAGAAGCAGGATGACGTGTCCAGGAAGTTATCCTCTTACGCAATAACAAAATTCAGTTATTGCATATGTAACGTATTTAAGCAGTGTATTGTAACGAAATGATTCAGTGATTGATTGAATGAAATTCAGTTAGAGAAGATTCTATCTCTAACACGAAATCTAGATCGATCGATTATCTTTACTTTTATCTTTGTTGAATGTCGCTACAACAAAAACTATATATAAGGAGTTGAACCGTAAATCAAAACAATAACTACATCAAATTCACTTAAAATTCAGTAGCATAAAATTATATATCATGGAGATGTGTAAATTCCCCGTTAAAAAAATACATAAATTAACCCAATGCAGAATCGAACCTTGAAGCTATCATGTGCGAGACGTTCATCTGTGCTATTCACTTTCTTATCAACCCAACGTTGGACATCGGCGGCGTCGGTAACTTCCTTTCCGTTATTGAGACCTCAAAATTTTTAAAAGTTGAAACATGTTGAATCTCATCAATTGCCACAATAGAGCTGTTCAAATGTCCAACGAAAATATAAATATTATAATTTTTCTTATTTTCTCCAAAAAAAAAAGTACTCACATTGTGAGTCATAAGCTTAATAAATAAATACAAAAAAAAACCCACCGAAATCCACCAGTCCAAATACAACCACAGTCGTGTATATATACAAAACTATGATATCTGATTCCTTTTCGTTTGTGAGATTATTAACATCAAAACCCAAACCACAGTCGACAAATTCATGGTCATGACTCACAAGCCATAAAAAGTGAAAATTCTATTAAGTGGTTAGACGTCATGAAAGAAGAGCTAAAATCAATGGATCAAAACGAAATTTGGGACCTTGTTGAATTGCCTGAAGGTTGTAAACGAGTCGGGTGCAAGTGGGTCTTCAAGACCAAGCTCGACTTAAATGACAATATCGAAAGACACAAGGCAAGACTCGTTGCCAAATGTTTTACACAGAAATATTGTATTGACTACAAGGAGACATTTTCACATGTCTCTAAGCGCAAAACTAATCTTCACGAACATGGGGAAATGATCAAATAAATTAGAACAGTTTGGAGGAAAAGTGTATATTTCGGAATAGAACAAAAAAACGTAAGAGGAAAGGGAATGACAGAATATCCGAGAGAAAGTAAGAGACGAAGAAAAAGCCTAATCATAGAGAGAGAGAGAGAGAAAAAAAAAATACAATCGAGAACAATCAAGAGAAAGAAAGAAAAGCTTACCAATTTTGATTATAAAAAAGGGTGTATTACAGTCACAAATTTCAAACATTGGAAGCCGTAGATAATACCAATCGAACGGTTAAAAATAACAATTGTAAAAGGATGAGGATTGTCGTTTCATACAAGTAACTAAAAGCAAGATCAAGATGTTGTTGTTGTTGTTGGTTTTTTTTTTTTTTTTATTTTTTTTTTTTTTTTTTATACGTTTTGGGACATATGAAATAAAATCAAATTATAAAGCAATAAATGTAAGCAAAATAGTTTCCTATATATATATATATATATATATATATATATATATCATATTTTAAAAGATAAATCAAAAGATTTTGACATGAGAAACGTCTGTATGGTTTTGCGTAACTATATATACAAATTTATTATGTATGTGAATTATTTCATTTATGTTTTGTACCATACGTATCTTAGTAATAATATGTTTAATGAATATATGTCTCATGAAAAATTTAAATGTACTTCCTATTTTATTGATATGTTCATAAAGTCGAATTATATTAAAAATACTCATGAAGAGGGTAATAGAATCTGAAATTTGTTGTCACTAGCCCACTTTACACTTCTTATTAGGGGAATAGCCCAAGTTTCATTTAATTAAGTAAATAGCCCATTTTTTCTCAGCTGACAATTATACCCTTCATTATATACATTCGCTCAATCAAACAAGCTCAATCGAACAAATTAACGCTCAAACAAACAAACAAGCTTGGGCGTTCTCTCTCCAGAATCCAACCATTAAACCAAGCTTTTACGATCATCATCATCATCGCAAGATCGTTTGTCCTGGTAACGAACGATCTTCTCTGAATTTCCTGATTCTTTGTTGACGCTCAAACAAGCTTTGGCGTTCTCTGAATTTTTGTTTTTTGCTTTCTGTGGTTTGCGATCAAACAGGCTTTTGTCTCCGAGATTTTCACAATCAAACAACCGTTTGTCCTGGTAACGAACGATCTTCTCTGAATTGCAACAGCGTTTATCCTGGTAAGTCGCTGTTTTTTTTTTGTGGTTTTGTATTTGATTCATCATCGTTCTTAGACAAATCAAGCTTTTATTTTATTTTAGGGACGATACGTTTATTAATTAACCGGATGAGTTAATTTAATTTACCGATTTCTGATTTGTGTCTTATGTTCGTTTAGTATTTGTTTGTATATTTATGTTTATTAAATCTTCAGTGTTCATATTTTACAGTACACTAACGTTAATGTCATCACAATCTCATTCTCGAAGTGCATCGGATGAATTACAAGGTTTTCATTTAATTTAATTAATCGTTTGAGTAAATTTGATTAACTATAACCATATAGGTTTCTTTGTAGTTGTTTAACTATTGTTTTTGTTCCAATTTTTGCTTAGAAAACGCGGCTGGGTTAATTCTTTATGATTCTTCCGGCAGTGGATCTTCAATTGATACCGTTGATATCGGAAAACAGGTTTCGATCATTGATGATATCGACTTTGACAACTTCTCTACGTCATTTGATATCAAAGAAAATGATATTTTCTTGTCTAAGGAGTATATGATTAAGGTCATGCAATTATATGCTATTACACATCATTTCGAGTACAAAGTCCTTAGATCTTCAAGTACTCGTTTCAATTTGATATGTTGTGCACCTTCTTGGACTGTACGCAAGAATTGTCATTTTTGGACTGTACGCAAGTACACTAGTCTGCACTCTATGGATCATAGGATGGAAGTCTTTTCTAATCGTCATGTTCAAGCTACCTCTTCCTTGGTCAGTCAATGCATCAAAACAGAGTTGTTAAATAGGAGTGCTAGTCATGTTACACCGAAAGATGTGATTTCAACCATGTTGGTTAAGGGAAAAGTTGAAATTTCTTATTACAAGGCACGGAAATCTCGACAACTTGCTCTTAAAGAAATAAGAGGCTGTCCCGAGGAGTCATATTCTTTGCTTCCTCTTGTTGCAAAGATGATGAAGGAAAGGAATCCAGGTAAACCATTTGACATCAATCAGGCTCAGTTAATTAATTAACCTACTGTTCCTCATTAGTTAATTAAATAACTGAAACAACAATGCTAAACAGAAACTGTTTTCTCTTTTTGTCAACACAGGAACATTTACTGATTTACAGATCAAACCAAGCGGAGAGTTTTTGTACTTCTTCATTTCTTTTGGTGCATCCATAGCCGGCTGGAAGTATTGTCGTCCCGTTTTTTCCATAGATGGCTCATTTCTTAAAAGTAAATTTGGAGGTCAAATGCTTCTTGCTTCTGCCTTGGATGGCGATAATCACATATTCCCACTTGGATTAGGTATCGTTAATTCGGAGAACGATTCATCATGGGAGTGGTTTCTTTCTAAGCTCAAAGAGTGTATGGGTGATCGTGACGACTTGGTAATCATATCCGATCGTCACATTAGCATTCCTAAGGCAGTTTCAAATGTCTTTCCATCAGCCAAACATGCCATATGCATGCAACATTTATGCAACAATTTGAAGACTAGGTTCCATCACGGCGCCATTGAGCCATTCTTCAAAACATGTGCAAAGGCTTACAAAACTCAAGAGTTTGAAAAGTTTATGACTTTGTTGGAAAGAATTGATCCGGGCATCAAAAAGTACCTAGAAGATGCTGACCCCTTACGATGGTCGCGTGCACTTTTCCCGGGAAAGCGTTACAACATCATGACAACGAATATATCGGAATCGATGAATGCACGATTGCTCGAGGCAAGGGGATTGCCGGTATCGCAGTTAGTAATTGAGTATCGCAACATTTTTCAGGGATGGTTTTTTGATCGGTTACTCTCGGGCCAATCGATGAATTCGTCATTGACAACTTGGGCCTCGTTGAATATGTCTCATGAGAATGAGGAAAAAGCACGATCAATGTTGGTGAGTAACTCTAAATACTTTTAATTTACTTATCAATGGATTAATTATGCACTATTTACATAATTGATGTTGACTTTTATTATGTCTTTACTAAAATATTTGTAGTTGATACGTGAAATGTATTTTCCTGAATGAGTTAATTAAATTAACTCATTAAGTTAATTAAATTTACTGTCTGATTGCAGGTCAATCCTATTAATGTTGATGAATTCCAAGTTCAAGATAATGGAGTGAACGAAGTTGTCAACATCAACAAACGAACGTGCACGTGTAATTATTGGCAAATGAACGATTTTCCGTGCTCACACGCGATGGCTACGATGTGGAAAAACAGGCTACAAGTGGGTCCGTTCATTTCACGGTATTATACAAAAGATTTTTATATTGCCACCTATTCCGCTAGTTTGTACCCGATTGATGATATGTCGAGTTGGGATATTCCATCGGAGTTGCTTAAGGCAATTAAAGCCCCTGTTGTGGTAGCAAAGGTGGGAAGGCCGAAGTTGAAGAGGTATGCATCATTTTCGATTGCTGCGGAGAAGATGAATTGCTCGAATTGTGGAGCAATGGGACACAACAAGAGATCCTGTCTTAAGAAGCATTAGAGATTTAGTTTCAAGATTTTGGAATTTTGTCTTATTCTTTTATTGAACTATTTTTCATGTTAGAAATTTTCACATTGTTACGTTTTCTATACGACAATGACTTGATTTTATAGGCTAATTGATTGTTGAATTATCTTTTTTTTATTGTGCAATCAATTAACAGTTTGCTTATGTTAAGTTAATTAATTAACAGACTTATTGGGAGTCTTTATACTTTGATAAGCACTTGTGTGTTTTTGTTGCATAAAGTGATTGGTGTTTTTCGTCACTTTCGCACATATTTAGCTCATCACATGGATTATAACATGTTAAATCAATTGACAAAGCAACACAAAAAGTATCATATCTGATTATGTATCATAACTAATTTACTCTATATAGTTGATGAAACTAATCTGTTTTTCACCACAAAAGGAATTCAAAAATGAAATCCAACTACAACCATTATCTAAACCTGCCCTTCCTTCCCATTTTTACACCAAAATCCCAAAATACTCTAATTAACCATACAACCCGTCTATTTTTTGTTTTTCTTTCTTTGATACACCATACTTTTTTTGGAATTCTTGGGCTTCTTCGCTTTTTTGTCATCGAACTGCGAAAGATTAAGACTAAATGACGGTGAATCTATGTCTTCAATTGTAGCCTTACTTTTCTCTAATGCTGATCCAAACTCCGTTGTGTAAGGACTTCGTATCATCACTGCTGGTTGCTTGGGCCTTCTAGGACCTCTCTGTCCTAGTACATTTTCTTCAAAGGCTTCATTCAAGCTCAATAGGCGTGGAGCTTCATTCAAGCTCAATAGGCGTGGAGACCTACGTGGCTGTGGTTTTGGCTGGTCGTTTGCTTCCGCTGCTTTTGTCGGGGTTTTCTCTTTATCACCCTCTTGATTGTCCTTCAAAAATCAAGTTAAACTAACTCAACAACATGTGTTTCTATAATGTAAAATATGCCTATATTCTATATTTACCTCACATAATTTCCGCTTCATTGAAGCTGCTCCAAGTTCCTCACTTTTTGTACTTGTGCTATCATCACTTCCAAACACATCGACAACATCATTCAAATTGGCATCGACAGCCGACTAGACATTGAGATGTACAGTTAATTAACATAGGCCAGAATATGTTTCAGTTAATTAATTAACTTTATAAACGTACATTGAGATGTAAGTAAACTTATTGTTACTTACATTTTCATTTGCCGGGATTGGTGCAACTTCAATTTGAATTTTGGGGATATTGTTAATATCATCCATCTCAATTTCAGCTTGCTGTTAAAGAAAGCAAGTTAACATGTTTTAGTAAATTTAATTAACTTAGGCCATGAATCAATTAACTTAGTACGTAAATCAAATTTACTTTACCTTATATTTCTTACCACATTTGAGTAATTATCAGCAGCCCTTCTGCTCTCCGATGACGGAGAAACTTGTTCCTTCAAAGCAGATGATTCTTCACTGCTTCCATCCTTGTTAGAAGTCTCACGATTACTCTGTTATTCAAAGAAACATTGATGCATATATTCAATTAACTGATTTCTATGTTAAATTAACTTTTTTTTTTACTTGTACAACTACCTCATTTCCTTCCTCTTCAGCATGCGTCTCTGTGCCTTGTCCTTCATAACTTTGTGATCGTTTTTCATCGTCCTGGTAAGAAACATCATTTTTTAGGTATTTAGTTCATAAATTTACCAATAACTTGAACTTAACAAAGACTCTTACCTCTTCGGGATTTGATTCATTTGTTACAGTTCTGTTGACGCTGTTGTTTTGTAGGTCAACTCCACCTTTTCCGTAAACTATCTTCATTACTTTAATGATTCCATCAAGTTTCGCAGTCACTATTTCGTGATTTTCCTGTATCTCTTTCTTCATCTTTTGCTGTTCTTTCTTCATCACTGCTTGCTGTTTCGCAATCTTGCTCACAATTTGAAACAGCGACGAACTATCCCATGCTTCCCCGGCATCTTTTTCTTGAACTGAATCTTCCTCATCCTCCCTCGCCTCCTCTTCCTCCTCCTCATCTTCCTCTTCATCCTCTGCCTCTGCCTCTGCCTCCTCTTCCTCATCCTCATCCTCCTCTGCTTCCGTTTCCTCTGACTCCTCCTCTTCAGCATCAGACTGATCTTTATCGTTTTCTTTAAGAAGATCAATCATGTAATAAGCGTTTGTCTCTTCTTCGCTCAATTTAATTAAACCTACATGTACCTGCCAGCCCAACAACATAATAATGTCAACCATTCATAATTCCTAATCCCAACATTCAACATTCAACATTCAACATTCAGTTAATTAATTAACCTAAATCTATTTTCAATCTGTAAATAAATTAACATAACAGACATAACTTGAGCAAATACCAAATTCAAGCATTCAATACATTCAGTATAGGTTATGAATGTCACTTCTATAGATGATTGAAAAATTTAATCAAGCATGGAAAGTTATTTAATTAACTAAACCAGTAAATTAAAAATTACCTCTTTGTTGTTAAAGACATTATTGTACATCTGTGTGGCAACATTTTTGTTCGGATAGTAGACGTAATTCCATCGCAGTATTCGTGGCAAGAGATCAACATTTCTGATTTGTCCGTAGCCGTGATCTAAAAGTGATGGAAGAATATCGTATGCCCATGCAACCAAGGCGTGTGAAAACCCTTCCAAACCGTACGCATTAACATTGTTTCGGATCTAGTTTGATGCACTATTAATTGAATTGCAAAGTGCTTCGTAACTCAGCCATCCCCACGGAAACTCATTCACGCAATTCTCATCACCTGCTATGCATACACGACTCATGTCGATGCCTATGTTTGGCTGTTTCGGAAATAGGATCAACTCAATAATGCATGCATTTGCTAGCATAATCAGCAATTCGTCAGGGGTCTCATCGGATTTAACTTCTTTATACTTTTGGAGAAGGTCTGCCTTTGTAACTCGTCGTGTGTTGGCGAAGAATGTCTTGTAAAAGACGGAATTCTCATCCACCTATTTCAATTACAAATACTACATTAGAATATTTATCTAGATACAATGCATAACTTAATGTCTTGTAAATTGAGTTATGTAGTTAGGTTAATTACCTTTCGTGATTTAAGATAATCAAGTTCCTCTTGTGTGGGTTTTTGACAGTTTAAGCCTGTCATGAGAGCATAATCTTTGATGCCAAAACGTCTCACTTTTCTATTGATTTTGAAGGTGAGCTCATTTTCGTTGCTGCCTTGACATAGCCTCAGGACTAGATGATTGATGATTCTTGAAGGGAATCTCGTGACTTTACTTGACAATGCTTCAGCATGATGGAGCGGTAACAACGAGCCAAAGGTAGACCTGCTAAACAGTTGTCGCTGCGGTTCATTAAGCTTTGAGATGATCTGATCAAAGTGCTCCAACTTTGTGTGTGTATTTATTCTTGCATTAATGAGCCATTTACTTGAATGGCATTTATATTTGGACTGCAAAATGATAATAAAATACATGAGTACACTATATTCATGTATAAAAAAATACACTCTTTGGGTTACTACATCAGTTGCTTACCCCCATTTTCCTTCAGATTTATGCGGGCAGATTCATAAACGCTATGGCCAGATTCATCAGTTGAATACCTAATGAATAATAAATCAGTTCATAAATTAATAAGCATTCAGTAAATTAATTAACCTAATGCCTTAATGCAAGCATTACATTAAACAAAGCAATTCCATAACTCATTAACCTATTTAGTGTATTCATTAACCTACATTAAGCAAAGCAATTCCATATAACTCAAGCGAAGCAATGCAATTACATAACTCATTAACCTACATTAAGCAATTCCATATTACTCAAGCGAAGCAAATCAATTACATATACAGTTAATTAATTAACCTAATGCGAACAATTCCATAACTCAACCGAAGCAAAGCAATTCCATAACTCATTAACCAATTCAGTGTATTCATTAACATATACAGTTAATTAATTAACCTAATGCGAACAATTCAAAACTCAACTGAAGCAAAGCAATTCCATAAATCATTAACCAATTCAGTGCATTCATTAACATATACAGTTAATTAATTAACCTAATGCGAACAATTCAAAACTCAACCGAAGCAAAGCAATTCCATAAATCATTATTAACCTATTCAGTGCATTCATTAACATATACAGTTAATTAATTAACCTAATGCGAACAATTCAAAACTCAACCGAAGCGAAGCAATTCCATAAATCATTATTAACCTATTCAGTGCATTCATCAGCCTACATTAAGCAAAGCATTCAGTTTTTTATTAACTTATACAGTTAATTACATAATTAACTTAGTACAGACCATAACAAATTAACTTATACAGTTTATTGTTGCCGATCTGACCTTCGCAAAATGTGTCAGCAATTGGAGTACCACCGTTGCCGAGAGAGAGGCGCTGGTTGGATGGACGACGATCGGCGGCGATCGGCGGAGATTGGTCTCGTGGAGGCGTGAAATTGGACCAGACGAGTTTAGGTTTCGACGCGGCGGCGTGGAATGGATCGACGGCGATCGGCGGAGATTGGTCTCATGGAGGCGTGAAATTGGACCGGACGAGTTTAGGTTTCGACGCGGCGGCGTGGAATGGATCGGCGGCGATCGGCGGAGATTGGTCTCGTGGAGGCGTGAAATTGGACCGGACGAGTTTAGGTTTTAGGGTTGCGCTGGTCTCGTGGAGGCGTGAAATGAACGAGGACAAAAGGTTTAGGCGAGTTAGGTTTAGGGTTGCGCTGGTTGTTGGGTAAATTTATTGAGAGGGTATTTTGGGTAGTGAATTATTAATTGGGCTATTCTCTTAATTTATTCAAACTTGGGCTATTCTACTAATATTGGTGGACTGATTGGGCTAGTATGCTCATTCTCCCAATATTTATTTATAATTACAAATATTTCGATTATAATAATATTGTTTTGTAATTTTCAACTCCGAAAATACAGCTACATTAAAAAAAAATTATTTACCCAGACATATTTAATCCATAATTACATTTTTATATTTATTTTCTAATCACATTTTAGAAATAAAATTTGTAATATAGTGCGTATTATTGTTTCATTTAAATAACTAAAAACTATACTTTTGTTATTATATTCTACAGGAACCAATTATACATCACTTGAAAGGATTGCTTCTTAATATTCATTAATTATATGATCTTCATGTGAGTAATGAATAAAATAAGTTGTATATTCTTTAATTTTCAAATTGGTGTTCTTATTTATATTGATGAATAAATATTTTTATAAGTTATATATAACGTTTTGAATATGTATAGAAATGATGACACAAAAATAAATTGGGTACATAATTAATCATTATAAAATTGCATAAATTATGTCGCAGCAACGCGAGTATTTTTGCTTGTTTACTATATTTTACTATAATTACCCTATACCTTTTTCAGCCTATTATTTTATTTTATGGTTTTTGGTGGGCCTACCTAGCCCATTCTCTAATTCGAATCGAATTAGAAAGTCCAAGCGCTTTTCCCTTTCGTTTTTCCCGTTCTTTGAAATAGAGTTCAAGCGCTGCTTCTATAAATGGCATCTACTCTTTGAGAAACAAAAAGAAAAGAAAAAAGGTATTTACTCCTAAAAAAAAAGGACTTTACTCTCTAATAGTTAATCTCCCAAAAATTAAACACGCTTGTTATATAAAGGCAGAGGAGAGAAGGGTGAGGGAAAGGAAACACTAATCAGCGTACAGACCCAGAAATGGCGGATACGACATACTTGTTCAGAGAGCGGATCGATGTTAGGATTCGGGGCCCGCTGGTAACCCGCGCCATCTTCAGCTGGACGGAGGCCGGCTTGCAAGAGCCGCCAAACGCTTGGCCGGATTTTCCGCTGGAGATGAATGTTCCGGTGACCGTGGAGGGCTACGACCACGGCGTGCTGTGCCTGAGGGAATCGGAATCCGGCGCGGTGTATCTGTGGAACCCTTCCCTGGGCCATCTGAAGAAACTCCCCCTCCCGGGAAACCCCAGCGCCGCCCGGCTGGGGATCGGGCACGTGGCGTCGAGCGGAGATCTGAAGGTGGTGATGGTGAACCGGACGGAAGATAACCCGCCGCTCCACTACCCGTTCGCAGCGGTGGCGGAGCTGTTCACCAGAAACTCGCGATTCTCGGTGTACTCTGTGAAGTCGGAGGCGTGGACGACGGTGAACGCCCCAATGCCTGGCATCCTCCTCCCGGAGGGGTCGGCGTGGATGGACATGGCGATGGCGAGCCCCAATCCGGCGGCGGTGGTGAACGGGGCGGTCCACTGGAGCCTGAACCACACAGTGGGTCCCCCGGGGTTCCCCAGAACGAAAGGTGTGGCCGCGTTCGGTGTGGTGGCCTTCGACCTGGAGAAGGAGACGTTTCGTCATCTGAGGCCGCCGCCAGTGCCTCCGTATTGGGCCAAGGCGATGGGGAGGGCCTTCGGGCGCCTCGTGATGCTCTCCGCCACCAAGCACAGCGAGAAAGCCGAGGTTTGGGTGATGGAGGAGTACGGCGTCCCCGAGTCGTGGACAAAGCGCTTCGTGCTCGACATGGCTTTCACACGCTCTTTTACCACTCCCATTGCCCTCCTGCGTGATCGCTACCTGATGCTCGTCACCGATGCTGCTGTTTTCTGCTATGATCTGCTCACCCAATCTCTCCGCTCCACTCACCAAGATCCCAGGATTGGAATGCTAATTGCTGAATATATTCCCACCACTTATCCTCTACTTTAATCTGCTATAAAGGATTCTCCTTTGTTTTAATATCGTATTGTTACTAACTTATTCTTTTTTATTATTATTATTACTATAAAGGATTCCTAACTTTTTCCAACAACGTTTTAAGCATTACAATTACTTTAATATCCTCAGTTTTTTTTTTTTTGGTGAAATCCTTAAATTATCTCGTAAAATCTCTCTAACAAACTATTATAAACCGAGCTATACAGACCGAGTCACAGAAGAAAATGTAAACAAAAATATCTCCTATAATTTCTATACAGACCGAGTCACAGAAGAAAATGTAAACAAAAATATCTCCTATAATTTCTCAACAGATATTCAAACGCATTATTAACTAAACCGAGTGTATAAATATATCTTAATCACATCTCCTAATGCGACCACCAGAAAATACACACAATTACGATAAAATAGACAAACCTGTGAGGAACAACGCATTTGAAGCAAGGCTCTCTCGTATTCATCCTCTGCAGGGGAACTTTTGATGAGTGATTCTACCATAAAGGTAAACTGTTTTCTGTAGTACAATCTGTGACTTGAGTTAGCTAGCTCGAATTGTTGAAAATAAGCATACAGAACATCAGAATACTATTACTCGACAAAAGATGAAGTTTAAAGTAAATCCGGACTTGAGAAGGTCTATTTACCTGATGTCCTATTTGTTAGCTCTACAACCTTTACATCATTCCAATTGTTAAAATTGCACTGATCCAGCTTGCTAATATCAAACAATACTAACAAGCTCGAAACCAAATAAATCGGTTTAAAACCCTGTACACAACTCAAGAAATAAATTAATCCCGAAGCTCAAAACCCTAGCGTCGTACTCAAAATTAGGACTAAAACCCCCCAAACAAAAACCCCCAAAACCAAAATAAAAAAAAAAAACCCTAAACTCCGAGTGAGGACAACGGATTTGAATTAAAAAGCTAGAGCTTACCTCGATTGCGTCGCGAGCTCTGACCTCTGCCTTCGTTTCCCCGGTGTTCTGTATACGGTGAAGGTTCTGTCGGCAAGAGAAGGACGAGACGCTTATCTGGTAAAGAGAAGACGAAATGTATTTCAAATTAGTTTAAAACAACACGTATATGGTAAATTAAATTCTAAATTCATGTATAACAAAAAAACAATAAATATTATAAAACGTAATGTTATTGAATTAGAGTCATCGGAAATACATTCAAAATAAGCTTTGATATTGTAGTCTATAGGTTTT
Organism: Urtica dioica subsp. dioica; assembly: GCF_054948205.1. Classification (NCBI taxonomy): domain Eukaryota; kingdom Viridiplantae; phylum Streptophyta; class Magnoliopsida; order Rosales; family Urticaceae; genus Urtica; species Urtica dioica. Next base: position 16,754,382 of record NC_142765.1, read on the forward strand.
TTTTTTTTTTTTTTTTTTTTTTTTAATATTACCGAAAAAGAAACTCGCTCTTAAAGTTAAATATGTACTATTATATATGTTCTAATACAATAATTTATTTTTTAAATATTATTTTATTGTTGTAGTAAAAATTTATTTGACTTAAATATATATTTGTAGATGATTGAAAATCAAAATACACGATCTCGAACAAAAGCAATATGGGATAATGATGCGGTTGATATCTTATGTGACGTTTATATTGCAGAGATTGAAGCTGGACATCGACCGGGAACAAGTTTCACCCAAATATGATAGGAGAATATGGTGAAAAATATTTCCCAGAAAACACATAGAGTATATGATAAACCTCAGTTGAAAAATAAGCTTGAGTTATTGAAAAGTGAATGGAAACTCCGGAAGCAATTGATCAGAAAAGAAACTGGTCTTAGATGGAATGGTAACAATAATATTGTTGACGCAAGTGAAGAGTGGTAGAGTAGTAAAATAAGGGTTTGTATCGATAAAACACATAAATTTACAAATTTATAATTTAAATTACAACTAAGATAACATTTTTTTTTGCAGGAGAATAAAACATTCGGAAAATTTCGCAAAGAATGCATTTCTCCCGACTTCGAAGATAAACTAGATACGATGTTCAAGGATATAGTTGCAATTGCTGACATCTCAAAGGAAAGAACTGATGAATCGGAGGATCCTGTATCTCAACCGAATCTTCAAAAGAATGTGAACAACAAGAATAAAAATCCCCTGGACCTCAATAATTTTCTAAAGTTTAAAAAGGTTGGTGGAAGGAGCAAAGATAATGGAGCAGCCAAATTATCTTCTCAAATTGAACGTCTTGTGAAGGCAACAGAAGAGCGAAGCGACACCATATATGTAGTACGCAAAGACTTGCCTGGTGCTAGTATCGCTGAAGTGATGGAAGTTGTTTTATCACTGCCTGGTATTGAAGTAGGACATCCAACGTGGCTTTTTGCGACCGGACTATTTCAGAGTCGCGAGAAGAGAGAGATGTTTGCAACGATGAAAGATCCACATACTCAAAACTGTTGGCTCACTTACGAGTATAATCTAGTTTATGGCTCTAATCTAGGAGGAGCTCCAAATGTCTCGCGCTTTTGAATTTTTAATCAATTGTATTAAATAAGCGTTCTTATATGAGAACTACATTCATAAGTTTTGGATTTGTTGTTATTTTTTTCTTACTATAATAATCAAACAATACGAGAACACTAGTCTCGTTTATATTCCTTGGTTACTTACTTTTTGTTACACATTAAGTTACTTTTACTTTTTTTAGTATCAATAATGATTTCATCGAATGTTATTTAGGCTTACGATATTACATATTCGTTTTCATGAACAAATGGATATCACATCAGATGATGAGTTCGAAATTATTGCCAAAAAGGAACATAACGAAAGCATTGTCCTTATACGGAAAACTGCTCATTTGATGCAAATTTATTATGATACATACATAAAGTTCCTTATATGGTTGAAAAAAAACGGGCATATTTTCCTTCAAGAGATGTTGAAGGGAAACATAATTCGGTGCCAACGAATGTTCAGAATGGAAAAAGTGGTTTTAATAAGTTTGTTCAATAACTTGGAAACAAGTTACAGATTCAAAGGTTCAAGACATATGACTCTACTGATTCTAGGACATGGTCTAAGAAACCGATTAGTGCAAGAGATGTTTCAACATTCTGGTGGGACGATAAGTCGATATTTTTCAGAGACGTTGGATATATTATGTCTCATGGGAGTCGATGTCATAAAACCTGCTGATCCAGAATTTAAGAGTACTCCAAAAGGAATAGCAAACGATTCAAGATATATGCCACATTTTAAGGTATTATGATCATACTTTTGTGATTTATTTTCATCAATATTGTATTATAAAATTTGTATAAATTAATTGTTATATTTTTTTAAGGGTTGCATTAGTGCTATAGACGGTGTTCACCTTCCAGCTTCTTTACCTCAAGCAAATCAAGTACCGTTTGCAGGTAGAAAGAAGATTCCCACTCAAAATGTACTGGCTGTATGTGATTTCAATATGAAATTCACTTTTGCGTATGCTGGTTGGGAAGGTAGTGCGCATGATTCAAGGGTATTCTCTGCCGCTATTCGTGATACTGAGATTAACTTTCCAAAACCTTCAGAAGGTATGACTATAATTTTTTTTTCTATAGCTTTGTCTTGTATACAGTTTAAACTAAATCATTTTATTCCACTTGATCGGTCACATGAAAGTATTATCTGGTAGATGTTGGATATCCTAGTTTGCCTGGATATCTTGGTCCGTATAAAGGTCAAACATGCCATCTAGAACATTTTCGTGCAAGGCGAACTCAACCTACTACAAGCAAAGAAATCTTCAATCGCGCGAATTCTTCTCTGTGAAGCATCATCGAGCGGAGCTTTGCAGTGTGTAAAAAAAGATGGAGAATCCTGAATGTCATGCCGAGTTATCCATTAAAAAATCAAGTAAAAATAGTTATCGCAACTATGGCACTGCATAACTATATTCGAATGCATGCAAGACAAGAGATGGATTTTGAAATATTCGATGAGACAGAGGGCGATGGCGAAGGGGACTTCTTCGAGTAGTATGAACAAGTTAAGAGATGAGATTGCTGCAAGTTTAGTAAAAACGATAAATTAGTAGTTTAAATTTTTGTCAATAATTAAAATAACTTTATATTAAAAATAAAATAAATTTTTTTTGTCCATATTTATCTAGTTTATAATTATAATTCATATATATGCATATAAATAAGTATATTAATAATTATTATTTAATTTTTAAGAACATGTCTATTTTAGTCTTTTTACTATAATATATTTATTTTACCAAACACTAAATCAGCTTTGATATTATATAAAAGTTATAGATGATATAATATGGTTTTTACGTGTATGTGTGTTTATATATATATATATATATATATATATATATATATATATATATATATAAAAGTAATATTTAATATATTAAGATTAGAAGTAGGATTAGGGTTTGGACTTTTAGGATTTGGGCTTTTAGGGATTAATTAAGTCTTATATAAACAACCCATCCTTTTCTTTTCACGCTTCTTCTCTGCTCTCCCTCCCTCATTCTTCTCTTTGTTTGGAAATTCGTAGCTCTAATTAGGTATGCTTTCTTTTCTATCTGGTTCGGATTCTTTGAAAACGGTTTCTTAAAACGCTTGCCCTGGTTTCAAAAAGTATGGTTTTGCATTGATTCTTTTTAGAAAAGTTAGGTTTAAGTGTCTTCTATCTAAATCTTTAATCGAAATTTTGTTTTATAAAATACAGAATATTTTCCAATTATTTTCAAATCAGTGCGCAGACCTGAGATATATTTCCGATTTTCAGACTTTAAACGCTTACTGTGGATTCAAATATTTTGGTTTTGAGTTGATTCTTTTTGGAAAAGTTAGGTTTAAATGTCTTCTATCTAAACTTTTAATCGAAAAATATTTTTATGAAAAAATAATATTTTCTGATTATTTTAAAAACGGTGCGCACACTAATGTTAGATTTTAGCACTTCTTTTATTTTTAATAAATAGTTAAAAAATTATTTTGGCCGTGGTGCTTTTACAAAAAGTGATCAAAATTATGTTTTATACGTAGTGGAATTTTACATAAGTTTTCTCAGAGTTTTAGTTTTTCACCGAAACCCTAATAGCTAAGGGTGTTTTGGTAATTTCACTTTGAAAGTCGTTTCTGAAAATTTCCAGAACCAAAAGTTTGTCTTGAATCTTTTTCTAAGCTGATCCCGGTAGTCTTTTATCCCGATTAGGTTCCAAGTCGTTTTGAGCGTCATTTTCCTTCGACGATCTACGATCGTAACCTTCGATATCCAGGTGAGAATAATCTCACTTCAACACATATTAGTTCAAAATTAAATATGATGATTTTTTGTAATTCATGTTATAGTTTGTTTAAAACTTTATTTGTTTGAGTATGTTTTTCTTTATTTGATTGTGTGATTGATTGTAGTAGTTGGATTTATGTTTGGTCAACTATGTAGTGTTAAGTTAAAGTAGATTTGAAAATGTACATGTTTTATATTTTTTAGTCATGTATTCTATGAGAATATGTTTGAAAGTTTTTATGTACATGTCATATCAGTATGTAATGTAATTTTAAAAGTTAAAAGATAAAGATAAGTAAGGGAGTCGTATCGCCTCGAGAGGTATTAAGGAGAAGTTTCCCGGGCCGAGGCTCTAATGAGAAAATTTTTCGGGCCGAGGCCCTAATAAGTTTAAAAGATAGAGTGAAGTGTGGGACTTTATAACCCCCACGTCTTCGTATCTAAAGTGTACACTGAAATTGGTACGACTACCATATGGGCACCCCAAATTAAAAATTGATAGAATCAAGAAAAAAAAGATCAAGTCAGCAATTAGTTTTAAAATACTAATAACCGATTCATGCATTGCATTATTTTTTTTTTGTGAGCTTAATATTATTCTCGCTGAGCGTAAGCTCATCTCTTCAAAAAAAAAATATACGTCTGTGTTGTAGGTAAACATCTTACAAGGAGCCGAGAAGGACGGGCTAGCGGCGTCGATAGCGAGAGGGTTGAGTCATGGTTTCCATTCACGAATTAAGTCTTCCGCTACAAGTTATTAAAAAATAAAGTTTAAAGTTTTGTTTTTGTTATTAAGAAATAAGTCTTCCGCTACGAGTTCTTAAGAAATAATTTTTTAAAGGTTTTTATTTTCATTTATTTCGAAGTTTCAAAGAGTTTTATATTTTGGTTAAGATTCAGATTATGGATTATGTTTTAGTATGTTTGCTGTTATGTTTTGTTTCAAATCCGTATTTTCAATTTTGGTTAAGTACTTCTCATGAAGTGTTCAATAACATGGCTGGCTTTACGACCGGGTAAACATCAAAATCTTGTTATCTTTCTAACATTTTTATTATGTGGTCGCGTCTTCAAGTTTCTGGAGCGGGAAAAGGGGTCAAACATATTTCATTTACTTAGATTTGTTGTAGAACTATTCTCTTTGAGCTTATATTTTAAGTTTACATTTGTAATCTACTTGAACTAGTAAAAACAATTACCTGGTGCAAACGAGACTTTGATAATTATCTACTTACAGCTTTTATAAAATTACATATACAGACCTTAGTTACCGCTCTTCCGAATGGAATTTGCTCCAGGCTTCCTGAAAAAAAAGACCAAGCAAAGTTCTGACAATGATGTGACCATGAACAAAGCGATTTGACTGTGTTTGCTAGTTTTACTACCCATACATAGCGCCATAAATCACGAGGAAAACACCATACAAACATGTGAAGTCAGTCACACATGTGACACGTACCTTTAGAAGATCAAACACCTTTTCACAAATATATTTCTGTTGAATACTTGCGCCGCGTTGTTGTAGTCACTTTCCTCTTGAATCCTATTATGCTTCTTGGTATTCATTAAAGAGTTTGTCGGGATGAACACAAAGGGTTGCTTTCTTGTAAGCTTTTTTTAACAGCAATGGATGTCATAACCTCCGTCAATAGAATCGGCTGCCAACCACCATCCGGCCCCATAATCTGCGGACAAATTGGTAATTTCATAAACAAAATTATTTCGATGAACGGACAAGAATAACATTCTTTGACATGTCAAATCTCATCAAATTTAATAAAGATTTGATTTTTTTATTCCAAGTGTAAGAGAAAACATGAGATAAAGCATACCTTTTGTAAAGTTGAAAGCAGATCTCGTAGATTTCCTTCTTTTCCACTGGACCACCTCTTGACATCAGCATCTAAAGGCTATGCAAGCCTCTGCAAATAGAATTGCATCGAGCCGATTAGAAGTAGATGATCTAAATGAGAGAATATGTAACTATGCATTGGCGTTAGTTTCTTACGTTTCTTTCTGCTTCCTCTCTCTGAGTCTGACGATCGCGCTTATTCTTCTCTTTAAGAGCTTTTGCCTGAAATACGGAGTGCTTGATGTTACCATGATAAGAATAAAACAAAAAAGAGATAAAATTATATGGCTGAATTAAATAACATACTGCACGCTCTGATGTTCTACGACGTCTCTCGAATATAGATTTGCATCTCTGAGCTGAGTCAGCTTCCCCTTCATTGTTCCTATCTAATGATAAAAACGAGAATAAATTGTTTAAAGAACGGAAGAGTTTGGAAAATGAAAGACATGAAATTTTAGAAGAAAACCAAAAGGCGATCAACTTACCACTAAATACAGAGGAATACTGATATTTAGGAACCTTGGAGTTCTGGTTTTGCGAATCCTGTAGATCATGCGAGTACCCATGTTAGAAAAACAGATTCAAAAGTTGTGACGTTGATCATAAGAAAGAATAAACCCAACAGACAAAAAATTACTCACAGAGGATGAGGAGCTGTGTCTCATTCCATTGTTTCTCACGGGAGCCGAGAACTTATCGAAAACGGATCTTTGAACTCGGTCCTTTGCCTCCAACTCTGCCCTTTCAGTGGCGCGTTCTCGAGCCTCCGCAGTTGCTCGCTCCACTGCAGCACGCTCAGCTCTGAGCCTAGCCTCCGTACTTGTCTTCCCTGCTAATGACTTGTATCTTGCCTCTGCGCATGCCTTTTCTAGTCTCTCACGAGCCACTGTCTTCGCTCTCTGTCGAGCTTCAGTCGTTGCTCTCTCTACAGCAATCCTCTCTGCCCTCTCATCGGATTCTCCAGATGCTCGTTCACGAGATTTGAGGGTTTCCAGATCCACGGTCATCCTATCCTTTTTTCTTTCCCGCTCCCTCTCTCTCTTCCTCTATCCTTCCGAGTCTTTCGTTTTCCGTTTCTCTCTCTTTCTCATCCTTTCATTTTCGACCTCTCCGGAAGTCTTCTCTTTCCTGTCCGTAGTCTTGCTCGTATTGACCTGCTTGGCTGACTTCTGATTCTTTTGTTTCTCTTCCCTCTTCCTTTCTTCCTCCGGGGATCTGAGTCTTTCACTATCCATCTCTCGTTCTCTCTGAATTCTTATAGTTTCTAGTTCTCCAGATATCTTATCCTTTCTCTCAGTAGGTTGGCTTGCTTTAACTTGTTCGGTTGATTTCTGGTTCTTTGGTTTCACTTCTCTTTCCCTTTCCGTATACCTTTCCCTCGCACGCTCTTCCTCCACCTTTCTAAGTCTTTGTTTTTCTAGTTCACTCTCTCTCTTTTCCTCTTCGGTGCCTACCTCATCAAACACCTCTGTTATCTCGATTATCTGGCTAACTTTCTTTGATTTCTGGATATTTGGATTTGCTTCCCTTTCCCTCTTCATATCCCTCTCCATGTCCCGTTCTTCTTCCACTGCTCGAAGCCTTTGAATTTCTAGTTCTCGCTCTCTTTTTTCTTTTTCACGATCTACCTATTCACACTTCTTATGTTTCATCTCATTAACCTGGCTCTCATTTACTTCTTGAATTGAGTTCTGATTCTTTGTCTTCCCTTCCCTCTCCCACTCTTCATCCACCTTTCTAAGCCCTTGGTTTTCCAGTCCTCTTTCTTTTTTTTTTTCTCTTTCAGAGCCTACCACTTCACATGTCTCTTGTTTCATCTCATTAACCTGGCTCGCGTTCAATTGTTGAACTGATTTCTGATTCTTTGGCTTCCCTTCATTTTCCCTACCCATCTTCTCCTCTTCTTCCTCAACCTTTCTAAGCTTGTTATTTTCCTGTTCTCTTTCTCCTTTTTCCCTTTCAGCATCTACCTCTTCACATGTCTTCTCTTTCATCTCATTAACCTAGCTCATGTTAACTTGTGGATCTTTCTCGTTCTGCGGCTTCCCTTCAGTTACCGTATCCCTCTCCATCTCCCTCTCTTCCACCACCTTTCTAAGCCTTTTATTTTCTAGTTCACTTTCAACATTTTCCGTTTCAGTGTCTACCTCTTCACACTTCTTCTCTCCCATCTCAGTAGTCTGGCTCACATTAAGTTGCTGAACTGATTTCTGGTTATTTAGTTTCGCTTCTCTTTCGCTACCCCTTTCTCTTTCCTGCTCTTCATCCACCTTTTTAACTATTTGGCTTTCCAGTTCTCTTGCACTTACTTCACTTTCTGCATCTACCACTCTACGTGCCTCCTCTTTTATCTCGGGCGCCTTGCTTGCATTAACTTGCTGAGCTGGGTTTTGGCTTTCCTGTTTCTCCTCGGCTGTCATAGGTTGAGCTGCTTCCACTTTTTCTATATCCTCACGGCTCTCCTTCATCACTTGGGGTGGCTTAGTGCTTTCCTCGTCTTCACACTGCAATGGGACTCTTCTCTCCTTGCATACATTGGCAGAGTCAATCCGCTGCTCTTCTTGATTAAGCAAAACTTGCACCTGGATGAAATCTTCTTCGTTCTCCTCGCATTCATGAGATGAATATCTCGCTTGCTTTGGGGAATCAGATCCCTTAGCAGAGGGACTCTCGATTTGCTCCTCCTCTTCTGCGATATCTTTCACTTGGTTATTCAGATGAGATAAGTCATTGTCACTTGACTTCTCCTGCAACTTTCCAAGCGCCTTCAAGTTTTCACCAAAGAGCAGATTTTCAATTTCAAATACTTCTGAATCATCAGTAGCATTAGGTTTACTCTCATGAAAGCCAAACCGCCTCAGAAACACTGCCAAATGGATTCGAATGTTGCGAATTCACGTTATTACCAATATACTTTTATTTTTTTAATTTTTCCAACACATGATAGACACACGATCTAATTTCGTTTATTTTGACGATATAAGTAACATAAGGACCAATATGATATAATTACAATGATGAATGGGTAAAACTGCAGATTTTTTTGTTCAGGGACTAATTTGTTACTGGTGACAAAGTTGAGGGGACAAAAATATCATTTTTCCTTTTTTTTTCATAATGTCCATTAGACGTCAACTTACCTGGTTTTGAAGTAAACGATAGTTTTCCATGAACTGTTTTCTTTTAGAATTAAGGGAAATTGTCAATTCTAAGAGTAAAAAAAGTGTCATTTCCCTTTTTATTGAAAAAGTCTAAACATGATTGAAATAAAACTTCAGCAAGAGAGAGAATTTTTTTTTTTACGCCTTTATCAATACTTTTAGACTTAAAATGCCATTTTAACTTGACTTAAATATATTAATTTTAATACAAAGATTTTGAAAAAAAACTAACTAATACCTAAGATTATGAACCTCCATTTCTTTCACCGACCCACTTTCCTTCGCCGACCCATTATCTTCATCTTCAATCTCTTCCGGCGAACGAAATGAAGATGAAGTCCAATCCCACTACCAAAAAACTCTCAAACCCTAAAAAGCGTTCAAAATTCGATTCTCATTCTACAACAAAAAAATTAAAGCCTTTTCCTGAGACACATGCAACGCCGCATCGGAGTCCACGAGTGGGTTATATATAGCGCCATGGCCTTAGTCGAGAAGAAGGCATCTCGTGTGTCGAAGAAAGCGTCGGAACCGAAGAAGTGAAAGCCATCCGCACCGCCAAAGTCTTATGCAAAGCGCCAAAAAACAACAGACCATGGATCTTCTTCCTCCCTTGATTTCGACTTCGATGCATTTGTCATGACCTCGTGCAGAACAGACCATTCACGGAAGGTGAATGTTTGTAATTTGGTCTGAATTTTTGTGTTATGAATTGTCGAATTTCTTAGGTTAGAAATTGATTACATTATTGATTTTTCATGGAAATTCGTGACTACTTTGTATATTTATGGTTTCGTGACTACTTTGTATATTTATGGTTGATTCAATTGAAGAACTTGTAGGATTCATAATGTGCTGATTTATAACATATTTTTTGGTATAAAATTGTTAGAAATTTGTTGTATTTCAGGGATTCAAGTCATGAATTTTCTCCGTTTGGTAATTTCCTAAACATTGATGCTTTATTTAGTAGAAATGTGGCTTAATAAACCGCATTTTTGTCTATAGATTGGTTTGGTTGGTGTTGGTTGAGATTACAGGTTATAAGATATTGGTATGGTTTATGTTTATTTGATTGTTTCATTTCAAAGAATTTCATGTGCTGGTTTGTGTGTATGTATAGATATTGTGGTATTTTTCAGTGATTTTGTGATTGTTGTCACAAAATCTAGTAAATTTGTGTATAGATTGATTATCTTCTATCATTATATATATAAAAAAAAAGATTTTACCAAAAATGCTCTGCTCATCATTATTTTTCGTTTAGCACAAATATTCAGAAGAGGCAAATATGAAAAAGTTATATAAGTTTGAGCTAAGTATATAAAATTTTAGACTAAAAGTTTGGAGTATAATATTTAATTTTTAAAAATTCAGAGTAGAGCAAAAAGTTATTGGCATAAAGTATAAGAGATTGCTGGCTAGCACATCTTTCCATCGCGAGGAATTGTGAAATCGTTCTTGTATTTCTGGGTCCGTCCCCTGAGTTAAATTAGACTTGTATTTCTTATAAATTCTTTAACATACTTGAAACTTTGCAAGGTAAAATAAAACTATGAATATTTAAGAAGAATATTAGCAATCTACCAATAACAAAATATACTTTCTAATTAAGAAAACTTAATGTCTATTGTTAGATCATACGTGCTTAATGTCTATTGTTATACACATAACACACATACATATATATATATACATATATATACATATGTGTATATATACATATATAAGCACAAGTATATAAATGAAAACATCTTGATAGTGATGAATATCACAATGTCACACTTGCTTGACGATTGTCTTTGCCATCTTCTCACCTGAGTTGATTGTAGAATGAAAACCGATGTGCCTTTGATTTCCCTTGCACAACTCTGCCAATAGAAAAACTGGGCTTGTACTTGTACCGGTAGTTGAATTGCATGATAGAAAGCTTGAAACAAAAATTTATTAATATATAATCAAGATTCAAGAGTCTGTCCACTTTTTTTTAAAAATACTTGGTGGAGGGAAAGTGAAGGGAGGCAATCAACAAGATGGTCAATCCACGATTTCTTGACTTGTGTATCACCAAATTCTAGACTTGTTGACTTATATGTCAACAAATCAACTACAAATTAACAGATCATGAATATAAACTTTGATTCATGCACTGGACCATTAAGAAGAAAAATACCAGAATAGGCGCTCATCATCATCCATGATAAGGAGAGAGTTGTGCTTGCTCAGGTCTCAAATAACAAATCATCTTCTAACTCACCACTATTTCCATGTGTAGTCTTTCATTTTGTCACCAAAATACCAAAATACAAAGAGTTTGCTTTAGTTTTGGCCTTTTTTTTTTCAAGTGGTGTCTAACAAGAATAAGAAGAAAAAAACTTGTTGTGTTGTGTTTTTTTTTTTTTTTTTTTTTTTTTTTGGGATGAGTGAGTTGAGAATTATGATAAATAAAGAAGAAGAGGAGAGAGATTTTGTTCATGTTCCGAGCAAAACAAAATTATCTTTTTTCAATGTGACATGAGATTCTTTGATCGGAGTGCATGTGGACTGGTACTTGTACTGGTTGTTGAATTGCATGATAGAAAGCCTAAAACAAAAATTTATTAATATATAATCAAGATTCAAGAGATTAGGAGAGACAAAGCTGGATTTTGACACCCAGAAGTGACAATTGGCTAATCATTTTTTTACGGTGAGACCCACGTAGGTGTAATTTAGGCATAAAAACAACACCCAAATATCTTACCAAGGCGAGATTAGGAGAGAGAGACAAAGATGGATTTTGACTGAAAGTTAATAGTTTGATTAATTCAAAAAAATATATAATTGGCCATTTAATGAATTAACTAACTACTTAATTACAACTGTGCCGCATCACACAGAAATGGACTTAATTAATATAGCTTGTGATGTGATTGATAATTTAGAGATGGTAGAGTGTTGCATATAAACCAGTGAATCATAATACAATAGTCTGGTAGAGCTTATATAGTCATACAACCAAAAACCCTAAATACAAAGATGACTAAAATACCCTTACACAATAATAATAATAATAATACTACTAATAATAGTAATACTAATACGCAAATAGTGATGTGCACGTGGGCGGGTGGGGCCCAGAAGTCGTTTATCTAATCATATTTTTTTGGGTAGGACCCACAAGAATCATGTACCCAAAATACAATACAAGGCGAGGCGAGATTAATTAGACTCTTAGTCAAAGCAAGTTTGACTGAAACATAACATAGCTGGTTAATGTCATGAGCCATGAGTAAACTTTCTTACTTGATCAACACGAATCAATAGCTCGTGGCTTGCCTATTTAAATTTTAAAGGCAACACAAACCTACGGCTCGTGTCTCGCCTATTTAAATTTTAAAGGCAACACGAACCAACGGCTCGTGGATCGCCTATTTAAATTATAAAGGCAATACGAACCAACGGCTCTAATACCATGATAATTTAGAGATGGGGTAGTGTTGCATATAAACCAATGAATCATAATACAATAGTCTGGTAGGGCATATATAGCCATATAACCTAAAACCTTAAATACAAAGGTGACTAAAATACCCTTACACATAATAGTGATACGTTGTAGATTTGTTGTGCACGAGGGCGGGTGCGGCCCAGAAGTGGTTTATCTAACCATTTTTTTTGGATGGGACCCACAAGAATCATGTACCCAAAATACAATATAAGGCGATGCGAAATTAGTTAGACTCTCAGTCAAAGCAAGTTTGACTTAAACATAACATAGCTGGTTAATGTCATGAGCCATGAGTAAACTTTCTGACTTGATCAACACGAACCTACGGCTCGTGGCTCTGCTATTTAAATATTTAAGGCAACACGAACCAATGGCTCGTGGCTCGCCTATTTAAATATTAAAGGCAACACGAACAAACAGCTCGTGGCTCCCCTATTTAAATTATAAAGGCAACACGAACCAACGGCTCGTGGCTCGCCTATTTAAATTTTAAAGGCAACAACGAACCAACGGCTCGTGGCTCGCCTATTTAAATTTTAAAGGCAACAACGAACTAGCGGATCGCCTATTTAAATTTTAAAGGCAACACTAACAACTCATTTGAGCTTTTTTCATTCAGTCTCGCTACACCTTGGGGAACAAAAATGATTCTTTCAACTTCCTCGAATTTGATTTAGATTGCTCGACCACCGTAATTCCTAATCCTAGCGCGACCAAAATCAAGGTCACTCAAAGATACAACTCTGATACCATGGTAATTTAGAGATGGTAGAGTGTTGCAAATAAACCAGTGAATAATAATCAAGGTCACTCAAAGATACGGCTCTGATACCATGATAATTTAGAGATGGTGGAGTGTTGCATATTAACTAGTGAATCATAATACAATATTCTGGTAGCGCTTATATAGCCATACAACCAAAAACCTTAAATACAAAGATGACTAAAATAAGCTTACATAATAATAATAATATTAATACTAATAATAGTAATACTAATACGCTAATAGTTATACGTTGTAGATTTGTTGTGCACGTGGGCGTGTCGGGCCCAGAACTGGTTTATCTACTCATTTTTTTGGGTGGGAAACACAAGATTCATATACCCAAAATATAATACAAGGCGATGCGAGATTCGTTAGACTCTCAGTCAAAGTAACTTTGACTGAAACATAACATAGCTGGTTAATGTCATAAGCCATGAGTAAACTTTCAGACTTGATCAACACGAACCAACGGCTCCTGGCTCGCCTGTTTAGATTTTAAAGGTAACATGAACCAACGGCTCGTGGCTCGCTTATTTAAATTTTAAAGGCAACACCTACCAACGGCTTCTGGCTTGCCTATTAAAATTTTAAACGCAACACGAACCAACGGCTCGTGGATCGCCAATTTAAATTTTAAAGGCAACACGAACAACTCATTTGAGCTTATTTTCATGTAGTCTCACTACAGCTTAGAGAACGAGAATAATTCTCTCAAGTTCCTCGAATCTAATTTTCGATTGCTCGACCACCGTCATTCCTAATCCTAGCGTAACTAAAATCAAGGTAACTCAAGGATATGGCTCTGATACCATGTTAATTTAGAGATGGTGGAGTGTTGCATATAAACCAGTGAATCATAATACAATAGTCTGGTAGGGCTTATATAGCCATAAAACCAAAAACCCTAAATACAAAGATGACTAAAATACCCTTATACAATAACAATAATAATAATAATAATAATAATAATAATAATAATAATAATAATAATAATAATAATAATAATAATAATAGTAATAATAATAATAATAATAATAATAATAATAATAATAATAATAATAATAATAATAATAATAATAATAGTGATACGTTGTAGATTTGTTGTGCACGTGGCCGGGTGGGGCTCATAAGTGGTTTATCTAATCATTTTTTTGGGCAAGACCCACAAGAATCATGTACCCAAAATTCAATACAATGCAAGGCGAGATTAGTTAAACTCTCAGTCAAAGCAAGTTTGACTGAAACATAACATAGCTGGTTAATATCATGAGCCATGAGTAAACTTTCTGACTTGATCAACACGAACCAACGGCTCGTGGTTCGTGTATTTAAATTTTAAAGGCAACACAAATCAACGGTTCGTGGCTCGCCTATTTAAATTTTAAAGGCAACACGAACCAACGGCTTATGGATCGCCTATTTATTTTAAAGGCAACACGAACAAGTCATTTGAGCTTTTTTTCATACAGTCTCGCTACAGCTTCGGAAACGAAAAAAAATTCTTTCAAGTTCCTCAAATCTGATTTTTGATTGCTTGACCAGTGTAATTCCTAATCCTAGCGCAACTAAAATTAAGGCCACTCAAGGATACGGCTCTGATACCGTGTTAATTTAGAGATGGTGGAGTGTTGCATATAAACCTGTGAATCATAATACAATAGTCTGGTAAGGCTTATATAGTCATACAACCAAAAACCCTAAATACAAAGATAACTAAAATTCACTTACACAATAATAATAATAATAATAATAATAATAATAATAATAATAATAATAATAATAATAATAATAATAATAATAATAATAATAATAATAATAATAATAATAATAATAATAATAATAATAATAATAATAATAATAATAATAATAATAATAATAATAATAATAATAATAATAATAATAATAATAATAATAATAATAAATATAATAATAATAATAATAGTAATAACAATAATAATACTAATAATAGTAATACTAATACGCTAATCGTGATACGTTGTAGATTTATTGTGCACGTGGGCGGGTGGGGTTAGGAATGACGGTGGACGAGCATATGGGCGAGGGCGGCACTTGCAATATCATTTATCAACAATATCATTTATCTTTTATCTTTAATATCATTTATCTTTAATCGAAATATGCGATTATCCTTTCAGTTTTCAGAAATATCAAACATATAATTTCAATTTAATGTAAAAGATACATACTTTCGTTAAAAATATGTTATATCATAAATACCATTTTTTTCGTTTTTTTTCTACAAATTTTTTTAATACTCCAAAATATTCTTTATGAATTAACTATTTCTTTTCTATTTTATATATGAAAAAAATTGTGAAATTTGTTGTCACTAGCTCATTTTACACTTTTTATTTGGGGAATAGCCCAAGTTTCATTTAAGTAAGGAAATAACCCATTTTTTCTTATCAGACAATTATACCCTTCGCGAATCAGTTAATTAATTAACAGATTGAATAGAGTTAGATTAATTAATTAACTGAATATTTGGATTGAAAATTCACAAAAAATTTACAAAAATCAGAACTTAAGTCAATTCCTATTCAAAGCATTCAATTAATGAACCTAATTCCTAATTCAATCAGTTAGTAAATTAACTTTACTAAAAAAAAAATCAGAACTTAAGTTAATTCTTAATTAAACCAATCAGTTAATTAATTTACCTAACTCAATTCAGTCAGTAAATTAATTAACTGATTCACGAATTAGCACTGAATCAATAAAATAGCTCAACAATTCAACAAACCGATCGATCGAGGGTAGATAGAGCCGTAACAGACTCAACAGCCCATGGGCGGGAGATCAAAGGCGACTTTCTGGGAATCACCGCTCCGAAAAAGACGGCTACTGAAAACCACGAACCCAACGGCGTGACCGGCGATAGCGATGAGGAAGACGTCGCCGTTAAAGGACATGACGGCGAGCATAACGTGGTAGGCGAGGCCGACGGACAACGCGTGGAGGAGCGTATGGGTGAGGGCGGCACCGACGGCGGAGTAGCGCGTGTTGAGGAGGCGCGAGTGGGAGAGCCACTCGGTGACGATGGCGAGCGCGAAGACGAAGGCGAGAGAGAGGAAGTACATGGGGGTAATTTAGGTAGTTTAGGTTAGTTGGACTATTCCCTTAATTTAGGAGAACTTGTGCTATTCTCATAATATTAGTGAGCTGATTGGGCTAGTATACAAAATAGCCCAAAAAAATTAAATTGAAATCTTTTTTCATGAAAAGTTACTCATATTTTTTGAAGGGAGCTTTTGATTTTTTATTTTAATAAAATTGTAAATAAATATTTATTTTATTAAGGGGATTTCGGGGAGTTCAATTTTTTTTTCTTTTTGTAAAAAATAAATGAAAAAGATGGTGTTTGCAATATAACGTATTTTTAGGGGAGATATGTGTCATTATATTAAATTGAAGTGAGATGTTTGATATTTCTAAATATTATGGAGAAAAATCGCATATTTCGATGAAACACAGATACAATATCTTCCCTTACTTATTTTTTTTTATTCCATAAGAACTCTTTTTACAACATATTTATTTATTTATTTGTTATCCTTATCATTTTTTTAACCAGGAAAAAATGTTTCGTAAATAAAATTGAGTATTTATGAAAGGTTTGTTATATGAAATATGCTAAAAAGTACTATATGTGGAAATTCCCACGTGTGTATCAGGCCCATTAGGCTTAATTTTTGGGCCTAGGAAATATAACTCCTAGAGGCTTCTGGAAACTACTTGCACTAAATACAGGGAAATTGCTCTAAATAGGAGTAAAAATAAAATGTTTTGACTTTTTTGGACTTTTTTTCAAAAAGGTCACAAATAGGACTTGATAATTAATTTGGATTTATGTAATTACAATTTTACCCTCGTGAACATTAAAATTTAAATAAGAAATCACGAAATGTCCTGATTTTAAGCTGAAACGGGCCAACTTATTAAGCCCACTTTACACATAAGCGCAATTCAATTTCCCACTTACCTTACTTCCACGTCACCTTCCTCTTCAGTTCTTCATTCACCGAGACAGTTTAACCAGGAGAGAGAGAGAGAGAGAGAGAGAGAGAGAGAGAGAGAGAGAGAGAGAGAGAGACCGTCCAACTTCCCTTAACCAACACTCTCTCTCTCATTTCGTCACTCTCGTCCATTCTTCGCCCAAGAAATGAAGACAAAGAATAGTTCGTCCAGCAAACGCCCCCCAAAATTTCCAAAACCTAACCCTAAAAAGATGAGTCTTCCTCAATTGTCGGCTGAAACTCCACCTCCTGTGACCCATGCATCCCCGCGTCGGAGTCCGCGCGTGGCTTTTGCCCTGGAGCCACCAACGGAAAACTCCCCGGCGAAGAAATGGAAGAAGGTTCTTGCGCCGTCGAAGAAGAAGAGGAAGGTGGTTGTTGAGTCGCCTTCAAATGCTGACTCCTCTGTCCCCTCTACATCCGAGAGACCTCACAAGGTGAGATTTTTTTTACTTGCAATTCGTGATTTCAGTTTTTTGGTTCCTTAATTTTTTTTATTTCGTGAAAAAAATGAAAACTTTTGGGTTTGCATGTTAATTTTGTGTTGATGAAACTGTTAGTTTGATGTTATTAGGGATTCTGTATGGATTTTTTTGTTGATTCAGTGTGGATTTTGTGTTGATTCATGGTTTGCATGTTTATTATGTGTTTGAACTTTGATGTAACTGTTAGTTTGACAAAAGTGTTCATTTTTTTTTATGTTATTGAGGATTCTGTGTGTATTTTGTAATAAAATTAGATTTTTCTAGGCTTGCTCATATTAGATGTAGGTTCTGTGAATTGTTTTGTGTCAAACATTTCTGGGTATCGTGATAATTGTGTCATGAAATTTATGGGTTTCGTGACAATTGTGTCTCGAAATTTCAGGGTTTTGTGACACTTATGTCCCGAAATTATTGATAGTTATAAAGTGACAGTCAAGTCAAGTCACGATACCCATGAAGTTCGTGATAATTGTGTCACGAAACCACGAAGTTTCGTGACATAGATGTCACCAAATTCATGGGTTTTGTGACTGTGTTATCACGAAACTGAGTGTATATATTTTGTTTAATGTTCTAACTTTTATATTTTCTAATTTCTAGGGTTTCATATGCAAGATAAGAGAAGAGGACACAGAAGAAGGGTATTCATTCAACTTCCATGGAAACTTGGACGCATTCGAGAGGGAGACATGCATGATCTCGAACCAAAAAGAGCTATTCAAGAAAACATGTTTTGGGCAGTTCCTGGACATGCCCTGTATCACAAAATCATCCAAACTAATCAGTTCCTTAGTGTTGAGATCGAGATTTAATGACGGGGCCTGTCCATCAAACGAATCTCTGGTCATGGAGATTGGTGGGAAACCCCGGGAGTTCACCAAAGAGCACTTTTCTTTTATCACAAGATTAAGATTCAACGACGACTACGGAGAGAAGCCACGATATGCCAATGTGGTTGAGGGAGGGATATACTAAGACACCTTCTGCAATGGTGCGCTTGGCCGAAAAAGGGCCAACATTGCTGCAATCCTTGAGACCAGCAAGAAGTGGTTAGATGAGAGGAGAGTGAGCCTACTTCTCCTCCACTTCTTTATAACGTACTCTTGGCGGCCGAGAAGACCGTCAACCTCCCATGCGATAGCTACATAAAAATGGTGGACGACCCGCTGGTTTTCAACAACTACCCACGGGGAAACGTCACGTGGGACTTCTTTCTAGATTCTGTCAAGGGCTTTGTGAGCAAGGCCAAGACCATCAAGGATGGTAAGAACCCAAAACTCCACTTATCGGGTTTTGTGCTCCCACTCCAAATTTGGAGCTACGAGTGCATACCACGATTCGTGGCCCTGGACTTTGCCACGATACTCGATGCCCATGCAAGGCCGTTGATGAGGCGCTGGGCTACTAAATCAGGGAAGGTCTTGGAGTCTCAACTCCAAAAAAATTCAATTTCAAGAGGTATGAATATGATTTATAAGAACATGCACATTTAACTAACTTCTATTTTTTTTACTTATTCACATTAATCTGTTTTCCAGATTGAATTCAAGCCGATTGGTGGTGAAATCGAGTCAGCGATGACTGCTGTGAGCCCTTCTGAGAAGAAAGGGAAGAAGAAAAAAGTGTATGGATGCCCCACATCAGCAATCGAGGTAATGTTGTCGTGACATTTAACTCACGAAATAAAATAGATTCGTGACAGTAAAATCACGAAATCAAGTATATTCGTGAGACTAATGTCAAGAAATCAAGTATAGTCGTGACATGAAAGTCAGGAATTCAAGTATTTGATTTCGTGACTTTCATCTCACGAATACACTTGATTTCGTGACATTAATCTCACGAACATACTTGATTTCGTGACATCAATGTCACAAAATTATTTGATTTTGTGACTTTATTCTCACGAACATACTTGATTTCGTGACATCAATGTCACGAAAATATTTGATTTCGTGACTTTATTCTCACGAATATACTTGATTTCGTCACATTAATGTCACGAAAATACTTGATTTTGTGACTTTACTGTCACGAAAAAACTTTATTTTGTGAATCTAATCTCACTAATACAAAACTATTTTGTGTACATCGTAGATTCGCTTATCTGCCTTGGAAAAATATCTGAAAGATTTCAGATTTGAGTTTGTGGAGTGGAAGAAACAGTTGTCCACGGAAATGTGTGCCATTTCAGCAACCTTGAAAGAGGTTGTGGAAAAGCAACAAGTACAAGTATCTCAGGAAGGTGATTTTGTCAACCACCAGAAATATGAAGAGGAGGTGAATGAGGAAGAGAATATGAACGAAGAAGAAGAGCACGAGAACAATAAGACAGATGTTCCCATGAAGGACGGCGATGTCGAAGAGAAACAAGTAGAAGAAGAAGAAGAAAAAGAGAACAAGGAAGATGATAAGGACAAGGAAGATTTGAACAACGACGAAGAAACCAAGAAAAATGATGAAGATCAGCCATCTGATGGAGGCAAATGCAAAGAAGATGATCTTCAGAACAAAAAAGATGATGGTGAAGACGACGAAGATGGTGGGAGAGGTCCTGAAGATGAAGGGCCAAAAGAAGTAGATGGGAACCAGACGCAAGCTGATGGCGGCGAGGACCAGACCCGAGCCGAAGAGACCCAGGAGTCTTAAACGCCTATGCCATGTCCAGAGGCGGTTGGTGAGGTCTGTTCCTCGTTGTTTAAGATTCCTAGAAAGCTCATAATGATTTCATCATCAGATGAAAAGCCTACTCGCCATAGGAGGGCACCAGCGGTCTTCGCACCGACACCCGCGCCGACTGTGTTTACGAGGTTCACATGACCACTTCGGCCACCATCAGTCTATCCATTCTCCTACCCTAAAGACGAGATTTCTGAGGGAGATATTGCAGCAATGGCTAAATGGATTAAAAGTTGGTCTTAAATCGAATCACAAAAATGTGTAAATATCTTTCTCCTTCTTACATATATTGTCTGTTAATTTTAAATAAAAATGAGATCTAATACTTGTGATTTTTCAGCAGTCCGAAGTACAAGTCACCAGAAGAAGATTTATCTCCCTCGTTTCATTTTATGGTGGTTGAGATTACATCGAAGACTTGGTTTTACTCTTTGTGGACCCCGGTTGAGTGGCTTACAGGAGAGGTACGTCCGCTTAACCAGGTTTTTTAGAGCCAAGGATGACAAACACCACTGCACTTCGGATTGTTTTTTGTTTGTATGAATGTAAATAGATAAAACCATGGTTTTTCTAGCTTTGTTGTGACGTGTTTTTTATTTGGTTTTTTGAACTTCATGTAATAAATTCTATATGTCGTGACAATGAATTTCTGAACCTGGATTTCTGAATGAATTCACTTGGATTTCGCTTGTTATTCTACATACTCAATAGTCAACTACATTTGTTTGTTGTTAATATTTACTACGTGACAACATTGTCACCAGAAACTGTGTTGTTGTCACGACATGAAGATAAGAATCTGGTGATAATATTATCACGAAGTGAACACATATATGTCACTGATTTCTGTGAAGTTTTTTTATTTTGCAGCATATGGACGTCATTTTCTACTACTTGAGAAAGAAGGGGAAGTATGGAAATGTCCGAAAGCCGTTTATGACAACCAACTCCTACTTTCTACCAATGCTCACCCGATGCCATGATGCTTGGTCCAAAGCGAAGAACAAGGACGTGTTTGATTGGACGGACCATTTAGTTGTGCTTGACTACATAACTGCCGAAAAAAATAGGTTTCGCAAACACTCCATTGGCAGATGTTAACACTATCTATGTCCCTGTCCATGTGCCGAACCACTGGCTCCTTGTCGTAATTTCCCTAAGTCGTAGATCGCTAACTATATACGACTCTATGGACTCCAAGTATACACGCAATGTTCGTGATAACATTCAGATGATGACGGATTTTATCCCGATAGTGTTGGCGTCGCCGGTCTTGCAGATGGCAAGCCGGAGCCATTTAAAATAGTAATTGCGCCTATGCCACAACAAAGCAATGAGTAAGATCTCTTCTCATAATTGTTTATCATGTTCTATTTTGATGTATATTTAATACTAGTAAGCTACCATGAACAGGGGAGACTAGTTTGCATAAAGGCCACCAAATTTATGATCCATGGGATTCCGGTCACTAGTTTGCATCACGACAATATGTCCATGTATAGAAAGAAGATGGCAACCGAGTTGTACAAGCACGGGGCATTAAAGATCGCTAACAATGTTGAGTCAGACGAAGAAAATTGAAAGTAGGAGAAGTGATTAGTGATCCAAATCTTATAAATAGGGTGAAGTGTATTCTTTTGGAATGTCTTTGTGATGGCGGTGTGACTCTTAATTCTCCTTTTTAGAATTTATGTGACAAGGTCGTCACGAAGACATGGTCTATGTTTTATACGTACGTATAGGGGCCAGTAAATTATTAAATATGTAACTCTATACTCTTTTGGATGTGATTATATTAAATACAATTCATATGATTTCATAACAACGCCAAATAGATTCTTGATGTCACTTAATTGGTACGCATTTCGTGACTTATCTGTCACGAAAAATGGGGATTTCGTGACGTTCCTGTCACGAAAAATGAGGATTTCGTGCCGTTCTTGTCACGAAAAACGAGGATTTCGTGACGTTTCTGTCACGAAAAATGAGGATTTCGTGACGTTCATGTCACGAAAAATGAGGACTTCGTGACGTTCCTATCACAAAACAGAAGTCTTCAAGTCACGAAACGGTACTTTTTCGTGACATACCAGTCACGAAATTGTTACATTTGATGGAATTTAATGAGAAATCTCTTCCTCTTTTCATTAAATACGTCGTAGGGGATCAATGGTTGTTATGAATATTAAAATGATAAAATTTGAAAAATAAATGGTCAGCGAGTTCTACTTACCTAAAATATCAAGAAAATATGAGAAGAATAAATGGTAAGTGAGTTCTACTTACCTAGAACATCTTGACGAACTAATGTGTTTTGTATTGTGAAGTGTTGTTGACATACATTCATTTGTCTCATTTCATCATCTCAAAGGGACATAATTTAAAGTACTCAAAACATATGAACATAGGTGAATGAGGTTGAACATCATGCCGTCCGTCATGTCGTTTTCAACTCTAATTTCTCCTTGATGTTGGAATTTATAGATAACTAGCGTTGTTAGTCCTCCCAAAACCACTCATTTAAGAGTCTAGAAGGAAATTTATGACGACCAAACGAGATCAAAGGAGCGAAATAGATCATGTGTTTGATTAATTGGTACGCATTTCGTGACTTCTCTGTCACGAAAAATGTGGATTTCGTGACGTTCCTCTCACGAAAAATGAGGATTTTGTGACGTTCCTGTCACGAAAAGTGAGGATTTCGTGATAGGAACGCCATGAAAAATGAGGATTTCGTGACGTTCATATCATGAAAAATGAGGACTTCGTGACGTTCCTATCACGAAAAAGAAGTCTTCAAGTCACGAAACGGTAATTTTTCGTGACATACCAGTCACGAAATTGTTACCTTTGATGGAATTTAATGAGAAATCTTTTCTTCTTTTTATTAAATACGTCGTAGGGGATGAATGGTTGTTATGAATATTAAAATGATAAAAGTACAAAAATAAATGGTCAGCGAGTTCTACTTACCTAGAATATCAAGAAAATATGAGAAGAATAAATGGTAAGTGAGTTCTACTTACCTAGAACATCTTGACGAACTAATGTGTTTTGTATTGTGAAGTGTTGTTGACATACATTCAATTGTCCCATTTCATTATCTCAAAGGGTCAGAATTTAAAGTACTCTAAACATATGAACATAGGTGAATGATGTTGAACGTCATGCCATCCGACATGTCGTTTTCAACTCTAATTTCTCCTTAATGTTGGAATTTATTGATAACTAGCGTTGTTAGTTCTCCCAAAACCACTCATTTAAGAGTCTAGAAGGAAATTTATGAGGACCAAACGAGATCAAAGAAGCGTAATAGATCATGTGTTCGGTTAATTGCTACGCATTTCGTGACTTCTCTATCACGAAAAATGGGGATTTCGTGACGTTCCTATCACGAAAAATGAGGATTTCGTGACGTTCCTGTCACGAAAAAGAGGATTTTGTGGCGTTCATGTCACGAAAAATGAGTATTTCGTGACGTTCATGTCACGAAAAATGAGGACTTCGTGACGTTCCTGTCACAAAACAGAAGTCTTCAAGTCACGAATCGGTACTTTTTCGTGACATACCAGTCACGAAATGGTTACCTTTGATGGAATTTAATGAGAAATCTTTTCTTCTTTTTATTAAATACGTCGTAGGGGATCAATGGTTGTTATGAATATTAAAATGATAAAAGTACAAAAATAAATGGTCAGCGAGTTCTACTTACCTAGAATATTAACAAAATATGAGAAGAATAAATGGTAAGTGAGTTCTACTTACCTAGAACATCTTGACGAACTAATCTGTTTTGTATTGTGAAGTGTTGTTGACATACATTCAATTGTCCCATTTCATTATCTCAAAGGGTCAGAATTTAAAGTACTCTAAACATATGAAGATAGGTGAATGAGGTTGAACGTCATGCCGTCCGACATGTCATTTTCAACTCTAATTTCTCCTTAATGTTGGAATTTATTGATAACTAGCGTTGTTAGTCCTCCCAAAACAACTCATTTAAGAGTCTAGAAGGAAATTTATGAGGACCAAACGAGATCAAAGTAGCGAGATCATGTGTTCGGTTAATTGCTACGCATTTCGTGACTTATCTGTCACGAAAAATGAGGATCTCGTGATGTTCTTGTCACGAAAAATGAGGATTTCATGACGTTCCTGTCACGAAAAATGAGTATTTCGTGACGTTCATGTCACGAAAAATGAGGACTTTGTGACGTTCCTGTCACGAAACAGAAGTCTTCAAGTCACGAAACGGTACTTTTTCGTGACATAGCAGTCACGAAATGGTTACCTTTGATGGAATTTAATGAGAAATCTCTTCTTCTTTTCCTTAAATACGTCGTAGGGGATCAATGATTGTTATGAATATTAAAATGATAAAAGTAGAAAAATAAATTGTCAGCGAGTTTTACTTACCTAGAATATCAACAAAATATGAGAAGAATAAATGGTAACTGAGTTCTACTTACCTAGAACATCTTGACAAACTAATGTGTTTTGTATTGTGAAGTGTTGTTGACATACATTTAATTGTCCCATTTCATCATCTCAAAGGGTCAAAATTTAAAGTACTCTAAACATATGAACATAGGTGAATGAGGTTGAACGTCATGCCATCCGACATGTTGTTTTCAACTCTAATTTCTCCTCAATGTTGGAATTTATTGATAAATAGCGTTGTTAGTCCTCTCAAATCCACTCATTTAAGAGTCTAGAAGGAAATTTATGAGGACCGAACGAGATCAAAAGAGCGAAATAGATCATGTGTTCGGTTAATTGGTACGCATTTCGTGACATCTCAGTCACGAAAAATGGGGATTTCGAGACGTTCTTGTCACGAAAAATGATGATTTGGTGACGTTCCTGTAACGAAAAATGAGTATTTCGTGACGTTCATGTCACGAAAAATGAGGACTTTGTGACGTTTCTGTCACGAAACAGAAGTCTTCAAGTCACGAAACGGTACTTTTTCGTGACATACCAGTCACGAAGTTGTTACCTTTGATGGAATTTAATGAGAAATCTCTTCTTCTTTTCATTAAATACGTCGTAGGGGATCAATGATTGTTATGAATATTAAAATGATAAATGTAGAAAAATAAATGGTCAGCGAGTTTTACTTACCTAGAAGATCAAGAAAATATTAGAAGAATAAATGGTAACTGAGTTCTACTTACCTAGAACATCTTGACGAACTAATGCGTTTTGTATTGTGAAGTGTTGTTGACATACATTCAATTGTCCCATTTCATCATCTCAAAGGGTCAGAATTTAAAGTACTCTAAATATATGAACATAGGTGAATAAGGTTGAACGTCATGCCGTCCGACATGTCGTTTTCAACTCTAATTTCTCCTTAATGTTGGAAGTTATTGATAAATAGCGTTGTTAGTCCTCTCAAAACCACTCATTTAAGAGTCTAGAAGGAAATTTATGAGGACCAAACGAGATCAAAGGAGCGAAATTGATCATGTGTTCGGTTAATTGGTACGTATTTCGTGACTTCTTTGTCACGAAAAATGGGGATTTCGTGACGTTCCTGTCACAAAAAATGAGGATTTCGTGACGTTCCTGTCACGAAAAATGAGTATTTCGTGACGTTCATGTCACGAAAAATGAGGACTTCGTGACGTTCCTGTCACGAAATAGAAGTCTTCAAGTCACGAAACGGTACTTTTTCGTGACATACCAGTCACGAAATTGTTACCTTTGATGGAATTTAATGAGAAATCTCTTCTTCTTTTCATTAAATACGTCGTAGGGGATCAATGGTTGTTATGAATATTAAAATGATAAAATTTCAAAAATAAATGGTCAGCGTGTTTTTCTTACCTAGAATATCAAGAAAATATGAGAAGAATAAATGGTAACTGAGTTCTACTTACCTAGAACATCTTGACGAACTAATGTGTTTTGTATTGTGAAGTGTTGTTGACATACATTCAATTGTCCCATTTCATCATCTCAAAGGGTCAAAATTTAAAGTATTCTTAACATATGAACATAGGTGAATGAGGTTGAGCGTCATGCCGTCCGACATGTCGTTTTCAACTCTAATTTCTCATTAATGTCGGAATTTATTAATAAATAGCGTTGTTAGTCCTTCCAAAAGCACTCATTTAAGAGTCTAGAAGGAAATTTATGAGGACCAAACGATATCAAAGGAGCGAAATAGATCATGTGTTCGGTTAATTGGTACGCATTTCGTGACTTCTCTGTCACGAAAAATGGGGATTTCGTTTCGTTCCTGTCACGAAAAATGAGGATTTCGTGACGTTCTTGTCACAAAAAATGAGGATTTCGTGACGTTCCTGTCACGGAAAATGAGTATTTAGTGACGTTCATGTCACGAAAAATGAGGACTTCGTGACGTTCCTGTCACGAAACATAAGTCTTCAAGTCACGAAAGGGTACTTTTTCGTGACATACCAGTCACGAAATTGTTACCTTTGATGGAATTTAATGAGAAATCTCTTCTTATTTTCATTAAATACGTCGTAGGGGATCAATGGTTATTATGAATATTAAAATGATAAAATTTGAAAAATAAATGGTCAGCGAGTTCTACTTACCTAGAATATCAAGAAAATATGAGAAGAATAAATAGTAACTGAGTTCTACTTACCTAGAACATCTTGACGAAGTAATGTGTTTTGTATTGTGAAATATTGTTGACATACATTCATTTGTCCCATTTCATCATCTCAAAGGGACAGAATTTAAAGTACTCTAAACATATGAACATAGGTGAATGAGGTTGAACGTCATGCCGTCTGACATGTCGTTTTCAACTCTCATTTCTCCTTAATGTTGGAATTTATTGATAAATAGCGTTGTTAGTCCTCCCAAAACCACTCATTAAAACATTAAAACATGGAAAGCATTATAAATATTGAGTACCTCATCTCGAACTACATTTTATTTCTTTCCGTCCACCCCCCTTTGGCAAGTCGGCAATCCTTATGGGCTTCGACAATAGCTCCCTTTGATTTAAAAAATTCCTCCCAATTCTCGCCGAATATTTCGAGAAGAACGGAGTTATCCATCAAAAACGGAGTATTGTAATCCTCACCTGCATGCATCTCTACGTACTTGTTGAATTCAGCGTCGCTCATGTCATGACGCTTCTTAAATTTCCTAGGAGGGCGCGAACATGGAATCAAGTAAAATCTGGCGGTCGAGTTTGCACTTCCTGAAGGCATGTCCGACGTCTCATTCACCGTCGACACCTTTTTAGTCGAATCGCTTCCCTTCTTCGTTGGATCTTTAGCGTCCATTTCACCGTTAGACTCTTTCGAACAATATTATGAGTTTGATATGAGGTAAATATCAAAGGTCGGATAAATATGAGGATTCCTTACCTAACATTTGTAGTAAGTAAATGCTAAAATAAATATTCTTACCTAACTTCCAAAGTTGGTTGTTCATAAATTTAATTGCTATTAATGCCATTTATTGCTATGCTATTTTTCGCAGTAGATGCTATTAAATATCCATATCCCAATTGCCAACTCGGTCAAAACAGCGAAAGATATCATGTTTCACGAAAATGGCGCGGACTTCGTGACTTCTATGTCACAAAATTTCGGGAACTTTCGGGAATTCGTGACGTTTCTGTCACAAAACAATTGGATGTCGTGACTTCTATGTCAAGAAAAATGATGATTTCGTGACTTCTCTGTCACAGATAAATTGGATGTCGTGACTTCTATGTCACGAAGAATTGGGATTTCGTGACTTCTATACGGATTGTTTAATGGGACTAAAACGTCACGAATGAGAAATATAAAAATCCATAACAAACATAACAAACTAAATAAGAAATAAAGTAAAGTAGAACTCCAAATTGGTACATCAAATAAAAAGTCTAAAGAAATGGAACAATCAAACTCATGATCGGGGTTGGCTATGGTGGGTCGGGATCGCGTTGCGACATGTGGCTCGATTATGTCCTACTCCACCACACCGACTGCATTTATTCCTTCTATCCTCATCCCCTTCCCATTGAGAGGGTATTCTTTTCTTTTTCGGTCTTCCGGCGGCACGAGCCGCAACA
Organism: Urtica dioica subsp. dioica; assembly: GCF_054948205.1. Lineage (NCBI taxonomy): Eukaryota > Viridiplantae > Streptophyta > Magnoliopsida > Rosales > Urticaceae > Urtica > Urtica dioica. Next base: position 16,782,805 of record NC_142765.1, read on the forward strand.
TGAGGTGGATATACTATTTTTTGCGTGATTTCCTCTGGAAAATTCCACGACTCCTCGCTGCCAATTGGATGAATTACACCTGCATAACGACTTCTCCAATATTCAGTGTTGTAGTAATTTGATATGTACTTCTCAACTGCGAAGTTTCGAAAACCGCAAGCCGCAATACCATGGGGACAGATAAAGTTGTCAGTTTGAAAGACACGGCAACTACATGTCTTCTTTCTCAAATTTACAGCCCACTTTTGCCCCTCTCTATCAACGACTTCAAACTCGTACACCGATGATGGATGCACCTGTTCCACACCCAATACCATTTTGTTTACGGGTTATAATAATAATAATTTCTGGAAAATACTTCGATAACAAGTTTTTGTGACAAAAAAAGGTAGTCACGAAATCCTGTTCAGTACATACAACGTTGTCACGAAAAACTGGACATATTAAACAACATATTATAAAAAAAAATTAAAATTGAATGCCTATCACGTACCCCCATTCCAGTAGATTTAGCGTGGTATTCTACAAGTTTTTTATTCGCGTCAACGCAAAGGATCGTCAACGTTCCCAACACTTTTTCTCTACGTTCGTAAAACCATTTACTCATTCTCTCCCGGAGAAAATCAAATAGCTTGGCAATAGGGAACTCTCTCGGTTTGACATTCATTGCATTCAGCGACTCGGCATTGTTTGATGTCATTATTGAGTACCTCTTCTCCGTGTAGAAACTACGAGCCCATTTTTCGTGGCCTACGTCATTCTGAAGATACGCTCGGACTCTTGGATCTTCCTCATCTATCATAAGCATATACTTTTCAAACTTTGCATACGTGTATGCCTTTGCTGCAACATAGAACGTCCAATTCACCTCTTTTGATAGACCTTTGATTTGGTTCTTCACGTTCTTCAAAAGACGAAACATGCAATAACCATGGTCCGAGTTCGTGAAAACATTCTTCTAATAGTCCCTAAACTATTGAGTTGGAGGCCTTTTTGTCCCTGAACTGTTTTTAGAAGCAAAAAGTCCCTCCCGTCAAGTAAGTAGACAGAATTATCACATCCAACTCAATAATTCATGGACTATTTGAGCCAAAAACCCAAAACAAAATTTAAATATAAATTTGTTGGTACGAAAATAATTTATATTGACCTATTTTATTTTCCTTTTATACAGATAGAAGCACGGCCAGCAGCATGGCAAAGTTTTCAGACTTGCCCGAAGAGGTGATAGCGAAAATCTGGTCACTCTTACCGGCAAAGTCGGTGTTAAGGCTGAAGAGTGTGCGAAAATCGTGGAACATTCTGGTCAAGGCTATGGTGAAGACTCCGAGTTTCGTGGCAGATCATCTCCAAAATAGGCTTATTGCCTCCTCGTCCTCGGCGTCCTTCATCTTGACTGAAACCTCCCGTCACGAGAAAAATTTGAGGTTGCTCACCCTCCAGCAAAACAGTTGCAAGGAAGTCGCCAAAATAGTCAACAAAACGATCATCAAATCCATAGTAGGAGAAGATACGATCTTCAACCATTGCAACGGTGTGCCCTGCGTGGCCGAGAAGCACAGTGGCGGAGCCATCAAGCTCTTGAATCTGGCGACCGGAGATCTAAATCTCATCCCGATTGCTTTCGTTAACCTTGTCAAGAACTAAACCCACGATTCAGTATTTTCTGAATCACCAGCGCCGAATGCGAGGGGGTAAACTTGTTCATTCGCATTAATACCACATGCAGAAAACAGTGTGCCTTTATAGTAACTCTTCAAAAAAGTGCCGTCGATGATAACTACGGGCCGCAGATACTTCCACCCCATTTTCCAAGCACTAAGCGACATGAAGAAGTATTAGAAACGGTGGGATTGAGGAGTTGTGACAAGGTCGAATGACGAACCTGGATTGTTAGTCGACCACATGTACATGAATTTAGGTAGAGATCTATACGATGCATCATCGGTGCCAAACAATGATGATAGTGCCGCCTGTCTTGACCTCCATGCTTTTTTGTAGGACATGTCCACTCCAAAATCTTGTTGCATGTAGGACATGATGTCTTTGGATTTGCATGGTGAACATGAGGGATCGATGTACCTGTGTTTCATAGTCTCGCCTACAAATGTGGACGTAGCCTGAGGATGCTCTCCTTGTCTGAATTGTGTAGCACACGTGTGCTCAGAATCATACCTGCAAGAATGTATGAGCAATGTTAATTTCGGGTGACCACGATAATATCAATGTAGAAATAAGTAATAAGTTACCTCCTCACTTCAAAGATCTCGGAAGTAGTCTTTTTTACTCCACGAACAGACCACGTGCATGAGTCATCTCGATAAACAACATGGATATACCGTTTGTTAGAAGTCTTCGTCTTGAACGTAAAATGTTTGGTGATTGCTAACATGCATAAATGTTTCTTCAGAGTTGCGTTGTTGGCATACAATCCTCCTTTGACTAGTCTCAGCGAAGAGTTAATATCCGACACATCAAGGTCAGGATTCATATTTTGGTTATCCGTGGAAGGCGTAGCGCATTTACTCGTCCTCCTCGTTCTAGAGCAAGGCGTACTAAACCGTTTTGGAGTGCCTGAGTGTGGAGGGGTCTGCCATGGTGTGCCTGAATGACTCGGATTCGGGTCAGGGATCTCAGGATAACTAGCCTCCGACTTAGGAGACGACATGTTCGCTTGTGCTGGTTGACCGGTGTTCGGAGTTGAACCAACGCCTGAGTCCGAAACCAACGGCTCTTGCTTCAATGACTCCATATCTACTACCAAACTAAGTTTGGATCTGTCCGGTTTCTCCTTCCGAAGATGCAAGTAACATTTCAAACTTAGGTCGGAGTCAATACTTACTGGGGGTACCGACCCTTCTGTCTCATAAGAAACACAGAGGACTTGATTTTTAGGTGAGCGATTGAGCGTGGCATACAATAACTGCATAAACTCCTCGTACGTTGCTTTTGCCGGTATTAAGATTCCCACTGTACACCCAGGGCCAGCGTCGTATCGTTCATGTTTCACCCATCTACCGCTATGCTTGACGAAGGTATGAATGTCTTTCATAACTGCAAATAGTGGAGATAAAGTCACATTAAATTATTTTCTCATAAAAATTTATTATATGCGCAGATATATAGTAAGCTCTTGAATCGATATTATATAAGCAAAATTGACAAAGAGTTATAAAAATTTTATATAAGCAAATATATAGGATGCAGAATTTAGTTTCGTGACTATGTTGTCATGCAAACTTTAGTTGTCACTGCAGACTTTAGTTTCGTGACTACGGTGTCACTTCATAATTTAGTTTCGTGACTACGTTGTCATTGCAGACTTTAGTTTCGTGACTATGGTGTCACGAAATAATTTAGTTTCGTGACAATATTGCCACGAAATTATATTGTTTTGTGACTATATTGTCACGACATATCGAGTAATGCTGAAGCTTTCGTGACTATGGGTGTCACGAAATAATTTAGTTTCGTGACAATATTGTCACGAAATAATTTCGTTTTGTTACTGTATTGCCACGAAATATGGAGTCATGCTGAGGCTTTCGTTACAACGTTAGTCACAAACACTATGGAGGTCTTTCGAAATATGGAGATGAAACCGATAATAAACGAAAGAAAAGAAAAGAAAGACGGAGAGATGAGAGTAGGGTTTAGTTTTTGAGATTCTTTACAAAAAAATAAATAGAAAATAAATAAGGGTATAATGGTAATTATATAAATAGAAATAAATGAAGAGATCCTATTGCTGACCTTTTAAAAATAACGTCCAAAAAAGTCATTTGGTAATTTTTTACTCCTAATTTTGGAAAACTCCCCTATATAAATAAATGAGCCACAAACTCAAAAACCTCAAAACCAATTGCCTTGCGTTCGTCAAAATTTTATAAAGCAAGCTTGATGTCGCGCGAAATAAACAACCCAGTTGACGAAGAAACCATCTAATACAAGGTATGATAATTATGTTCTAGTTTGCACTACCACCGAGGTGTTAAACAAAAAAACATACTATCGAGAGCCATGATGGCAGCAATTGTTTGATACATGTACCATGCATGATCGTAAAAGAACGCAAGTCCTGCAACGAATAAATTACGAAAATACATCTTCTCTCTTTTTCATTATTAATATACTGGTTCAATAATTGTTAGGGCTCTGCCTCTCTAACACCCAGTAGTATTTTCACTAGATTACTTAGGTTTTGAGCGGCCCGAAAAGCCTGCGGTGTGACAAATCTGATTTTTTTAGGTGCTTGGACTGACCTTTCCTATTTTCGGATTTTTGCTTGTGTATTTTGGTAACTTAGTTTTTAACATAGTGAAATTTCTCTCCTATGCCCATAATTTTTTTTTCTTCCCGAATTGAGTTTCCACGTTAAATTTCTCTGTTCTTCTTGTTGGTTATCTATAATATCATTATTATAAATAACATTGCCCCAATTTTCTTTCCCTTTTACCATAGCGTCAATAATTTCCTAAACTATTGAGTTGGAGGCCTTTTTGTCCCTGAACTGTTTTTAGAAGCAAAAAGTCCTCCCGTCAAGTAAGTAGACGGAATTATCACATCCAACTCAATAGTTCATGGACTATTTGAGCCAAAAACCCAAAACAAAATTTAAATATAAATTTGTTGGTACGAAAAGAATTTACATTGACCTATTTTATTTTCCTTTTATACAGATAGAAGCACGGCCAGCAGCATGGCAAAGTTTTCAGACTTGCCCGAAGAGGTGATAGCGAAAATCTGGTCACTCTTATCGGCAAAGTCGGTGTTAAGGCTGAAGAGTGTGCGAAAATCGTGGAACATTCTGGTCAAGGCTATGGTGAAGACTCCGAGTTTCGTGGCAGATCATCTCCAAAATAGGCTTATTGCCTCCTCGTCCTCGGCGTCCTTCATCTTGACTGAAACCTCCCGTCACGAGAAAAATTTGAGGTTGCTCACCCTCCAGCAAAACAGTTGCAAGGAAGTCGCCAAAACAGTCAACAAAACGATCATCAAATCCATAGTAGGAGAAGATACGATCTTCAGCCATTGCAACGGTGTGCTCTGCGTGGCCGAGAAGCACAGTGGCGGAGCCATCAAGCTCCTGAATCTGGCGACCGGAGATCTAAAGCTCATCCCGAGCTCGCGCGGCGAAAGCCCGCCGGGGGTGAACCAGTGGAGGAATATCGGGCTCGGCCTCGACACGTTTTCCAAATCGTACAAAGTCGTCGAGATTTTTTACTGGGAGTCCCCGCCGACTGCGAAGGTGTACAAACTGGGAAATGACACATCATCATCATCGTCGGGCTGGAGAGATGTGGAGATATTTGCGACCGTCCGTGGGGTGGATGACACGGGTGTGTTCTGCGAAGGGTTCATCTACTGGCTGGCCTTAGTCGGACCCGATCACGTGGTTCTGTCCTTGAACCTACACAGAGAAAGATTCGAGACGCAGTCGCTGCCGATGATCTGCAAGGGACACAAGTCGGGTTTTCGGCATGAAGGGATAGTCCCGTGGAGGAACTCGATCGCGTGGTATGGCTGTTGGATGGGTTCACCGGTCTTCGAAGTTTGGGTTATGTCGGCCACAGATAAGCATCAGCGTTGGACCAAATGTTGCTCGGTGTCATTCAACCCGCGTCTTGGCTTGATGCCGGTGGCGTTTTGGAAGAACGGCGACGAGCTGATTTTGGCTGACTATTGGCATAAAGACGTGGTATCTTACAGCGTAATGGAGAACAAGTATAGGCCTATCTACAGCAAAGTAACTTGTACTCTCAACGGTGGTATTATGGTTCCTTACATAGACAGCTTTGTTGTACTGTGAATGATGATGATGATATGGAATATAAAACTTTAACGTGGATTGCTTGTGAAACGGAAACTTATACTTTAATTAAAAGTAAATTATGTTCTCTCACAAATGCACAATCACTACTGAGAGAAAAAGAGAGATATATGCACGATCTCTCTCTCAGCACCGAAGCCGACGAAATCGGAATCGGCAATGGCGAAGAAAAGTCCCATCATCTCAGGCGCGGACGAGGAGATCGACGTGCCAGAGCAGGGCGAGATTGTCGGAGACGAGGATTCGAGGAAGTCCACGCTGTAGAAATCCCAAATCGCCATTCTAGGGTTTCGCTTCACGAAGATCAGAGATTTTCGATTCAATTTCGTGTTGGTTTTTCTCGAGAACTCAGCGGACCAAAAATGTACTATCGATCTCTTTCGAGTTCAAGCGTTCGTCGCCTGAAACCGTCGACATCATCTTCTTCTCCGCCATCGTCGCCATCGTCTTCGACGTCTCCATCGTCACCGAGTGGTTCTTCAGTGGAGGTCATGAAGGACAGGCATGGCGTCGATCAAGCTCTCATCAAGAATCAAAAAGGATATTCTATTTGAGTGAGTTTGTACGGAACTCAAGTTCTTTCATGGATGACTGACCGTGGAGAAGAACTCTTGTTTACCAGTAGCAAGGCAACTTTCAAGCCACCAAACGCATATAGAGGAGGTATCCCAATTTGTTTCCCATAGTTTGGAAACCGTGGAACACTTTCAATTTTCAAGGCAACACGAACCAGTGGCTCATGGCTAGCCTATTTAAATATTAAAGGCAACACGAACCAACGGCTCGTGAATCGCCTATTTAAATTTTAAAGGCAACACGAACAAGTCATTTGAGCTTTTTTTCATACAGTCTCGCAATAGCTTAGGAAACGAAAAAGATTCTTTCAAGTTCCTCAAATCTGATTTTCGATTGCTCGACCAGTGTAAATCCTAATCCTAGCGCAACTAAAATCAATGTCACTCAAGGATACGGCTCTGATACCGTGTTAATTAAGAGATGGTGGAGTGTTGCATATAAACCAGTGAATCATAATACAATAGTCTGATAGGGCTTATATAGTCATACAACAAAAAACCCTAAATACAAAGATAACTAAAATTCCCTTACACAATAATAATTAAGAGATGGTGGAGTGTTGCATATAAACCAGTGAATCATAATACAATAGTCTGATAGGGCTTATATAGTCATACAACCAAAAACCCTAAATACAAAGATAACTAAAATTCCCTTACACAATAATAATAATAATAATAATAATAATAATAATAATAATAATAATAATAATAATGATAAAAATAATAGTAATAAAAATAATAATACTAATAATAGTAATACTAATATGCTAATAGTGATATATTGTAGATTTGTTGTGCACGTGGGCGTGTGGGGCGCAAAAGTGGTTTATCCAATCATTTTTTTGGGTGGGACCCACAAGAATCATGTACCCAAAATACAATACAAGGCGAGGCGAGATTAGTTAGACTCTCAGTCAAAGCAAGTTTGAAAGAAACATAACATAGCTGGTTAATGTCATGAGCCATGAGTAAACTTTTTGACTTGATCAACACGAACCAACGGCTCGTGGCTCGCCTATTTAAATTTTAAAGGAAACACGAACAAACGGCTCGAGGCTCGCCTATTTAAATTTTAAAGGCAAAACGAACCAACGGCTCGTGGATCGCTTATTGAAATTTTAAAAGCAACACGAACAACTCATTTGAGCTTTTTTTTCAAACAAAATAAAGGTCACTCAAAAATACGGCTCTGATACCATGATAATTTAGAGATGGTGGAGTGTTGCATATAAACCAGTGAATCATAATACAATAGTCATGTAGGGCTTATATAGTTATACAACAAAAAACCATAAATACAAAGATGACTAAAATACCCTTACTCAATAATCATAATAACAATAATACTAATAATAGTAATACTAATACGCTAATAGTGATACGTTGTAGATTTGTTCTACACGTGCGCGACTGGGGCCCAGAAGTAGTTTATGTAATCATTTTTTTGGTGGGACCCACAAAAATCATGTACCCAAGATACAATACAAGGCGAGGCGAGATTAGTTAGACTCTCGGTTAAAGAAAGTTTCTCTGAAACATAACATAGCTGGTTAATGTCTTGAGCAATGCGTAAACTTTCTGACATTATAAACACGAACCAACGGCTCGTGGCTCGCCTATTTAAATTTTAAAGGCAACACGAACCAACGGCTCGTGGCTCGCCTATTAAAAGTTTAAAGGCAACACGAACCAACGGATTGTGGATCACCTATTTAAATTTTAAAGGGAATACGAACAACTCATTTGAGATTTTTTTTTCATACAGTTTCGCTACAGCTTAAGCAACTAAAAGGATTCTTTCAACTTCCTCGAATCTGATTTTTTATTACACGACCACCGTAATTCCAAATCCTAGCGCAACCAAAATCAAAGTCACTCAAGGATCGGCTCTAATACCATGATAATTTAGAGGTGGTGGAATGTTACATATAAACCAGTGAATCAAAATACAATAGTCTAGTAGGGCTTATATAGACATACAACCAAAAACCCTAAATACAAAGATGACTAAAATACCCTTATACAAAAATAACAATAATAATATTACTAATAATAGTAATACTAATACGCTAATAGTGATACGTTTCAAATTTGTTGTGCACGTGGGCGGTTGGGGCCTAGAAGTGGTTTACCTAATCATTTTTTTGGTGGGAATCACAAGAATCATGTACCCAAAATACAGTACAAGGCGAGGCGAGATTAGTTAGACTCTCAGTCAAAGGAAGCTAGCTGAAACATAACATATTTGGTTAATGTCATGAGCCATGTGTAAATGAACTTTCTGACTTGATCAACACGAACCAACGGCTCGTGGCGTGCCTATTTAAATTTTAAAGGCAATACGAACCAACGGCTCGTGGCTCGCCTATTTAAATTTTAAAGGAAACACGAACCAACGGCACATGGATCGCCTATTTAAATTTTAAAGGCAACACGATCAACTCATTTGAGCTTTTTCTCACACAGTATCGCTACAACTTGGGGAATGAGAATGATTCTTTCAACTTCCTTGAATCTGATTTTCGATTGCTCGACCACCGTAATTCATAATCCAAGAGTAACCAAAATCAAGGTCACTCAAGGATACGGTTCTGATTCCATGATTATTTAGAGATGGTAGCATATAAACCAGTGAATCATAATACAATAGTCTGGTAGGGCTTATATAGCCATACAACAAAAAAACCCTAAATACAAAGATGACTAAAATACCCATACATAATAATAATAATAATAATAATAATAATAATAATAATAATAATAATAATAATAATAATAATAATAATAATAATAATAATAATAATAATAATAATAATAATAATAATAATAATAATAATAATAATAATAATAATAATAATAATACTAATACGCTAAGACCCATACATGTGGGCGAGTGGGGCTCAAAATTGGATTATCTAATCATTTTTTTGGGTAGGACCCACAAGAATCATGTATCCAAAATACAATATAAGGCGAGACAAGATTAGTTAGACTCTCAGTCTAAGCAAGTTTGAGTGAAACATAACATAGCTGGTTAATGTCATGAGCCATGAGTAAACTTTCTGACTTAATCAACACGAACCAACGACTCGTGGCTCGCCTATTTAAATTTTAAAGACAACACGAACCAACAGCTCGTGGCTCGCCTATTTAAATTTTAAAAGCAACACGAACCAACCGCCCGTGGCTCGCCTATTTAAATTTTAAAGGCAACACGAACCAACGGCTCGTGGATCGCCTATTTAAATATTAAAGGCAACACAAGAAACTCATTTGAACTTTTTTTCATACAGTCTCGCTACAGCTTAGGGAACGAAAATGGTTCTTTCAAGTTCCTCAAATTTGATTTTCGATTGCTCGACCACCGTAATTCCAAATCCTAGCGCAACCAAAATCAAAATCACTCAAGGATACGGATCTGATAAGATGATAATTTAGAGATGGTGGAGTGTTGCATATAAACCAATGAATCATAATAATACAATAGTCTGGTAGGGCTTATATAGGCATACAACCAAAAACCCTAAATACGAAGATGACTAAAATACCGTTACACAACAATAATAATAATAATAATAATAATAATAATAATAATAATAATAATAATAATAATAATAATCATAATCATAATAATAATAATAATAATAATAATACGCTAGTAGTGATACGTTGTAGATTTGTTGTGTACGTGGGCGGCAAGGGCCCAAAGTGGTTTATCTAATCATTTTTTGGTGGGACCCATAAGAATCATGTATCCAGAATTCAATACAAGGCAAGGTGAGATTAGTTAGACGCTCAGTCAAAGTGAGTTTGACTTAAACATAACGTAGCTGGTTAATGTCATGAGCCATGAGTAAACTTTTTGACTTGATCAACACGAACAAACATCTCGTAGGTCGTCTATTTAAATTTTATAGGAAACACGAACAACTAATTTGAGCTTTTTTTCATACAGTCTCACTACTGCTTAAGGAACGAAAACGATTCATTCAACTTCTTCGAATCTGATTTTCGATTGCTCGACCACCGTAATTCATTATCCTAGTGCAACCAAATCAAGGTCACTCAAGGATACGGCTCTGATACCATGGTAATTAAGAGATGGTGAAGTGTTGCATATAAACCAGTGAATCATAATACAATAGTCTGGTATGGCTTATATAATCATACAACCAAAAACCCTAAGTACAAAGATGACTAAAATACCCTTACACAACAATAGGAATAATAATAATAATAATAGTAATACTAATACTCTAATAGTGATATGTTGTAGATTTGTTGCGCACGTGGGCGGCTGGGGCCCAGAAGTGATTTATCTAATCATTTTTTTTTGTGGGACCCACAACAATCATGTATCCAAAATACAATACAAGGCGAATAGAGATTAGTTAGACTCTCAGTCAAAGGGAGTTTGACTTAAACATAACATAGCTGGTTAATGTCATGAGCCATGAGTAAACTTTTTGACTTGATCAACACGAACCAACGGCTCGTGGCTCGCCTATTTAAATTTGCAAGGGAACTAACATCTCGTGGCTCGCCTATTGAAATTTTTTCATACAGTCTCGCTACAGCTTAGGGAACGAAAACGATTCTTTCAACTTCCTTGAATCTGATTTTCGATTGCTCGACCACCGTAATTCCTTATCCTAGCGCAACCAAAATCAAGGTCACTCAAAGATACGGTTCCGATACCATGATAATTTAGAGATGGTGGAGTGTTACATATAAACCAGTGAATCATAATACAATAGTCTTCTAGGGCTTATATAGCCATACAACCAAAAACCCTAATTGCAAAGATGACTAAAATACCCATACACAATAATAATAATAATAATAATAATACTAATACGCTAATAATGATACAATGTAGATTCGGTGTGCACGTGGGCGGGTGGGGCCCAGAAGTGGTTTATCTAATCATTTTTTGGGTGGGACCCACAAGAATCATGTACCCAAAATACAATACAAGGGGAGACAAGATTAGTTAAACTCTTAGTCTAAGTCAGTTTGAATGATACATAACATAGCTGGTTAATATCATGAGCCATGAGTAAACTTTCTGACTTGATAACCATGAACCAACGACTCGTGGCACGCCTATTTAAATTTTAAAGGCAACACGAACCAACAGCTCGTGGCTCAGCTATTTAATATTTTAAAGGCAACACGAACCAACGGCTCGTGGATCGCCTATTTAAATTCTAAAGGCAACACGAACAACTCATATGAGTTTTTTTTTTCATACAGTTTCGCTACAGCTTAGGCAACGAAAATGATTCTTTCAACTTCCTTGAATCTGATTTTCGATTTCTTGACCACCGTAGTTTCTAATCCTACCGCAACCTAAATAAAGGTCACTCAAGGATACGGCTCTGATACCATGATAATTTAGATATGGTGGAGTGTTGCATAAACCAGTGAATCATAATACAATAGTCTGGTAGGGCTTATATAGCCATACAACCAAAAACCCTAAATACAAAGATGACTAAAATACCCTTATACAAAAATAACAATAATACTATTACTAATAATAGTAATACTAATACGCTAATAGTGATACGTTTTAGATTTGTTGTGCACGTGGGCGGTTAGGGCTCAGAAGTGGTTTATCTAAATCATTTTTTTGGTGGGACCCACAAGAATCATGTACCCAAAATACAGTACAAGGCGATGTTAGATTAGTTAGACTCTCAGTCAAAGCAAGCTAGCTGAAACATAACATATTTGGTTAATGTCATGAGCCATGTGTAAATGAACTTTCTGACTTGATCAACACGAACCAACGGCTCGTGGCGTGCCTATTTAAATTTTAAAGGCAATATGAACTAGAGGCTCGTGGCTCGCCTATTTAAATTTTAAAGGCAACACGAACCAACGGCACATGGATCGCCTATTTAAATTTTAAAGGCAACACGATCAACTCATTTGAGCTTTTTCTCACACAGTCTCGCTACAGCTTGGGGAATGAAAATGATTCTTTCAACTTCCTTGAATCTGATTTTCGATTGCTCGACCACCGTAATTCATAATCCAAGCGTAACCAAAATCAAGGTCACTCAAGGATACGGCTCTGATTCCATGATAATTTAGAGATGGTAGAGTGTTGCATATAAACCAGTGAATCATAATACAATAGTCTGGTAGGGCTTATATAGCCATACAACAAAAAACCCTAAATACAAAGATGACTAAAATACCCATACATAATAATAATAATAATAATAATAATAATAATAATAATAATACGGTAATAGAGATACGTTGTAGATTTGTTGTGCATGTGGGCGAGTGGGGCTCAAAATTGGTTTATCTAATCATTTTTTGGGTGGGACCCACAAGAATCATGTACCCAAAATACAATATAAGGCGAGACAAGATTAGTTAGACTCTCAGTCTAAGCAAGTTTGACTGAAACATATAATAGCTGGTTAATGTCATGAGCCATGAGTAAACTTTCTGACTTAATCAACACGAACCAACGACTCGTGGCTCGCATATTTAAATTTTAAAGACAATACGAACCAACGGGCCGTGGCTCGCCTATTTAAATTTTAAAAGCAACACGAACCAACGGCCCGTGGCTCGCCTATTTAAATTTTAAAGGCAACACGAACCAACGGCTCGTGGATCGCCTATTTAAATTTTAAAGGCAACACAAGAAACTCATTTAAGCTTTTTTTCATACAGTCTCGCTACAGCTTAGGGAACGAAAATGGTTCTTTCAAGTTCCTCAAATTTGATTTTCGATTGCTCGACCACCGTAATTCCAAATCCTAGCGCAACCAAAATCAAAATCACTCAAGGATACAGATCTGATAAGATGATAATTTAGAGATGGTGGAGTGTTGCATATAAACCAATGAATCATAATAATACAATAGTCTGGTAGGGCTTATATAGTCATACAACCAAAAACCCTAGATACAAAGATGACTAAAATACCGTTACATAATAATAATAATAATAATAATAATAATAATAATAATAATAATAATAATAATAATAGTAATAATAATAATAATAATAATAATAATAATAATAATAATAATAATAATAATAATAATAATAATAATAATAATAATAATAATAATAATAATAATACGCTAGTAGTGATACGTTGTAGATTTGTTGTGTACGTGGGCGGCAAGGGCCCAAAGTGGTTTATCTAATCATTTTTTGGTGGGACCCATAAGAATCATGTATCCAGAATTCAATACAAGGCAATGTGAGATTAGTTAGACGCTCAGTCAAAGTGAGTTTGACTTAAACATAACGTAGCTGGTTAATGTCATGAGCCATGAGTAAACTTTTTGAATTGATCAACACGAACCAACGACTCGTGGCTCGCCTATTTAAATTTTAAGGGAAACATGAACAATCATCTTGTAGGTCGCCTATTTAAATTTTATAGGAAACACGAACAACTAATTTGAGCTTTTTTTCATACAGTCTTGCTACTGCTTAAGGAACGAAAACGATTCATTCAACTTCTTCGAATCTGATTTTCGATTGCTCGACCACCGTAATTCATTATCCTAGTGCAACCAAATCAAGGTCACTCAAGGATACGACTCTGATACCATGGTAATTAAGAGATGGTGAAGTGTCGCATATAAACCAGTGAAACCATAATACAATAGTCTGGTATGGCTTATATAATCATACAACCAAAAACCCTAAATACAAAGATGACTAAAATACCCTTACACAAGAATAATACTAATAATAATAAGAATAAACTAATAATAGTAATACTAATACGCTAATAGTGATACGTTTTAGATTGTTGTGCACGTGGACGGCTGAGGCCCAGAAGTGGTTTATCTAATCATTTTTTTGGTGGGACCCAGAAGAATCATGTAGACAAAATATAATACAAGGCGAGGCGAGATTAGTTAGACTGTAAGTCAAAGCAAGTTTGACTGAACATAACATAGCTGGGTAATGTCATGAGCCAGGACCAAATTTTCTGACTTGATCAACACGAACCGACGGCTCGTGGCTCGCCTATTTAAATTTTAAAGGCAACACGAACCAACGGCTCGTGGCTCGCCTATTTAAATTTTAAAGGCAACACGAACCAACGGCTCGTGGCTCGCCTATTTAAATTTTAAAGGCAACACAAACAACTCATTTGAGCTTTTATTCATACAGTTTCTCTACAGCTTGGGGAACGAAAAGGACTATTTCAACTTCCTCGACTCTGATTTTTGATTGGTTGACCACCGTAGTTCCTAATCCTAGTGCAAAAAAAATCAAGGTCACTCAAGGATACGACTCTGATACAATGATAATTTAGAGATATGGTGGAGTGTTGTATATAAACCACAGAATCATAATACGATAGTCTGGTAGGGCGTATTTAACCATACAACGAAAAAGTCTAAATACAAAGATGACTAAAATACCATTAGACAATAATAATTATTATTGTAATAATAATAATAATAATAATAATAATAATAATAATAATAATAATAATAATAATAATAATAATAATAATAATAATAATAATAATAATAATAATAATAATAATAATAATAATAATAATAATAATAATAATAATAATAATAATAATAATAATAATAATAATAATAATAATAATAATAATAATAATAATAATAATAATAATAATAATAATAATAATAATAATAATAATAATAATAATAATAATAATAATAATAATAATAATAATAATAATAATAATAATAATAATAATAATAATAATAATAATAATAATAATAATAATAATAATAATAATAATAATAATAATAATAATAATAATAATAATAATAATAATAATAATAATAATAATAATAATAATAATAATAATAATAATAATAATAATAATAATAATAATAATAATAATAATAATAATAATAATAATAATAATAATAATAATAATAATAATAATAATAATAATAATAATAATAATAATAATAATAATAATAATAATAATAATAATAATAATAATAATAATAATAATAATAATAATAATAATAATAATAATAATAATAATAATAATAATAATAATAATAATAATAATAATAATAATAATAATAATAATAATAATAATAATAATAATAATAATAATAATAATAATAATAATAATAATAATAATAATAATAATAATAATAATAGTGATACATTGTAGATTTGTTGTGCACGTGGGGGGATGGGGCACATAAGTGGTTCATCTAATCATTTTTTTGGGTGGGACCCACAAGAATCATGTACCTAAAATACAATACAAGGCGAGACGAGATTAGTTAGACTCTCAGTCAAAGAAAGTTTGACTGGAATATAACACAGCTGGTTAATGTCAAGAGCCATGAGTAAACTTTCTGACTTTATCAACACGAACAAACGGCTTGTGGCTCGCCTATTTAAATTTTAAAGGGACACGAACCAACGGCTCGTGGCTCGCCTATTTAAATTTTAAAGGCAACACGAACCAACGACACGTTGATCGCCTATTTAAATTTTAAAGGCAACACGAACAACTCATTTGAGCTTTTTTTTCATACAGTCTCGCTACAACTTGGGGAACGAAAAGGATTCTTTCAACTTCCTCAAATTTGATTTTCGATTGCTCGACCAACGTAATTCATAATCCTAGCTTAACCAAAATCAAGATCACTCAATGATACGGCTCTGATACCATGATAATTTAGAGATGGTGGAGTGTTGCATATAAACCAGTGTATCATAATACAATAGTCTGGTAGGGCTTATATAGCCATACAACCAGAACCCTAAATACAAAGATGACTAAAATACCCTTACACAATACTAATAATAGTAAGAATAATACTAATAATAGTAAGGATAAATTACATAAATGCACCCTCAACTATGTCACTCGTAACGTTTCACCCCCTCTAATATGAAATCGTACACCAGAGACCCTGAAATCCTACAGCGTAACGAACACCTCCTTCTGTCAAATTCTACTTGACGGGGTGAAATCATTAAGGGTAAAAAAGTATTTTTTCGTAGGTATACATAAAAAAAAGTGAAAATAAAAAATGATAACTAGTGATCAATTGATTAAGCATAAATTTACAAAAATTCCTCCCAGCCTGCCCTCTCAACGATTTTTTTTTCCAATCCCCCTTCCTATATTTTAATAGAATTTAAAATTTTTTTTTAATTGTTGCAATCCAAATTTACTTAAATAACTTTGAAGAGTCCATAATTTATAAATCAAAATTAGCTCCATGAAAGTATATTGGTGATTCGGTGGGACAACTTGGGTCTCTTTCTTCATCGCCAAATTCGGCTTTACCTGTTAGAATATTTATTGCTATTTGTGCCACTTCTGCAAATTCAGCACGAAGCTCGGAACTTGCCGCCGATTCATTTGCGTCGAAGCTGTTTGAATTGCTCGACATGCTCTTCTTGCTCGCGTTTTTATTGTTGTCTCCGCCGCGAGGCTGCTGCAAAGGTTGAGGCTCACGCTTGCCACAGAAGCGCCGTCGTGGGAATCGCTGCTTTTCGGTGGTTTCTCGTCCATGGAGTTTGTGCAGAGAAAGTGTTCGACGAAATGTCTTATAAGAGAAAGATACCAGCATTTTTGGGTGTTAAAAACGGAGGTGGGGCGGTACAGGTTGATCGTGGAACGAGGCGGTCAAAGAGCTAGAGTCGTGGGAGCCTAGTAAATAATTAGGAAGGGTTACATTTAGAGTTAGACTGTGAAAACTTTGTTAAAAAATCGCTCGTGTTTTAGTTTTGAGTCCATTTTTTTCTTCTTCTTGATTCTCTTTATTAACCCTCTGTCCCTGAAAATACAGCTTATAAGGGAAAAAAAAGGAACTCAGATGGAGAGAGAGAGAGAGAGAGAGAGAGAGAGAGAGAGAGAGAGAGAGAGAGAGAGAGAGAGAGAGATTGTCATAAAATAAATAAATAAATAAGGGTATTTAGGTAAATTTATTGTCCAACACATAAGTTACCCTTAAACGTTACTCCACGTAAGCATAAAATCTGTTAAATATTTAACATAAGGAGTTGTTCGTTACGCTGTAGGATTTCAGGGTCTCTGGTGTACGGTTTCATATTAGAGGGGGTGAAACGTTACGAGTGACATAGTTGAAGGGACATTGATGTAATTTATCCTAATAGTAATACTAATATGTTGTAGATTTATTGTGCACGTAGGCGGGTAGGGCCCAGAAGTAATTTATCTAATCATTTTTTTAGGTGGGACCCATAAGAACCATGTACCCAAAGTACAATACAAGGCGAGGTGAGATTAGTTAGACTCTCAGTCAAAGCAAGTTTGACTGATACATAACATAATTATTCAATGTCATCTGCCATGAACAAACTTTCTGACTTGATCAACACGGACCAACGGCTCCCGGCTCTCCTATTTAAATTTTAAAGGCAAAAGAAACCAACGGCTCGTGGCTCGCCTATTTAAATTTTAAAGGCAACACGAACAAGTCATTTGTGTTTTTTTTCATACAGTCTCGCTACAGCTTGGGGAACGAAAATGATTCTTTTAACTTCCTCAAATCTGATTTTCGATTGCTCGACCACCGTCATTCCTAATCCAATCGCAACTAAAATCAAGGTCACAAAAGGATACGACTCTGATACCATGATCATTTAGAAATGGTGAAGTGTTGCATATAAACCAATGAATCATAATACAATAGTCTGGTAGGGCTTATATAGTCATACAATCGAAAACCCTAAATACAAAGATGACTAAAATACCTTTACACAATACTACTAATAATAAGAATAATATTAATAATAGTAATACTACTACGCCAATAGTGATACATTGTAGATTTGTTGTGCACGTGGGAGGCTGGGGCCCAGAAGTGGTTTATCTAATAATTTTTTTTGGTGGGACCAACAAGAATCATGTAGCCAAAATACAATACAAGGCGAGGCGAGATTAGTTAGACTCTTAGTCAAAGCAAGATTGACTGAACATATAATAGCTGGTTAATTTCATGAGCCTGGAGTAAACTTTCTGACTTTATCAACACGAACCAACGGCTCGTGGCTCGCCTATTTTTATTTTAAAGGCAACACGAACCAAAGGCTCGTGGCTAGCCTATTTAAATTTTAAAGGCAACACGAACCAACGGCACGTGGATCGCCTATTTAAATTTTAAAGGCAACACGAAAAACGCATTTGAGGTTTTTTTTTCATACAGTTTCGCTACAGCTTGGGGAAGAAAAAATATTCTTTCCACTTCCTCGAATCTGATTTTCGAGTGCTTGACCACCGTAGTTCCTAATCCCAACGCAACAAAAATCAAGATCACTCAAGGATACGACTCTGATACAATGATAATTTATAGATGATGGAGTGTTGCATATAAACTAGTGAATCATAATACAATAGTCTGGTAGGGCTTATATATCCATACAACCAAAAACCCTAAATATAAAGATGACTAAAATTCCCATAGATAGCGACATGTTGTAGATTTGTTGTCCATATGGGCGGGTGGGGCCCAGAAGTGGTTTATCTAATCATTTTTTTTGTGGGACGCACAAGAATCATGTACCCAAAATACATTACAAGGCAAGGCGAGATTAGTTATATTCTCAGTTAAAGCAAGTTTGACTGAAACATAACATAGCTGGTTAATGTCATAAGCCATGAGTAAAGTTTCTGACTTGATCAACGAGAATCAACAAAGGCAACATGAACCAACGGCTCGTGGAACGCCTATTTAAATTTTAAATGAACCACGACCAACTCATTTGAGTTTTTTTTCTTTCAGTCTCGCTACTGCTTGGGGAACGAAAAGGATTCTTTTAACCTCCTCGAATCTGATTTTCGATTGCTCGACCACCGTAATTCATAATCCTAGCGCAACCAAAATCAAGGTCACTCAAGGATACAGCTGTGATACCATGATCATTTAGAGATAGTGGAGTGTTGCATATAAACAACTGAATCATAATACAATAGTGTGGTAGGGTTTATATAGCCATAACACCTAAAACCTTAAATACAAACATGACAAAAATACTCATACACACAAGATGAGGCGATTTTAGTTAGACTCTCAGTCAAAGAAAGTTTGACTGAAACAAAACACAGCTAGTTAATGTCAAGAGCCATGAGTAAACCTTCTGACATTATCAACACGAACAAACGGCTCGTAGCTCGCCTATTTAAATTTTAAAGGCAACACAAACCAACGGCTCGTGGCTCGCCTATTTAAATTTTCAAGGCAACACGAACCAACGGCTCGTGGATCGCCTATTTTTATTTTAAAGGCAACACAAACAACTCATTTGAGCCTTTTTCATACAGTTTCGATTGCTCGACCACCGTAATTCATAATCCTAGCGCAACCAAAATCAAGGTCATTCAAGGATACGGCTGTGATACCATGATCATTTAGAGATGGTGGAGTGTTGCATATAAACCAGTGAATAATAATACAATAGTCTGGTAGGGCTTATATAGCCATACAACTAGAACCCTAAATACAAAGATGACTAAAATAAGTTTACGGAATACTAATAATAATAAGAAGTATACTAATAATAGTAATACTAATACGCTAATAGTGATACGATGTAGATTTGTTGTGCACGTGGGCGGGTAGGGCCCAGAAGTGGTTTATCTAATCATTTTTTTGTGGGACCCACAAGAATCAAGTACCCAAAATACAATACAAGGCGAGGTGAGATTAGATAGACTCTTAGTAAAAGCAAATGTGACTGATACCCAACATAGTAGGTCAATGTCATGAGCCATGAACAAACTTTCTGACTTGATCAACACGAACCAATGACTCGTGGCTCTCTTATTTAAATTTTAAAGGTAACACAAACCAACGGCTCGTGGCTCGCCTATTTAAATTTTAAATGCAACATGAACAAATCATTTGAGCTTTTTTTCAAACAGTCTCGCTAGAGCTTGGGGAACGAAAATGATTCTTTTAACTTCCTCGAATCTGATTTTCGATTGCTCGACCACCGTAATTCCTAATCCGAGTGCAACCAAAATCAAGGTCACTCAAGGATACGGCTCTGATACCATGATCATTTAGAGATGGTGGAGTGTTGCATATAAACCAATGAATCATAATACAATAGTCTGGTAGGGCTTATTTAGCCATACAACCGAAAACCCTAAATATAAAGATGACTAAAATACCCTTACTCAATACTAATAATAATAAGAATAATACTAATAATAGTAATACTAATACGCTAATAGTGATACGTTGTAGATTTGTTGTGCACATGGGCGGCTGGGGCCCAGAAGTGGTTTATCTAATCATTTTTTTTGTGGGACCAACAAGAATCATGTACCCAAAATACAATACAAGGCGAGGCGGGATTAGTTAGACTCTAAGTCAAAGAAAGTTTGACTGAACATAACATAGTTGGTTAATGTCATGAGCCAGTAGTAAACTTTCTAACTTAATCAACACGAACCAACAGCTCGTGGCTCTCCTATTTAAATTTTAAAGGTAACACGAACCAATGGCTCATGGCTCGCCTATTTAAATTTTAAAGGCTACATGAACCAACCGCTCGTGGATCACCCGTTTAAATATTAGAGGCAAGAAGAGCAACTCTTTTGAGCTTTTTTTTCATATAGTCTTGCTAAAGCTTTGGGAATTAAAATGATCATTTTGTTGTCAATGGTGCCCACAATTAGAGTTGTAATCTTTACTTATGTACTTTTGATGTAATAAAATCTCACGAAGGCTCTTGCTTGCAATTGCTTAACTATTGATAAAAGTTGAAACGTTCATTCATTCTTTCCTTATCCGAAACTTTATGATAAAACCGTAGTCTTTAGTGCATAAACAAACGTAACAACGTATGAAGAGACAAATGTAGATTTTCATGAAGAAACTCTTCATAGTTTGCTTAAAACAATATATTTGCAATCTAAGGATCAAAGGACTATTGATCTCAGTACGATTGCTAGGAGAATCTATGATGTCTGGTTATGGGACATTGAGAGTTGGAGACTCTATAGTTCTTCTACGTATCTTCTGAAGGTACTGAATTGACCATTGCATTTCTAGAGACAGAATAAGAAGAAACCATTTAACCTCTTATGTCTTGGAGTCACAACGTATGAATTGCATCACACTTACCTCAATCCTGAAATGAGACATGTCATTTCATAGCTTACGTTGAGTACTAAGGTGAAGTACTAATTAATGAAGATGTCATGAGTAACTTTGTGACCTATAGGTGAAGTACTAAGTAATGAAGATGTCATGAGTAACTTTGTGAAGATCTCATAGATATTGAATTCATGTACAAGATTTCTTAAATGCAATGTATATCACCTCATGCTTTGTTCCTTGGAATGCGAATAAATGAACTGGCCAGTGTCCAAATTGAGTCATGACTCTTTTGGATGAATCAATGTGACTTGTTAGCTCATCGTCAATACATTGTTTCTAACTTATTCACAAGCGACAAAGGAGTTGAGGAAATAACAGCTAGAAGGGTAAAATGGTAATTTTGTAAATCCCAACTAGCTGATGATATTCATGAAGGGTAAACATAGATATTATTCAGTAGATCCAGTCATCACAATTAAGTTGAATTCTTGAGTAGAAAATAATTTCATTTGAACCGAGAGATTCTCAGTGTCAACTCTTTAGTGGAGTCAGTTGACATTAAGCTAAACTTGGAAAAGGTTTGTGAACTTTGAGTCCAAGTATTTTAGCTCAAGCTTTGTTCATTTGGATCCATGAGGACACTATCACAAATCATATTGAGTAGGAATAGTTAAACTAGAAGCTAAGTCAAAACAAGAACAATACATGTTTTACGAAATTTGTCTAAAGGGTATTTTTGTCTTTTCACACATAGGATGAAATGAATGTCAATAAATTTTTTGACATTGTCATATGATGACTTCAACCACTCGGCCAAGTTGAATAATTTGGGCCTTGAGGATTAATTGAATTTCATGGAATTTTACTTGAACATCTTAATCGGCTTTTCTTATGTTGTCATGAACAAGTGAAGAAAAATCTAGAAACACCTTCTGAAAGACCTATATGGCCGTCCAACCCCAAGAAAAGAAAGAGATTCTTTTGTGCATTGATGTATCAAGATACTTGCCAAACGGAAAAGAGAAAACAAATTTCCTCTATGAGTAAAGAAGGGAATTCGGCCAAACAAGCAAGGAGAGAGCAGGATAGAGCCCTCATTCCCTTCATTTTATTCATTCCAAAGTTTTAAAGACCGAGAGCTTTTCTCTCTAGCTTGGCCGCCCCCTCTCCCTCTCTCTCTCTCTAAGTTTTCTTTCGTTTTTGTTTTGGCACCTAGGTCCACATTTGACCTAGTGTTTTAGCTCATCGACTCTTAGTAAGCTTGACTCGTCGTGTTTAAAAATGCCCACACACTAATTCCTTTCTTTCTCGAATGATTATTGTGATAGAAACTTTCGTGGTTGCTCGAGTTCCTGAGGAAAGAAGAGAGACGTGCTGCGAGGGGAGACGAACGTTTCAACCTTCCTAAGGCTTCTCAACGTTCAAGCTTCACAAAGGTTAGTAAATAAATAATGCTCTCTAATAGTTTTAATTTATATGTACTTGCTCTTTGTCTAGGTTAGTAAAATCGTTTTACTTGTTTTAAATAAAATTTTTAAATTCCACCGCTTGCTCGAAGCGTTAAATCTTTTCTTAATCCTAGATCAATTCCAACAAATGGTATCAGAGCTATGGTCAAAGATATGCATGTACATGTAATTGAAACTATGAGCTTGAAAATCGTTTACGAAAGTTTACTAATTTTGTGACAAGTTAGAATTGTTTTCTTAGATTTTTTTTAATTTATTGCTCTTGCCTTTAAATTAAAAATCATGTTGATTGTCAATGACTTTTGGATGTTATTAAAACACATTAGAATCAGTTCTAAAAGTTTTTAATTTTTTATAATGAAAAACGTGTTTTTAATGTTTGAGAAATTTCGAGTAATTTTGTGACTAGTTATATTGTCTTGCTAGTTTCGTTTATTTACTCGTTTCGTTTTATGTTTGTTGTTATTTTCTTTTATACCATATTATTACCATGTTAATAAAACACATATCAAAGCAATAAACAACTTTCTAAACTATTCAGTTACACTCGATTCTTTTTTTCGCTTTCAAACTTGAAAAGATTTGTCATCCAAATTAAATGAGTTTTCAAAATGTTTTCAAAACTATATCTATATCACATATGTTCAAAATCTATATTCTCTTGAAAATTTTGAGTGGGAGGTCTCCTCGTAGACGAACCGAAAAATAAAAGATGTGTAATCTCAAACTTTCAAGTGTTCGAGTGAGTTGAAATTCACACTTCCTTCATGCACTTTCCCGAATAGAAAATAGGAAAATGTCTGAGTATGTACCTTGTGCCTTTATGCACTAACACCACTCTTCTGAACATTAAGATCTAGGATTCCTTTCTAGAAGTCCACTCTATCGCGCTATAACTAGGAAATTTGTTTCAGAATTATAAGAGACGATGTGCCAACTCCAAAAACTAAGTGGGACAGTTATACTTGTTGTTTGTAATCCACGATCCCCAAAACTAATGAAAGAAGCAATTATCGTGAGACTAAGAGTCACTCTTGTGGCCCTCTCTTCAATGGGAGTACTCTATGGAATTTTTGCTTCGATCATTGCTCGATGAGCTACGTCCGAGAGTGAGACGATGAAGACAAGGCCTCCTATTAGGGGATTGTTTTTTTCAAAGTTGACCTTTTGGACTAAGTGGTTGGTTGCACACTTTGACTCAATCCCTAGTAATCCTCCCTTGAGGCTCTGCTAAAGGATGTGAGTGATCACCAATTTAAAAGGTGGCTAGCCAAAATTGGTGTATTGACATCTTGGCTAAGCATTAATGATGTGTCATTTACTTATAAATGGAGATTTTTTGCGGCCTTATCTTGAGGGAGTAGGTTATCATTTTGTTTATAACACCTTTGGATTTTATCCAATGCTAAAAACTTAAATCCTAAACCAAAAGACTAATCATAAGCTTGTTTCAACTCTTATAGGCAAAATGTCTCTTAACCCTCTCTCAACCATTCTTTCCTCGAACTCGAAAATTACGTCGACTGGAAACGTAACCTCGACATAGTCCTTACTGTCGACAAGCAAAAATGGGTACTCACCACCTCCTATCCTTAAACGAATGATGATTCGACACAAGAGGAAAAAGACGCCCTGGCGGCTTGGCTCCGATCCTATGAGATTGTGAGGTGCTATATTTTAGCATCAATGAACAATGTATTGCAACAACAACATCGTGACATCGAGACTACCATCGATATGCTCTACAATCTCCATGAGATGTTTGGAGGGCAAGGACGTAAAGCAAGGCAACAAGCGGTCCGACAGTTTATGAATTGTCGTATGAAGGCTGGAACTCCCGTTAGAGATCATATGATGCTGATCATTAGTTATCTACACGAAATGGAGATCCTTTGATCTGAGATTGATGGGGAGACTAAAATAGACATGATCTTGGAAACTCTCCCCGAGTCTTTTGATACCTTCAAGTTGAACTACTCCATGAACAAGCTAGAGTACACTGTTACCGAGCTAATGAAGGAACTTCACATTGCTGAGGGACTCACTAAGAAAAAGAGGACTCAAGGAGAGGTACATGCTACTGCCTCCACCTCTGGATCTAAGAAGAGACCTCGCAAGGCTGAGAAGAAGAACCAACCTAAGGTTCAAAAGAAGAAGAAGATGCCAAAGGCTCCTAAGGTGGACAAGTCTAACGACAAGTGCCACCACTGCAATGAGCCTGGTCACTGACGTAGGAACTGTCCTGCCTAGCTCAAAACCAAGGAAAAAGGTATTGTACTTATTACCGAAGCTTGCTTAGTGGCTGATAATTATCATCGTGGATTATTGACTACACTGCTACTAACCATATTTGCTACTCCTTGACTGGTTTTAAAAAAAGCAAAAGCTTAAAGGATGGCGACTTCTCCTTCAAGTGGGGTGATGAGAGCATGGTGTCTGTGAAGGTTGTGGGATCCGCGACGCTGTCTTTTGAAGACCGCACTTTAAATTTGAATCATGTTTATTATGTTCCTTCCTTTGGGAAAAACCTAATATCTGTTGCTCAACTTTTCGAGCAAGATTATTGTTTAAAGTTTATAAAGAATGGAATTTGTATTTCTTTTTCAAATTCTTTTGTCACTGATGCATGTATGAAGAATGTGTTGTCAATGGTGCCCACAAGAAGAGTAGTAGTGTCTATTTATGTACATTTGATGTCATATAGTCTTACGAAGACTCTTGCTTGTAATTGCTTATTCATTAATAATAAAGTTGAAACGTTCATTCATTCTTTCTTTGTTTGAAGCTTTATGATAAAACCTTAGTCTTTTAGTCCATAAACAAACTTAACAACTTACGAAGAGACAAATGTAGATTTGCATGAACAAACTCTTCGTAGTTTGCTTAAAACGATTTATATTCGCAATCTTAGGGTCAAAGGACTATTGACCTCAGTATGATTGTTAGAAGAATCTATGATGCCTGGTTATGAGGCATTGAGAGTTGGGGACTCTATAGTTCTTCTAGGTATCTTCCGAAGGTACTGAATTGACCAGTGCACTTCTAGAGACAAGATAAGAACAAACCATTTAACCTCTTATGTCTCGAAGTCACTATGTATGAATTGCATCATGCTTACCTTAATCCTGAAATGAGACATGTCATTTCACACCTTAGTATTCTCATTTGAGAAAGTCAGAGTTCGGACTCACTATGTGATTCCAAACAGGGCCTATTGGTGAAGTACTAAGTTGTGAGTATGTCATGAGTAACTTTGTGAAGTTCTCATAGATATGGAATTCATGTACAAGATTGCTGAAATGCAATGTATGTCACCTCATGCTTTGTTCCTTGGAGTGTGAATAAATGAACTGGCCAGTGTCCAAACTGAGTCCTGACTCTTTTGGATGAAACAATGTGACTTGTTAGCTCCTCGTCAATACATTGTTTCTAACTTATTCACAAGCGACAAATGAGTTGAGGAAATAACAGCTAGAAGGGTAAAATGGTAATTTAGTAAATCCCGACTAGCTGATGACATTCATGAAGGGTAAACATAGATAATATTCAGTGGATCCGCTCATTATAATTAGGTGAATTCTTGAGTAGAAAATAAATTCATTTGAACCGAGAGATTTTCAGTGTCAGCTCTTTAGTGGAGTCAGTTGGCATTAAACTAAACTTGGAAAAGGTTTGTGAACTTTTGAGTCCAAGTGTTTAACTCAAGCTTTGTTCATTTGGGTCCATGAGGTCACTGTCACGAATCACATCGATAGGAATAGTTAAACTGGAAGCTAAGTCAAAACAAGAACGAAAATAGTTAAAAGGGTATTTTTGTCTTTTGAGACAAAGGATGAAATGAATGTCAATAAATTTTTTGACAAGTTCATTTGATGACTTAATGTCACTCGGCCATGACTTGATCATTGGGCCTTGTGAATTAATTTCATTTCATAAGAATTTTATTGAAAATTCTTAATGGGTCTTTTTCATGTTGTCATGAACAAATGAAAAAGCTTCTAGAAGGCCTTTCTAGAGCATAATAGGCGCCCACTACCCAAAGAGAAAGAGAGTTCCTTTTGTGCATTAATGTATGAAGATACTTGCCAAAAGAAAAAGAGGAAACAAATTTCCTATTCAAGGCAATGGGAATTTCGGCCAAGACAAGTCAATGGAGAAGAAAAATAAAAGAGGAAACAAATCCAAGGTGTCATGAAGGCTTATGTGGCCGTGTGACTTGGATAGGAATGGGAAATAAAGGGTTGCTCATAAAGACTTGGAAAATAAGAGGAAACTACTTCTTTCCAAGGCCAACCCTTCTCCTATAAATAGGACCCGCATTCCCCTCATTTTATTCATTCCACATAAGTTAGAGATTGAGAGCTTCTCTCTCTAGAACTTGTGGTGGCCGAACTCCTCTCTCTCTCTCTTTCTAGTTTATTTTCGATTTTTCTTGTTTTGGCACCTAGGTCCTCACTCGACCTAGTGTTTAGCTCTGCGACTTCAAGACTCGTTCTTAAGTCGTAGTGTTTAAAAGTGCCCACTCACTAATTCCTTTATTTCGAGTGATTTAGTGATAGAAACTTTCGTGGTTGCTCGAGGTGCCGAGGAAAGGAAGAGAGACGTGCTGCGAGGGGAGACGAGCGTTGCAACTTTCTAAGAGCTTCTCAAAGATCAAGCTTCAAGAAAGGTTAGTAAACTTCTTAGCTCATATTAGTTTTTAATTACATGTACTTGCACTTGTCTAGGTTAGTAAAAACCGTTTTTACTTGTAAAAGAAATTTTTTAAAATTCCGCTGCTTCCCGAAGCGTTAATTATTTTCTTAAACCCTAGATCGATTCCAACAGAATGGTCTTTTTTACATTTATCCAACTCAACCTTATCTTTTAGACACTGAATTAGATATAGATCTAGTTAGGAAGCCAAAAAGGATCAAACTCTCTGATCCTTTAGATCTAACAAACTCAACATATCTTTGGCACTTAAGACTTGGTCATATGAGTCTAGACAGGATTAAAAGACTTGTGAGGGACGATCCACTCCAAGCCTCTACAATAGGTTCACTACCTACTTGTGAATCTTTCATAGAAGGAAATATGACTAAACGACCTTTCTCCGATAAGGGTCGAAGAGCCACTGAGCTGCTGGAACTAGTTCATTATGATGTATGTGGTCCGCTTAGTCAACAGGCACGTGAAGGATACGAATACTTCGTTACCTTCACTGATGATTAGTCAAGATACGGTTTTGTTTATTTTCTCAAACACAAATCCGAGACCTTTAACGTATTTAAGGTCTTTAGGTCTTTAGTGGAAAAGCAAACTGGCAAAGTGATCAAAACTCTTCGATCTGATCGAGGTGGTGAGTATATGTCTGGAGAGTTCGATGACTTTCTTAAAGAAGAAGGTATCGCTTCTCAGCTTACCGCACCTGGCACACCTCAACAAAACGGAGTGTCAGAGAGAAGAAACCGAACTCTTATGGAGATGGCTAGATCAATGATGAGTTACTCGTCACTCCCTTTTTCTTTTTGGGGATATGCCCTCGAAACAGCCGCTTACATTCTAAACCAAGTTTTGTCTAAAACGGTTCCTGGTACTCCTTATGAACGATGGACTGGCCGTAAAGTAAATCTAGGCCGCATCAAGATTTGGGGTTGCCCAGCACACGTGCTGAGGCAAAAGACTAGCAAGTTGGCTAGTAGGTCAGAATTGTGTCTGTTCGTTGGATATCCAAAAGAAACCAAAGGTTTCACATTCTATAGTCCCAAGGACGACAAGACTTTTGTTATCACGAACGCTCATTTTCTTGAGGAAGTCTTCATGAAAGATGTAAAACCTAGAAGTAAAATTGTGCTTGAAGAAAAGTTGGGTGAGGAAGCTTCTACCTCATCTATAAGAACTGTTCTTACCCCAACTGAAACACAACCTAACTCATCAAAATCTCATCAAGTAGTACTTCGACGTAGTGGGAGGGCTACTCAAAAGCATGACATGTACATGTCATATGGAGACACTATCGTAGCTGTCTCTGACATGGATGACCATGTTTCCTATAGCCAAGCGATAGCTTGTTATGAATCAAACCTTTGGTTTGGCGCCATGAAGGTTGAAATGTACTCGATGTATGTCAACAAAGTCTGGAAACTTGTAGACCTTCCTGAAGGGATTAAACCCGTAGGGTGTAAGTGGATATACAAGAAGAATATGGGTCCGGATGGGAATGTCGAGACGTTCAAAGCACGACTTGTGGCTAAGGGTTATACCCAACAAGAAGGGATTGACTATGAAGAAACCTTCTCGCCAGTCGCAATGCTTAAATCTATCCGCGTACTTCTATCCATAGCTGCAGCTCTCGATTATGAGATTTGACAAATGGATGTCAAGACTGCCTTCTTGAATGGCAATCTTGACGAGCTCATTTATATGGCTCAACCAGACGGTTTCGTGGAAGATGGTCAAGAGACCAAGGTTTGTGAGTTGCTTACTTCCATTTATGGATTAAAGCAAGCATCTAGGTCATCGAATATTAGATTCGATGAAACTATAAAGAACTTCTGCTTTAAGCAGTCAATAGATGAGTCGTGTGTTTACAAGTTAATGCATGAAGGTAAAGTTATGTTTTTGGTACTATATGTCGATGATATATTACTCATAGGAATTGATGCGGGTAAGTTATCCGAGGTTAAGGTCTGTCTAGCAAAGCAATTTGATATGAAGGATCTAGGAGAAGCCGCGTACATTCTGGGGATCCAAATCTTTCGAGATCGGAAGAACCGGTATGTCGCTCTCTCAAGCATCTTATATTGATAAGGTGATGGATCGCTTCTCGATGCAAGACTCCAAAAAGGGCCAAACACCCTTTAGGCATGGAGTCTCACTCTCTAAGGACCAGTCTCCCAAGACTGCACATGAGATTAAAGACATGAGAAAAATTCCTTACGCTTCAGCCATAGGAAGTCTCATGTATGCTATGCTTTGCACTAGACCTGATATCTGCTTCGCAGTTGGCGTAGTTAGCCGTTTCCAATCCAACCCTGGACTCGAGCACTGGATTGCTGTTAAGCATGTTCTTAAGTATCTTCGAAGAACTAGGAACTTGATGCTTACATATTCAGGTATTGACCTGACTATGACGGGACATACCGACTCCGATTTTCAAGCGGATACGAATTCCAGGAAATCCACTTTGGGATTTGTGTTCATCCCTAGTGGTGGAGCTGTTGTGTGGAGGAGTATTAAGCAATCTTGCATTGATGACTCCACAATGGAACCAGAATATGTGGCTGCTTGTGAAGCATCCAAGGAGGCTGTATGGCTTAGAAAATTCCTTAAGTATTTGGAAGTCGTTCGAAATGTCGACGAGCCCATGACCCTTTATTATGAAAATAGTGAGGCTATCGCTAACTCAAAGGAACCTCGGAGCCATAATCACGTAAACTAACATGCATATAGAAATAAAATAATACACATCCATAAAATTCAATAATACTTGCACATGATATTATTTTGAACTAATTCGCATTGTAGTGAGATGAACTCACCTCTCGGTTTCAAGATACTTAGCACTCGAGTTAGGAATCCGACTCTTTCTCGAACCTATAGGAAAATAACTTATGAGCTTCTATAATCTATTCTTACAAAACCAAACTTAAGGGATAGAAGACCTATAAGAATATTAAAGCTCTAAGAACGATCTAAGGCTAGGGAAAACATGATGCATATTGAAAATATAATTTGAAGGTTTGTAAAACCGTTGCTGGAAAAATTTATTTTCAGAATGACCTATAGTTACACTTTTGTTAATTACGCATAGCTCGTGACTCGGAAATCGGTGATTCTTTTTGCAAAGCAACAATAACATTTGTACCTTTAAAATTCCATATTAAACTTAATTTAATAATCTGCAAAACATTCCCAGAATTATTTTTAAGTTCATTAAACAAATTTGCTCGGGTGAGAAAATAGTTTCGGTACACAAAATTGAAAGTACTCGTTCGAACTCTTTAAAACTTTTTTGTTTTTGAAATTTCTTTTTCGAACATATAAAAGACATAATAGATATATTACAAAAAAAATACTTTTAAACTAAAACTATTATAACGACATGTTTAAAATATACTTCATAGCATGACATCACTTCTCGGGTACTAAGGATATCTCCCTAGCAGTGTGCATTTAGAGGATTTTTATGAACGAATTAAAACACATAAAATACATATAAAGACATATTACAAGAGAAGACATATGTAGCTTCGTTTTGGTATACTCTATTAACAATTTGAGTATTTAAAAGTGGTAAAAACTAATTACCAAAGTTACATACTAAGGAACTATAATTATAAAGAATTAAGACGGGAAAATGCTAACCTCTTGGACTTGAAGAAAGGACAAGAATTAATCTTCACCTTGATCTCTCAAAGAAAATCTAATGAATTCTCTATTCTATGATTTGTCTCTCTCCACTCTAACTCACTTTTTTTTCTCTCTAAACTTTGAAAATTTGGGATGAAATGAGAGAGTGTCTTGGGGTCTATTTATAGGAAAAAATTGGAGTGCTATATGGCTTGGACAAACCGTGCATGTCAACCCCTCCCACTCTTCTAATTTTTTTTTTATTTCCTTATTGAAACACACCAAAAATCCTTACACATCCATACACTAAAAGGATGTCATATTCTAGGTTCTATGCATGAGATAAAGTTGTTCTTATCAAACTATTGGAAAGGACAAACTTATCACCACCAAAAGGTTTCTTACACAACAACTTATTAGAGCAACTTTCAAGCCAACAAATTTTGTCTTATTAGAAACATCTTACACATCATCCTGGGCAATGGAAGGTAATGGAAATTCCATTTCCAATAAGCTACCTTCCATTGCTTATTGGAAATGGTATTTCCATTAGGCATTTTGATGCATTCTATTTTTTATTGGAAATGGAATTTCCGTTAAACTTAATGGAAATCCATATTTCCGTTAACTTCCAATAAAGAATTAAAAAAAATAAAAAATTAAATTTAAATGGTATTAAGTATATAATTTATATGAATAGATAATTTATATGAATCTAATTTATATTATTTAATTACCTTAATTTATATGAATAGATAAATTTAAATGGTATTAAGAATGGCCATGTTTCTTTTTTTAAATAATGGATAATTAAATATTATATATATATATATATATATATTAAGGTAATTAAATAATATAAATTAGAAGGTTGAAACTTGAAAGTGTGTAGACTGTGTGTGTACCAGTAAAATAGAAATTATACAATGCACACATAACAATAACAGGGAGGCAATTTATATGAATAGCCAATTATATACACGTTAGTACGTTACAGTGTTACACACACATCCTCACTCAAACGCCAATGGCAATATGCCTTCCGATACCTTTCGACAACCTCTGTCATTTCCATGTGCCACGCGGAAGAAAACTGCCATTTCCGTGCCACGCGGCAGACGGCACTTCCGCGAGGCTCACTTCACGTGCGGAAGCCATTCCTTCCGTGGGACTCCCGTCCAAGAAGCCAGCTTGACTTACACAGGCTACACCAAGAGGAATAAGTCAAACAATTTGGCTTTTGATGCCACAAGGTTGTTTGAAGAGTGTACCATTGCTAGAAGTTGTAATTGTGTGTCACAATAAAAAAAATGTGTCACATTCTTAAATAAATTCAATAAAAAATAATCTAAAAGTGATTTAATGAAATTGATTCATGAAACATGAAATTAAATATCTCATGACATGAGATCGTATCAAAATTTAAATGTTGACATTTTTTTAATCTTGAGTCAACTTTATTAAAATAGAAAGTTTGACTCGAAACGAGACCTTCCTAAATTAGAAACAATTTTCGAGAGTGTCTAAAATGATTTTTTTTAGTATGATGTTCCTCAAAATTTCTCATTGATGTTCGAGTATTTCAAATACAACATATGAATAAAGCTGGAAACGTAATAAAGAAAATTTGAAATGTCACAGGTGGAGTGTTGCATATAAACTAAATAATCATAATACAATATTCTGGTAGGGCTTATATAACCATACAACCAAAAACCCTAAATATAAAGATGACTAAAATACCCTTACACAATAATAATAATACTAATACTAATAATAGTAATACTAATACGCTACTAGTGATACGTTGTAGATTTGTTGTGCACGTGGGCGGGTGGGGCCCAGAAGTGGTTTATCTAATCATTTTTTTTGTGGGACCCACAAGAATCATGTACCCAAAATATAATACAAGGCGAGGCGAGATTAGTTAGACTCTAAGTCAAAGCAAGTTTGACTGAAACATAACATAGCTGGTTAATGTCATGAGCCGTGAGTAAACTTTTTGACTTGATCAACACGAAACAACGGCTCGTGGTTCGCCTATTTAAAATTTAAAGGCAACACGAACCCACGGCTCGTGGCTCGCCTATTTAAATTTTAAAGGCAACACGAACCAATGGCTCGTGGATCACCTATTTAAATTTTAAAGGCAACACAACAACTCATTTGAGCTTTTTTTCATACATTCTCGCTACAGCTTGGGGAACGACAAAGGATTCTTTCAACTTCGTCGAATCTGAATTTCGATTGCTCGACCACCGTAATTCATAATCCTAGCGCAACCAAAATCAAGGTCACTCAAGGATACGGCTCTGATACCATGAGAATTTAGAGATGGTGGAGGGTTGCATATAAACCAGTGAATCATAATACAAGAGTCTGGTAGGGCTTATATAACCATACAACCAAAAAACCCTAAATACAAAAATGACTAAAATACCCTTACACAATAATAATTATAGTAATAATAATAATAATAATAATAATAACAATAATAATAATAATAATAATAATAATAATAATAACAATAATAATAATAATAATAATAATAATAATAATAATAATAATAATAATAATAATAATAATAATAATAATAATACGCTAATAGTGATACGTTGTGCACGTAGGCGGGTAGGGCCCAGAAGTGGTTTATCTAATCATTTTTTTTCGGTGGGACCCACAAGAATCATGTACCCAAAATACAATACAAGGCGAGGCGAGATTAGTTAGACTCTCAGTCAAAGCAAGTTTGACTGAAACATAACATAGCTGGTTAATGTCATGAGCCATGAGTTTCTAAGTTGATCAACACGAGCCAACGGCTTGTAGCTCGCCTATTTAAATTTTAAAGCCCACACGAACCTACGGCTCCTGGCTCGCCTATTCAAATTTTAAAGGCAACACGAACCAACGACTCGTGGATCGCCTATTTAAATTTTAAAGGCAACACGAAGAACTCATTTGAGATTTTTTTTTATACAGTCTCGCTACATCTTGTGGAATGAAAAGGTAACTTTGTGAAATTCTCATAGATATGGAATTCATGTACAAGATTGCTGAAATGCAATGTATATCACCTTATACTTTGTTCTATGGAATGTGAATAAATGAAATTGCCAATGTCCAAATTGAGTCATGACTCTTTTGGATTAATCAATGTGACTTGTTAGCTCCTCGTCAATACATTGTTTCTAACTTATTCACAAGCGACAAAGGAGCTGAGGAAATAACAGCTAGAAGGGTAAAATGATAATTTTGTAAATCCCGACTAGGTGATGATATTCATGAAGGGTAAACATAGATAATATTCAGTGGATCCACTCATCACAATTAAGTTGAATCCTTGAGTAGAAAATAAATTTCATTTGAACCGAGAGATTCTTAGTATCAACTCTTTAGTGGAGTCAGTTGACATTAAGCTAAACTTGGAAAAGGTTTGTGAACTTTTGAGTCCAAGTATTTTAGTTCAAGCTTTGTTCATTTGGATCCATGAGGTCATTATCTCAAATCGTAATGAGTAGGAATAGTTAAACTAGAAACTAAGTCAAAACAAGAACGAGACAAGTTTTACGAAAATTTTAAAAGGGTATTTTTGTCCTTTTGGACATAGGACGAAATGAATGTCAATAATTTTTTTTGACATTGTCATATGATGACAAATGAAATAAATTTCACTCGGCCAAGATTAAGATAATTAGGCCTTGAGGATTAATTTCAATTCATGGAATTTTATTTGAAAATTCTTAATGGCTTTTTTTTATGTTGTCATGAACAAATGAAGAAAAATCTAAAAGGCCCTTCTAGAAGCTCTAATTCGTCCAACCCAAAGAGAAAGAGACACAAATTGTGTGCACTAATGTATCAAGATACTTGCCAAAAGAAAAAGATGAAACAAATTTCCTCTAGAAGGAAATAGAAGTGGGTGGCCAATACATGGCAAGGGAGAAGCAAACAAAAGAGGAAACAAATCCAAGGTGTCATGAACACTCCTTGGCTGTGTGTCATAAGAAGGAAAAAGGCAATATTTCCTCATGAATATGTGATATTCTATAGAAGAGGAAACTACCTTATTGAAGGTAATCCATCCCCTATAAATAAATGCCTCATTCTCATTGTTTTCTCATTCCACATAAGTTAGAGATTGGGAGCTTCTCTCTATAAACCTTGTGGCTGCCCCCTCCCCCTCTCTCTCTCTCTAAGCTCTTTTTGTTTTTGTTTTGGCACCTAGGTCCATATTTGACCTAGTGTTTTAGCTCTTCGACTCATAGACTTGTTCTTGAGTCGTTGTGTTTAAAAGTGACCACACACTAATTCCTTTCTTTCTCGAGTGATTCTTGTGATAGAAACTTTCGTGGTTGCTCGAGTTCTCGAGGAACAAAAAAAGACGAGCCGCATGGGGAGACGAACGTTTCAACCTTCCTAAGGCTTCTCAATGTTCAAGCTTCACAAAAGGTTAGTAAATCAATAATGCTCTTTAATAGTTTTAATTTATATGTACTTGCTCTTTGTCTAGGTTAGTAAAATCGTTTTACTTGTTTAAAAGAAAATTTTTATTTTCCGCCGCTTGCTCGAAGCGTTAAATCTTTTCTTAACCCTAGATCAATTCCAACAAATGGTATTAGAGCTATGGTTAAAGATATGCATGCAGATGTAATTAAAACTATGAGCTAGAAAATTGTTTTCGAAAGTTTACTAATTTTGTGACAAATTAGAATTGTTTTCTATGACTTTGGGATGTTATTAATACACATTAGATTGGAAACGTAACCTCGACATAAACAAACTCAAATACACACTTAAACAAACTCAAATCCTAAACCAAAAGACTAATCATAAACTCGAAATAAACTCGAAAACAAGAACTACATAGATTGGAAACGTAACCTCGACATAATACTTACTGTTAACAAGCACAAATGGGTACTCACCACCCCGTGTCCCCCTCTAACGAATTATGATTCAAGTCAAAAGGACAAAGACGCCTTAGCGGTCTGGCTTCGATCCGATGATATTGCGAGATGCTATATCTTAGCATCAATGAACAACGTGTTGCAACAACAATATAGTGCACCGAGACTGTCGCCGATATGCTCTACAATCTCCATGAGATTTTTCGAGGGCAAGGGCGTCAAGCAAGGCAACAAGCACTCCGACAGTTTATGAAATGTCGCATGAAGGTTGGGACTCATGTCAGGAACCATATAATGTTGATCATTAGTTACCTAAATGAGATGGAAATCCTAGGATCTGAGATAGACCATGAGACCAAAATAGATATGATCTTGGAAACTCTCCCCGAATCTTTTGATATCTTCAAGCGGAACTACTCCATAAACAAGCTCGAGTACACTGTTACCGAGCTTATGAAGGAGCTTTACACTGCTGAAGGACTCGCTAAGAGAAAGAGGAATCAAAGAGAGGCACATGCTACTGAGCACAAAGCCTCCACCTCTGGATCTAAGAAGAAACCTCACAAGGCCGAGAAGAAGAACTGTCGTGCCTATCTCAAAGCAAAGGAACATAGTATTGTACTAATTACCGAAGCATGCTTAGTAGCGGATAATGTATTAACGTGGATTCTTGACTACGCTGCTATTAACCATATTTGTTGTTCCTTGACTGGTTTTAAGAAAACCAAAAGCTTAGAGGAAGGCGACTTCTGTTTCAAATGGGGTGATGGGAGCTTGGTGTCTGCAAAGGCTGTGAGATATGTGATGCTGTCTTTCGAAGACAACACTTTAAACTTGAATAATGTTTATTTCGTTCCTTCATTTGGGAAGAACTTAATATCCGCTGCTCGTCTTCGTGAGCAAGATTATTGTTTAAAGTTCATTAAGAATGGAATTCGTATTTCGTTTCCTGATAATTCTTTTATCACTGATGCATGTATGAAAAATGCTCTTTTCTACATCTATCCCACTCAACCTTCTCTTTTAGACACTGAAACGGATAACAATCTAGTTAGGGAGCAAAAGAAGATCAAACTTTCTGATTCCTCCGATGTAATAAAATCAACATATCTCTAGCACTTAAGACTTGGTCGTATAAGTCTAGACATGAGTAAGAGACTTGCGAGGGACGGTCTACTCCAAGCCTCTTCAATAGGTTCACTACCTACTTGTGAATCTTGTATAGAAGGAAAAATGACTAAGCGACCTTTCTCAGCCACGGGTCGAAGAGCCACTGAGTTACTGAAACTTGTACATTCTGATGTATGTGGTCCGCTCAGTACACAAGCACAGGGAGGATACGACTACTTTGTTACCTTCACCGATTATTAGTCAAGATACGGTTTTGTCTACTTGCTCAAACACAAATCCGAGACCTTTAACGTGTTTAAGGTCTTTAGTGGAAAAGGAAACTGGCAAACAGATCTAAACCCTTCGATCTGATCGAGGAGGTGAGTATATGTCTGGAGAGTTTGATGACTTTCTTAAAGAAGAAGGTATCACTTCTCAGCTTACCGCACCTGGCACACCTCAACAAAATGGAGTGTCAGAGAGAAGAAACCGAACTCTCATGGAAATGGCTAGATCAATGATGAGTTACTTGTCACCCTCTATTTCCTTTTGGGGATATGACCTCGTAACATCCGCTTACATTCTGAACCAAGTTCCATCTAAAACGGTTCCTGGTACTCCTTATGAACGATGGACTGGCCGTAAAGTAAATCTAGGCCGCATCAAGATTTGGGGTTGCCCAGCACACGTGCTGAGGCAAAAGACTAGCAAGTTGGCTAGTAGGTCAGAATTGTGTTTGTTCGTTGGATATCCAAAGGAAACCAAAGGTTTCACATTCTATAGTCCCAAGGACGACAAGACTTTCGTTAGCATAAATGCTCGTTTCCTTGAGGAGGACTTTATGAAAGATGTAAAACCTAGAAGCAAAATTGTGCTTGAAGAAAAGTTGATTGAGGAAGCTTCTACGTCATCAGTAAGAACTGTTCTAACCCTAACTGAAACACAACCTAACTCATCAGAACCTCATCAAGTAGTACTTCGACGTAGTGGGAGGGCTTCTCAAAAGCCTGACAGGTACATGTCTTATGGAGACACTCTCGTAGCCATCTCCGACAAGGATGATATTGTTTCCTATAGCCAAGCGATGGCTTATTCAGAATCGAACCTTTTGCTTGACGCCGTGAAATTTGAAATGCACTCGATGTATGTCAACACAGTCTGAAAACTTGTAGACCTTCCTGAAGGGATTAAACCCGTAGGGTGTAAGTGGATGTACAAGAAGAAAATGGGTCCAGATGGGAACGTCGAGACGTTCAAAGCACGACTTATGGCTAAGGGTTATACCCAACAAGAAGGGATTAATTATGAAGAAACCTTATCGCCAATCGCGATGCTTAAATCTATCCGCATAATTCTATCCATAGCTGCAGCTCTCGATTATGAAATCTGGCAAATGGATGTCAAGACTGCCTTCCTGAATGGCAATCTTGACGAGCGGATTTATATGGCTCAACCAGTAGGTTTCGTGGAAGAAGGTCAAGAGACCAAGGTTTATGAGTTGCTTAAGTCCATTTATGGATTAAAGCAAGCATCTAGGTCATGGAATATTAGATTCGATGAAACTGTGAAGAGCTTCGGCTTTGAGCCGTGTGTTTACAAGTTACTACACGGAGGTAAAGTTGTGTTTCTTGTACTATATGTCGATGATATATTACTCATAGGTAATGATGTGGGTAAGTTATTTGAGGTTAAGGTCTGGCTAGCAAAGCAATTTGATATGAAGGATCTCACAGAAGCCGCATACATTCTGGGGATCCAAATCATTCGAGATAGGAAATACCGGACTTTGTCGCTCTCTCAAGCATCTTATATTGATAAGGTGATGGATCGCTTCTCGATGCAAGACTTCAAGGAGGGTCAAACACCCTTTAGGCATGGAGTTTCACTCTCTAAGGACCAGTCTCCCAAGACTGCACAAGAGATTGAGGAAATGAGAAAAATTCCTTATGCCTCAGCCGTAGGAAGTCTTATGTATGCTATGCTTTGCACTCGACCTGATATTTTCTTTGCAGTTGGCGTAATTAGTCGTTTTCAATCCAACCCTGGACCGGAGCACTAGATTATTGTTAAGCATGTTCTTAAGTATCTTCGAAAAACTAGGAGCCTGATGCTTACATGTTCAGGTACTGACCTGACTATAATACCGACTCCGATTTTCAAGCAGATAAGGATTCCAGGATATCCACTTCGGGATCTGTGTTCATCCTTAATAGTGGAGCTGTTGTGTGGATGAGTATTAAGAAATCTTGCATTGCTGACTCCACAATGGAAGCAGAATATGTGGAAGCTTGAGACGCATCGAAGGAGGCTATATGGCTTAAAAAATTCCTTAAGTATTTGGAAGTCGTTCCAAACATCGACGAGCCCATGACCCTTTATTGTGATAACAGTGGGGTTGTCGCTAACTCAAAGGAACCTCGAAGCCATAAGTACTCTAAACATATTGAGAGGAAATACCATTTGATTCGAAAGATCGTGCAGCGCGGAGATGTGGAGGTGAAGAAGATCTCAACGGTGGACAACTTGGCAGATCCATTCACCAAGGCCCTAGCGAACAAGGTCTTCGACCAGCATCCGAAGGGATTAGGCATGAAGGACTACACACATATTCTTTGAGTCAAGTGGGAGTTTGTTGTCAATGGTGCCCACAAGAAGAGTTGTAGTCTCTATTTATGTACATTTGATATAATATAGTCTTACGAAGACTCTTGCTTGTAACTGCTTATTTATTAATAAAAGTTGAAACGTTCATTCATTCTTCCATGTCTGAAGCTTTATGATAAAACCTTACTCTTTAGTCCATAAACAAACCTAACAACATATGAAGAGACAAATGTAGATTTGCATGAACAAACTCTTCATGGTTTTCTTAAAACAATATATTCGCAATCTATGGATCAAAGAACTATTGATCTCAGTACGATTGTTAGGAGAATCTATGATGCTGGTTATGGAACATTGAGAGTTGAGACCTTATAGTTATTCTAGGTATCTTCTGAAGGTATTGAATTGACCAGTGCACTTCTAGAGACAAGATAAGAACAAACCATTTAACCTCTTATGTCTCAAAGTCACTACGTATGAATTGCATCATGCTTACCTCAATCCTGAAATGAGACATGCCATTTCATAGCTTACGTATTCTCATTTGAGAAAGTCAGAGTTCGGATTCATTATGTGATTCTGAACAGGACCTATTGGTGAAGTATTAAGTTATGAAGATGTCATGAGTAACTTTGTGAAGTTTTCATAGATATGGAATTCATGTACAAGATTGCTGAAATGCAATATATCACATCATGCTTTGTTCCTTGGAATGTGAATAAATGAACTGGCCAGTGTCCGAATTGATTCATGACTCTTTTGTATGAATCAATGTGACTTGTTAGCTACTCGTCAATACATTGTTTCTAACTTATTCACAAGCAACAAAGGAGTTGAGGAAATAACAGCTAGATGGGTAAAATGGTAATTTTGTAAATCCCGACTGGCTGATGATATTCATGAATGGTAAACATAGATAATATTCAGTGGATCCACTCATCACAATTAAGTTGAATTCTTGAGTAGAAAATAAATTTCATTTGAACCGAGAGATTCTCTGTGTCAACTCTTTAGTGTAGTCAGTTGAAATTAAGCTAAACTTGGAAAAGGTTTGTGAACTTTTGAGTCCAGGTATTTTAGCTCAAACTTTGTATATTTTCATCCATGAGGTCACTATCACAAATCGTATCGAGTAGGAATAGTTAAACTAGAAGCTAAGTCAAAACAAGAACGAGACAAGTTTTACGAAAATTGTCTAAAGGGTATTTTTGTCCTTTTGGACATAGGACGAAATGAATGTCAATAAATTTTTTTTGACATTGTCATATGATGACAAATGAAATAAATTTCACTAGGCCAAGATTAAGATAGTTAGGCCTTGAGGATTAATTTCGTTTCATGGAATTTTATTTGAAAATTCTTAATGGCTTTTTTCTTATGTTGTCATGAACAAATGAAGAAAAATCTAGAAGGCCCTTCTAGAAGCTCTAATTCGTCCAACCCAAAGAGAAAGAGAGACAAATTTTGTGCATTAATGTATCAAGATACTTGCCAAAAGAAAAAGATGAAATGAATTTCCTCCACAAGGAAATAGAAGTGGGCGGCCAATATAAGGCAATGGAGAAGCAAACAAAGAGGAAAAAATCCAAGGTGTCATAAAAACTCCTTGGCCCTGTGACATAAAAAGGAAAAAGGCAATATTTCCTCATGAATATGTGATATTCTATAGAAGAGGAAACTACCTTATTGAAGGTAATCTCTCCCCTATAAATAGAGGTATCATTCTCATGTTTTCTCATTCCACATAAGTTAGAGATTGAGAGTTTCTCTGTATAAACCTTGTGGCCGTCCCCTCTCTCTCTCTCTCTCTCTCTCTCTCTCTCTCTAAGCTCTTTTTCGTTTTTGTTTTGGCACCTAGGTCCACATTTGACATAGTGTTTTAGCTCTTCGACTCATAGACTTGTTCTTGGGTCGTTGTGTTTAAAAGTGCCCACACACTAATTCCTTTCTTTCTCGAGTGATTCTTGTGATAGAAACTTTCGTGGTTGCTCGAGTTTACGAGGAACGAAGAAAGACGAGCTGCGTGGGGAGACGAACGTTTCAACCTTCCTAAGGCTCAATGTTCAAGCTTCACAAAGGTTAGTAATTAAATAATACTCTTTAATAGCTTTAATTTATATGTACTTGCTCTTTGTCTAGGTTAGTAAAATTGTTTTACTTGTTTAAAATAAATTTTTTATTTTCCGCCGCTTGGTCGAAGCGTTAAATCTTTTCTTAACCCTAGATCAATTCCAACAGGCTAATATAGCCATACAACCAAAAATCCTAAATACAAAAGATGACTAAAATACCTTTACACAATAATAATAATAATAATAATAATAATAATAATAATAATAATAATAATAATAATAATAATAATAATAATACTACTAATAATAGTAATACTAATACGCTAATAGTGATACGTTATATATTTGTTGTGCACGTGGGCGGGTGGGGCCCCGAAATGGTTTATCTAATCATTTTTTGTGGGACCCACAAGAATCATGTACCCAAAATACAATACAAGTCGAGGTGGGATTAGTTAGACACTCAGTCAAAGCAAGTTTGACTGCAACATAACATAGCTGTTTAATGTCATGAGCCATGAGTAAACTTTCTGACTTGATCAACACGAACCAACGGTTCGTGGCTCGCCTATTTAAATTTTAAAGGCAACACGAACCAACTGCTCGTGGATCGCGTATTTAAATTTTAAAGGCAACACGAATCAACGACTCGTGGATCGCCTATTTAGAATTTAAATGAAACACGAAAAACTCATTTGAGGTTTTTTTTCATACAGATTAGGGGTGGCAATTCGGGTTACGTGTCGTGTTCGTGCCGTGTCTTATTCGTTTTCATGTATTTTTTGACATACCCAGACACGGCCCATTTATTAGTTGTGTCTAGGAGCAAAACCCAAACACGACCCACTATTTTTTTGTCAAACCCAGACTCAACCCACTAAGACCCATTTATTAATCGTGTCTCAATGGACCGTGTAACGCACGAACCCACTTAGACCCATTTATTAATCGTGTCTCAATAGACCATGTAACCCATGAACCCACTTAGACCCACAGACCCATTTAGACCACTAAACCCATTTGAACACGCAAATCGGTTTTGGCCCTTAGACATGTTTACTTCAAAATATTGAAATTCTCTAAATCAAATTAAATAACAAATTAGTCAGAATAAGTAATTAATAAAAATACTCAATATAATCAACTAAGCCACCAAAATAATATTTTTACTACAAAAGAGAAGTTCAAACACAATCCATTAGGTCATTATGGGTCTTTATCGTGTTTACCCATTAACAACCATTTAATATTCGTGTCTAATTGGGTCCCAATGGGTTGTCGTGTTCACTCGTTATTTAATCGTGTTAATCGTGTTCGACACGGATGGACCCAGATCCATTTTAGGTCGACCTAAACTCATTTACACCGTGT
Source organism: Urtica dioica subsp. dioica (assembly GCF_054948205.1). Lineage (NCBI taxonomy): Eukaryota > Viridiplantae > Streptophyta > Magnoliopsida > Rosales > Urticaceae > Urtica > Urtica dioica. The sequence continues at coordinate 16,826,169 of NC_142765.1, forward strand.
CGTAACCGTGTCGTGTCTCGTGTACGGCCCTAAATTGCCACCCCTCTACAGCTGGGGGAACGAAAAAGATTCTTTCAACTTCCTCGAATCTGATTTTCGATTGCTCGACCACCGTAATTCCTAATCCTAGCGCAACCGAAATCAAGGTCACTCAAGGATACGGCTCTGATACCATAATAGTTTAGAGGTGGTGGAGTGTTGCATATAACCAGTGAATCATAATACAATAGTCTTGTAGCGCTTATATAGCCATACAACCAAAAACCATAAATACAAAGATGACTAAAATACCCTTACACAATAATAATAATAATAATAATAATGATGATGATGATGATGATGATGATGATGATGATGATGATGATGATGATGATGATAATAATAATAATAATAGTAATAATAATAATAATAATAATAATAATAATAAGGATAAGGATAAATTACACGCATGCCCCCGGAACTCAAGGGTCGGTAACGACCTGCCCCCTAAACTCGAAAAAGTCACAAAAAATCACATGAACTCTCGTTCTGTTAAAGTATTACCCCTTCTGTCAAAAATATTCCGTTAAAATGAGCACATGACTCTCACGTGATTATTATTTGAAGGAAAAATTATTAAATAATTAATAATATATTTATATCTCTCTCTCCTCTCTCTCTCTCTCTTTCCTTTTTTTCTTCTTTTCTTCTCTGCATTTTTTTTCTTTTCTTCAATAATAATGAACAAAACTCATCAGCGTTTAATGCAGAGAAGAAAAGAACAGCTTGCGAATTGAAGAATACTCACCGAGAACATGACTAACATTCCTTGAAGGTCACCGAACTCAAGCTCTTCCTCTTCCACGGCCGACCCAAAGCCAAAGCACGAACTCGAACCAGCCCCGTAGCTCTTCATTGTCCGTGACGAGACTCGTATCGGAATGCCCAGAACCGAAAACGTTAGCGTCGACGATCCCATTGACGAGGTGGTTCGTGACGGTGGGTCTTCGGCCGATGAAGCCGACCACCACGACGCCATTGGAGGGCAAATAAGGTTGTGGGTCTGAAGAGATTGAGGGGACGTGGTGGGAGCTGGAGGTTGAAGACGAAGATTACCCTGATAACCACGAAATCAAGCAATCAGAACCAAAATCCCTAAATCAATTTCACGATCTCTCACTCACGTTTCTCTCTTTCTCTTTTCTTTTCTTTTTCTCGGTCTTTCTCTCTTTCCTTCTCTTTTGTTTTCTCGGTCGATTTCCTCAAGAGCTCGGGCTGTTTTAAATCACAGTTGATATCCACTGCTGAGGTGTAAGTCTGTGTCGAAGAAGTGGCGATCGCTGATCGAAGACCGCCGGTTCGTCGAGAAACAGATGAGCCGAGCCGAACCTGGTTTGATCTCGACCCGATCTCCGGCGACGCAAAGCTCATCTGCGAGTATCGGGTCATGGCCGGCGATTTCGTCCTCGAGCAAGGGTTCCAAGTCCTCATGATCGAGAAAGACGAGCAATTGAGAAGAATTACGAATCGGAGCCAATTTGATATCAATTTGGGTAACTTGATAATAATAATAATAATAATAATAATAATAATAATAACTGAAAGTAACTTGATAATTATACATGTTTTTAAATCACATTTGATATCCACGTCACCAAATTTTTAACAGAGTTAGAATAAATTTGACGGAAGGGACAACGTCGCAGCAAAACAATAGTTCAAGATAGTTTTTGTGGAAATTTCGAGTTCAGGGGGCAGTTCGTTACCGACCCTTGAATTCAGGGGGTATTCTTGTAATTTATCCTAATAATAATAATAATAATAATAATAATAATAGTAATACTAATACGCTAATAGTGATACGTTGTAGATTTGTTGTGCACGTGGGCGGGTGAGGCCCAGAAGTGGTTTATCTAATCATTTTTTTATGTGGGTACCACAAGAATCATGTACTCTAAATACAATACAAGGCGATAGCGAGATTAGTTAGACTCTAAGTCAAAGCAAGTTTGACTGAAACATAAAATAGCTGGTTAATGTCATGAGCCATGAGTAAACTTTCTGACTTGATCAACACGAACCAACGGCTCGTGGCTCGCCTATTTAAATTTTAAAGGCAACACGAACCAACTGCTCGTAGCTCACCTATTTAAATTTTAAAGGCAACATGAACCAACGGCTCGTTGATCGCCTATTTAAATTTTAAAGGCAACACGAATAACTCATTTGAGCTTTTTCATACAGTCTCGCTACAGCTTGGGGAACGAAAAGGATTCTTTCAACTTCCTCGAATCTGATTTTCGATTGTTCGACCACCGTAATTCCTAATCCTAGCGCAACCAAAATCAAGGTCACTCAAGGATACGGCTCTGATACCATGATAATTTAGAGGTGGTAGAGTATTGCATATAAACCAGTGAATCATAATACAATAGTCTTGTAGCACTTACATAGTCAGACAACCACAAACCATAAATATAAAGATGACTACAATACCCTTACACGATGATGATGATGATGATGATGATGATGATGATGATTTGTTGTGCACGTGGGCGGGTGGGGCCCAGAACTGATTTATCTAATCATTTTTTATGTGGGACCCACAAGAATCATGTACCCAAAATACAATAAAAGGCAAGGCGAGATTAGTTAGACTCTCAGTCAAAGCAAGTTTGACTGAAACATAAAATAGCTGGTTAATGTAATGAGCCATGAGTAAACTTTCTGACTTGATCAACACGAACTAACGGCTCGTGGCTCGCCTATTTAAATTTTAAAGGCAACACGAACTAACGGCTTGTGGATCGCCTATTTAAATTTCAAAGGAAACACGAATCAACGACTCATGGATCGCCAATTTAAAATTTAAAGGCAACACGAACAACTCATTTGAGCCTTTTTCATACATTCTCGCTACAGCTTGGGGAACGAAAAGGATTCTTTCAATTTCCTCGAATCTGATTTTCGATTGCTCGACCACCGTGATTCCTAATCCTTGTGCAATCAAAATCAAAGTCACTCAAGGATACGGCTCTGATACCATGATAATTTAGATATGGTGGAGTGTTGCATATAAACAAGTGAATCATAATACAATAGTTTGGTAGGGCTTATATAGCCATACAAACAAAAATCCTAAATACAAAGATGACTAAAATACCCTTAAACAGCAATACTAATAATAGTACCCTTACTGCCACAATGATATGATGCTTGTTAGACTTTACCTGGACTATCTTCAGTAGAGCCACACTGCAGTGGTTCTGATTACGAGAGACTTGTTGGAAGGAAGTTTTGGGTATGTAGAGAAAGTGTTCAAGTATTTTTGGTGTTTAGGGAAAATGTTTGGAAATTTGGAGGTTTGAGTATAAAGTAGAGAAATAGAGAATTTATTTGTAGAAAGGAGAACTTTTTATTTGGCTTGATAGAAACTCAAGTACATCATCCCTATTTATACTAGTGGCATCCATAAATCAATGGATAAGATTTTGCCACCACAAACTTAATCTAATGGCTAGAAATAATTCTCTAGAATTTTCTCCAAATTTCTCATCTTATCCTTATCTTCTAGAATAGCCTATGGATTTCTCTAGAATAGGCTTCTAAAATATGGACATACTACAACATATATTTGGGCTTAAAACTCCTAAGGCCCAAAACTAATAAACTCAAAATCAATTTATTATTTCAACAAGACTCTCTCTCAATTTTGTCTTCTTTTATTTCTATTTGTCTTTGCTGCTTTAACTACTGTTTGCATTACTTCTTATTCTTTTATTCTAAATATAGTATTGTTTAATGCTGAATGTATGTTTTTTGGCCTCTGAACTTTAGAATAGTCAACTTTTAATCAATCAAGTATTATTTGGAGAAGAAATTTAATTATCTATACACCATAATATTATGTGAATAGTATTGATGAAATTGAGAAATTGTACACATCTAAAATATTCGCCGTAGTAAATTCCTTCAAGTATTCTCTATTTCTTTGCAACAGTACATGGTTTGTGGAAAAGTATAATTTTGTTTGTGAAATTCTGTATTTGTTTGTGCTTGTCATCACGTGATATTTGGAACCCTTTTTTTTTTGTCTCTGAACTTTAGAATAGTCAACTTTTAATCAATTAAGTATTATTTGATCATGTCAAGAGACATTTGATAAGAGTCATTATTGTAAGCTTTTAGTTATACTCTTAAAATCGTTTTAATGTATGCATACCAAATAAATAAACAAACTTGTACAAAATAATACTTGATCAAAATCTAATAAGGATCGGTATTTAAAATAAAATTTATCCAAGAAACCGCGAGATGAAACGAAAACCGCATATAGAAATTAATAGCAATATTGAAACCAATAAATTCATAAAATCGATATAAAATATTTTAAAATTTTCATAACTATTTCCAATAAGTTTTTTTTAACAGTGATAATTTGCTTATATACATCTCTCAAAATATTTATCGACAGTGTCAAAAACTATTTAGTAAAAAATTATAACCTTATCCAATTAAATTAAATAAAAAAGGACATGATGAAAGTCATGAAACTACAAGAACTATTCACAAGACGAAAAAATCTCTAACCGCTTAAGCTGGCATGTAATAATTAATCAGTTTGAAATTTTGTAATTATTTCTTAGTACATTACAAAATAACACAAAGCTAATCATAAAATTCAATAACCAGTGAGTGTACGTATATATTTTAAATACGTACCTTGTCCCACAACGGGTAGGGTTTGCTGGTGGGAGGAGGAAGAGAGATTGGGCGAGAGAGAGTTGGACATGAAGTACGAGAGATTCCTCGCCGTTGACTCCAACGTGTGCACGTCGCCGGCGGCGGCGGCGTCGGCGGAGAGGAGTGGCAGCGTGTCGTCAAGATAACTCGTGTTGTTGCAGTCGTGAACAACCACGAATACAGAGAACAACTAACTCGTGTTATTTGTGCTTGTTCTCGGATGTTCTATTCGTTATTTGTAATTTGAATGATAAAAAGCTTTTTTTATTATTTATAAATTATGGTATTTTGTATTCCTTTATCACGTTGCAAAGTCTTGGAACAACAAGAGCTTGTTCTCTATACTTTATCACATGAAAAATCATGGAACACCCAAAAGTTGTTCTCAATGTATTTAGCAGTTGCTATGTCTTGCTTGTGGTTGTTCTTTATACTTTAAAACTAACTAAGGAATCTTTGTACATATATTTGATCTTATCACTTGAAATAGCTAATTTAAAATTATTGAAAGTCATGTTTGATTTTATCACTTGAAATAGATTGCTAGTTATTAAAGCGGCGTTCGCGGAGTCGATCAAAAGCTCGGCGTTATCGTCGGATTCGGTGAGATTGGCGATTAGTGTGTTGGTGATGCTCTTGTTCAGCTTCGAAGAAAGTCTTTGGCTCCTCACGTTTTCCTCTTCGGGAAGGATGCTAGGGTAACGTGAAATCCTTGACATGAAGTACGGTTCGTCCTACTTAAAAGTCTCATCTATAAGTAGGCTAGTTATTTACGAATCTCTTAAAAAAAAATCGCTTTTTTTCTCTTCTTTCCTGTAATGTCGTAATTTTGAATACTTTAAATTCATTTTTCTTTTAAAATTTTCTTCCCATTGCGTTGGGGTTTCGGTATTATTTGACCGGCCATTTCTTCTTGTGTTTGGATTTCGTCTTTCCGTTTTAAAAAAAGATCGCCTTTTTTTTTGTTCTCTTTTCACCTATTTCGTGTTTGGCCGGTCATTTCTTCAAAATGTTATTTTGAATACTTTAAATTTATGTTTTCTTCCCATTGCGTAAGGGTTTCGATATTAATTTGCCTTTAATTTCCTGTTTTTGATTTCGTTTTTCCATTTTTAAAAAGATCGCTTTTTTTTTTCCTATTATTTTCTGTACTGTACTTAAGAATATGTAAAATGCCTTTTTTTCAGGAAATATGTCTCGCACCACCGTTGCATCTATTGTGGTGGTGATAATCTCCGCAATTTTATGAAGGAGATTTTTTGGGGAAGATCATGATGGGCCAAGAGATGAGGAGGTTTCCGCCGGTGGAGACGCTGGCGGAGGAGAGGTGGTCGTCGGCGGCGAGGCGGCCGGTGGAGAAGCTTAAGGTGGTGAGGTGGTCGTCGGCGGCGAGGCGGCCGGTGGCGACGTGGTCGTCGGCGGCGAGGCGACTGGTGGAGAAGCTGAAGGTGGCGAGGTGGTCATCGGCGGCGAGGCGGCCAGTGGAGAAGCTGAAGGTGGCGAGGTGGTCATCGGCAGCGAGGCGGCCGGTGGAGAAGCTGAAGGTGGTGAGGTGGTCGCCGGCGGCGAGGCGGTCGGTGGCGAGGTGGTCGTCGGCGGCGAGGCTGCCGGTGGAGAAGCAGAAGGTGGCGAGCTGGTCGTCGCCGGCGAGGCGGTCGGTGGAGAAGCTGAAGGTGGCGAGGTGGTCGTCGGCGGCAAGGCGGCCGGTGGCGAGGTGGTCGTCGGCGGCGAGGCTGCCGGTGGCGAAGCTGAAGGTGGCGAGGTGGTCGTCTACGGCGAGGCGGCTGGTGGCGAGGTGGTCTTCGGCGGCGAGGCGGCCGGTGGAGAAGCTGAAGGTGGCGAGGTGGTCGTCGGCGGTAAGGCGGCCGGTGGTGAGGTGGTCGTCGGCGGCGAGGCTGCCGGTGGAGCAGCTGAAGGTGGCGAGGTGGTCGTCGGCGGCGAGGCGCCCGGTGGAGAAGCTGAAGGTGGCGAGGTGGTCGTCGGCGGCAAGGCGGCCGGTGGTGAGGCGGTCGTCGGCGACGAGGCTGCCGGTGGAGAAGCTGAAGGTGGGGAGGTGGTCATCGGCGGCGAGGATCCACGTTTGATCATTAGGTGGGCCTCAAAGTAATTTATTTATTTTATATTTTTCAGAATTTTTTATATACTAATATTTTTTTTCTATTTACATTGTAGCTACGGTGGTCATTTCGACTGCCCTTGTGGTGGCCATGGTGGCGCGGTTTTTCGGGGAGGCGGACGCCGGCGTGATCATTTCGACTGCCGTGGTGGTCATTTTGAATGTGATTGTGGCGTTGGTTGTTTCTCGGAGAGTTTTCAGGCAGCCGGCATCAGCATTAGTCGAAACCGACGTAGCGGCGCGAGCGCGTAGTGTGGTAGGACTGAATGCCCAACTCGGGCTGAACGAAGATGAGGCAGATGCTTTTTTCGAGCATATTGCAACAGGAGGTGCATTAAGGGTCTGTGAAGATCGTGATGCGAGATGTCCGATTTGCTTCAAAGACCTGTATGGGGAGCTTGCAATTTCCTTATCGTGTTGTAGCCACGCCTAGCCTATATGGAGGTTCGTTCCTTTATGATGTGGATCAATCGATATGACATTCATGGAGACCTACGGTACCCTTACTGCCACAATGATATGGTACTTGTTAGACTTTACCTGAACTATCTTCAGTAGAGCCACACTGCAGTGGTTCTGATTACGAGAGACTTGTTGGAAGGAAGTTTTGGGTATGTAGAGAAAGTGTTCAAGTATTTTTGGTGTTTAGGGAAGAGGTTTGGAAATTTGGAGGTTTGAGTATAAAGTAGAGAAATAGAGAATTTATTTGTAGAAAGGAGAACTTTTTATTTGGCTTGATAGAAACTCAAGTACATCATCCCTATTTATATTAGTGGCATCCCAAAATCAATGGATACGATTTTGCCACCACAAACTTAATCTAATGGCTAGAAATAATTCTCTAGAATTTTCTCCAAATTTCTCATCTTATCCTTATCTTCTAGAATAGTCTATGAATTTCTCTAGAATAAGCTTCTAAAATATGGACATACTACAACACATATTTGGGCTTAAAACTCCTAAGCCCAAAACTAATAAACTCAAAATAATTTGCTTATATACATCTCTCAAAATATTTATCGACAGTGTCAAAACTATTTAGTAAAAAATTATAACCTTATCCGATTAAATTAAATAAAAAAGGACATGATGAAAGTCATGAAACTACAAGAACTATTCACAAGACGAAAAAATCTCTTACCGCTTAAGCTGGCATGTAATAATTAATAAGTTTGAAATTTTGTCATTATTTCTTAATACATTACCAAAATAACACTAAGAGCCAATCATAAAATTCAATAACCAGTGAGTGTATGTATATATTTTAAATACGTACCTTGTCCCACCACGGGTAGGGTTTGCTGGGTGGGAGAAAGAAGAGAGAAAGAGCGAGAGAGAGTTGGAGATGAAGTGCGAGAGATTCCTCCTGTTGACTCCAACGTGTGCACGTCGCCGGCGGCGGCGGCGGAGAGGAGTTCCAGCTTGTCGTCAAGCTAACTAGTGTTGTTGCAGTCGTGAACAACCACGAATACAGAGAACAACTAACTCGTGTTATTTGTGCTTGTTCTCGGATGTTCTATTCGTTATTTGTAATTTGAATGATAAAAAGCTTTTTTTTATTATTTATAAATTATGGCATTTTGTATTCCTTTATCACGTTGCAAAGTCTTGGAACAACAAGAGCTTGTTCTCTATACTTTATCACATGAAAAATCATGGAACACCCAAAAGTTGTTCTCAATGTATTTAGCAGTTGCTATGTCTTGCTTGTGGTTGTTCTTTATACTTTAAAACTAACTAAGGAATCTTTGTACATATATTTGATCTTATCACTTCAAATAGCTAATTTAAAATTATTGAAAGTCATGTTTGATTTTATCACTTGAAATAGATCGCTAGTTATTAAAGCGGCGTTCGCGGAGTCGATCAAGAGCTCGGCGTTATCGTCGGATTCGGTGAGATTGGCGATTAGTGTGTTGGTGATGCTCTTGTTCAGCTTCGAAGAAAGTCTTTGGCTCCTCACGTTTTCCTCTTCGGGAAGGATGCTAGGGTAACGTGAAATCCTTGACATGAAGTACGGTTCGTCCTACTTAAAAGTCTCATCTATAAGTAGGCTAGTTATTTACGAATCTCTTAAAAAAAAGATCGCTTTTTTTCTCTTCTTTTCTGTAATGTCGTAATTTTGAATACTTTAAATTCATTTTTCTTTTAAAATTTTCTTCCCATTGCGTTGGGGTTTCGGTATTGTTTGACCGGCAATTTCTTCTTGTGTTTGGATTTCGTCTTTCTGTTTTTAAAAAAGATCGCTTTTTTTTTGTTCTCTTTTCACCTATTTCGTGTTTGGCCGGTCATTTCTTCAAAATGTTATTTTGAATACTTTAAATTTATGTTTTCTTCCCATTGCGTAAGGGTTTCGATATTAATTTGCCTTTAATTTCCTGTTTTTGATTTCGTTTTTCCGTTTTTAAAAAGATCGCTTTTTTTTTCTATTATTTTCTGTACTGTACTTAAGAATATGTAAAATGCCTTTTTTTTCAGGAAATATGTCTCGCACGACCGTTGCATCTATTGTGGTGGTGATAATCTCCGCAATTTTATGAAAGAGATTTTTCGGGGAAGATCATGATGGGCCAAGAGATGAGGAGGTTTCCGCCGGTGGAGACGCTGGCGGAGGAGAGGTGGTAGGCGGCGGCGAGGCGGCCGGTGGAGAAGCTTAAGGTGGTGAGGTGGTCGTCGGCGGCGAGGCGGCCGGTGGCAACGTGGTCGTCGGCGGCGAGGCGGCTGGTGGAGAAGCTGAAGGTGGCGAGGTGGTCATCGGCGGCGAGGCGGCCAGTGGAGAAGCTGAAGGTGGCGAGGTGGTCATCGGCAGCGAGGCGGCCGGTGGAGAAGCTGAAGGTGGTGAGGTGGTCGCCGGCGGCGAGGCGGTCGGTGGCGAGGTGGTCGTCGGCGGCGAGGCTGCCGGTGGAGAAGCAGAAGGTGGCGAGCTGGTCGTCGCCGGCGAGGCGGTCGGTGGAGAAGCTGAAGGTGGCGAGGTGGTCGTCGGCGGCAAGGCGGCCGGTGGCGAGGTGGTCCTCGGCGGCGAGGCTGCCGGTGGAGAAGCAGTAGGTGGCGAGCTGGTCGTCGCCGGCGAGGCGGTCGGTGGAGAAGCTGAAGGTGGCGAGGTGGTCGTCGGCGGCAAGGCGGCCGGTGGCGAGGTGGTCCTCGGCGGCGAGGCTGCCGGTGGAGAAGCTGAAGGTGGCGAGGTGGTCGTCTACGGCGAGGTGGCCGGTGGCGAGGTGGTCTTCGGCGGCGAGGCGGCCGGTGGAGAAGCTGAAGGTGGCGAGGTGGTCGTCGGCGGTAAGGCGGCCGGTGGTGAGGTGGTCGTCTGCGGCGAGGCTGCCGGTGGAGCAGCTGAAGGTGGCGAGGTGGTCGTCTGCGGCAAGGCACCCGGTGGAGAAGCTGAAGGTGGCGAGGTGGTCGTCGGCAGCAAGGCGGCCGGTGGTGAGGTGGTCGTTGGCGACGAGGCTGCCGGTGGAGAAGCTGAAGGTGGCGAGGTGGTCATCGGCGGCGAGGATCCACGTTTGATCATTAGGTGGGCCTCAAAGTAATTTATTTATTTATTTATTTTATATTTTTCAGAATTTTTTATATACTAATATTTTTTTTTCTATTTACATTGTAGCTACGGTGGTCATTTCGACTGCCCTTGTGGTGGCCATGGTGGCGCGGTTTTTCGGGGAGGCGGACGCCGACGTGATCATTTCGACTGCCGTGGTGGTCATTTTGACTGTGATTGTGGCGTTGGTTGTTTCTCGGAGAGTTTTCAGGCAGCCGGCATCAGCATTAGTCGAAACCGACGCAGCGGCGCGAGCGCATAGTGTGGTAGGACTGAATGCCCAACTCGGGCTGAACGAAGATGAGGCAGATGCTTTTTTCGAGCATATTGCAACAGGAGGTGCATTAAGGGTCTGTGAAGATCGTGATGCGAGATGTCCGATTTGCTTCGAAGACCTGTATGGGGAGCTTGCAATTTCCTTATCGTGTTGTAGCCACGCCTAGCCTATATGGAGGTTCGTTCCTTTATGATGTGGATCAATCGATATGACATTCATGGAGACCTACGGTACCCTTACTGCCACAATGATATGGTACTTGTTAGACTTTACCTGAACTATCTTCAGTAGAGCCACACTGCAGTGGTTCTGATTACGAGAGACTTGTTGGAAGGAAGTTTTGGGTATGTGGAGAAAGTGTTCAAGTATTTTTGGTGTTTAGGGAAGAGGTTTGGAAATTTGGAGGTTTGAGTATAAAGTAGAGAAATAGAGAATTTATTTGTAGAAAGGAGAACTTTTTATTTGGCTTGATAGAAACTCAAGTACATCATCCCTATTTATATTAGTGGCATCCCAAAATCAATGGATAAGATTTTGCCACCACAAACTTAATCTAATGGCTAGAAATAATTCTCTAGAATTTTCTCCAAATTTCTCATCTTATCCTTATCTTCTAGAATAGTCTATGAATTTCTCTAGAATAAGCTTCTAAAATATGGACATACTACAACACATATTTGGGCTTAAAACTCCTAAGCCCAAAACTAATAAACTCAAAATAATTTGCTTATATACATCTCTCAAAATATTTATCGACAGTGCAAAACTATTTAGTAAAAAATTATAACCTTATCCGATTAAATTATATAAAAAAGGACATGATGAAAGTCATGAAACTACAAGAACTATTCACAAGACGAAAAAATCTCTTACCGCTTAAGCTGGCATGTAATAATTAATAAGTTTGAAATTTTGTCATTATTTCTTAATACATTACCAAAATAACACTAAGCCAATCATAAAATTCAATAACCAGTGAGTGTACGTATATATTTTAAATACGTACCTTGTCCCACCACGGGTAGGGTTTACTGGGTGGGAGAAGGAAGAGAGAAAGAGAGAGAGAGAGTTGGAGATGAAGTGCGAGAGATTCCTCCTGTTGACTCCAACGTGTGCACGTCGCCGGCGGCGGCGGCGGATAGGAGTGCCAGCTTGTCGTCAAGCTAACTAGTGTTGTTGCAGTCGTGAACAACCACGAATACAGAGAACAACTAACTCGTGTTATTTGTGCTTGTTCTCAGATGTTCTATTCGTTATTTGTAATTTGAATGATAAAAAAAACTTTAATTTATAAATTATGACATTTTGTATTCCTTTATCACGTGCAAAGTCTTGGAACAACAAGAGCTTGTTCTCTATACTTTATCACATGAAAAATCATGGAACAGCCAAAAATTGTTCTCAATGTATTTAGCGGTTGTTATGTCTTGCTTGTGGTTGTTCTTTATACTTCAAAACTAACTAAGGAAGCTTTGTACATATATTTGATCTTATCACTTGAAATAGCTAATTTAAAATTATTGAAAGTCATGTTTGATTTTATCACTTGAAATAGCTAATTTCAATAATTTTAGAAATTATAGAAAGTCGAACACATTTGAGAAAATCATGTCACTTCTAGAGTATAATTGGTGATGTATAAATAGCCAATAATAAAAACAAAAAATATTAATCACATGCAAAGTCTTGGAACAACAAAGGGTTGTTCGTAGTGCATTTAGCGGTTGTTCAATCTTCTTTTTTGTTGTTCTCTATACAATTAAAAATATTTAAGACATCTTTGTATATATGTTTGGTATTATAACTTGAACTATTTATTTTCAATAATTTTTTTAATGATTTTATCGAAAATTGAACACATTCAACAAATCATACTAGATCTAGTATAATCGTTAATGGATAAGTGGACAAAACTACAAACTTAACACATTAAAAACACTTATAGGATAATTTTCAGAAGCTTATTTAGATTTTAGAGTATCTAATTTAATGTTTCACTTTATTTTCTATAAATTATAATATATTTGATGTCCCAATCATGTGCAAAGTATTGGAACAACAAAAAGTTATTCGACGTGCTATAGCGGTTGTTCAGTCTTATTTGGTTGTTCTCTATACAATTAAAAATATTTAAGACATCTTTGTAAATATGTTTAATATTATAACTTGAAATACTTTTTTCAATAAATTTTTAATAATTTTATTATAAATCAAACACATTCGATAAATCATACTAGATCTAGTATAATCGTTAATGGATAAGTGGCTAAAACTAAAACTTAACATGTTAATACAAGTTATCGGATAATTTTCAGAAGCTTATTTAGAGTATTGAGTATCTAAATTAATGTTTCTCTTCATTTTCTAAAAATTATAATATTTTTAATGTCTCGATCATGTACAAAGTCTTGGAACAACAAACGGTTGGTCGCAGTGCAATAACGGTTGTTCAGTCTTGTTTTTGGTTGTTCTCTATACAACTAAAAATATTTAAGACACCTTTGTAAATATAATTGATATTATAAGTTGAAATATTTATTTTCAATAATTTTTTAATGATTTTATTGAAAATCGAACACATTCGGTAAATCATACTAGATCTAGTACAATCGTCAATGGATAAGTGGCCAAAACTAAAACTTCAGACACTACTGAATAATTTCCTCAGCTTATTAAAAGTTGGGTGTATCTAAATTAATGCTTCACTTCGTTTTGTATAAATTATAATGTTTTTAATGTCTTAATCATGGGCAAAGTCTTGGAACAACAAGGAGTTGTTCTCTATGCATTTTGCAGTTGTTCTTTCTTATTTGTGGTTGTTCGCAGTCCGTACTATTACAAATATCTATCACAGACATAGATACAATGATAGTTAGTGGTTTCAAAAATAATATACCATTCAATTGTTAAAGTCACCATAGTTCAGAGGCCAAAAATATCATTTTAGAAGTCGACTTTTTTTTTGTTCTCACTTCACTTTGCGTCCACATTCCTTCTTCTTATTCAAATCGTCTTTTCTTATTTTTCCGGCCCCGGAGCTCAACTTTACTAGTGTTTTCATTAGGGCTGTACAAAACCGAACCGAAACCGAAATTTGGAGTCACGTCAGCTAACCGAAATTTGGATTCGGATAACCGATCCGGTTTACAAAACTGGACCGGATATCGGATTTGATTTTGGAAAAATCTGGATATCGGTTATTTAACCGATTTTTTTAATTAAAAATAAATATATATTTTAAGACAGACCTAGCGTTTTTATTTTTTCCCAAATCAGATTTTGCTTTGCCTCGTGGTCTCCACTCTTCTTCTTCCCGTCGTTCGCCGGTCGTCGGTCGTTGGTCGCCAGTCGCTGGTCGTCGGTCGCCGGTCCTCGGTCGCTGGTCGTTTTGGAGCTTTATAAGAGTTGTTCGTACTCGTTTTTTGAATTTTTACAAACCATATTTGGATTTTAGAAACTGGATATTAAATTTTACAAACTGGATAACCGAATTTTAAAAATTGGATACTGGATTTAAGAAACCAGATAACCGAATTTCGATTTTAGACTCAATTGGACCGGATACTGGACCGAGTTTTTAAAAACCGAACATTCGGATTCAGATACTAAAAATGTCTAAAACAGAACTGAACTTATCCAATTTCACCCCTGCTATTTGTGGGGGTTAAAAATAATCAATTATAAAAAAATAAAAAATAAAATTTATTTCGGCTGGTCTTTAGTCCGACCAAAGTCCAATATCCTTTTTGCAGATCGATTCACGAGATCAAATATGGGCCTAGTTCGATCTCGACAGATCGGCCCAAGCCCAATAACACATTTCCAGCTCGACCACGTCCGCCTGGCCAGAAGAATCGGTCAGCCAAAGAGGAGACCACGCCGCGAAGATCGGATCTGAGACGACTTCAGCCCTGACGAGGAGGACGGATCAAGGAGCACGTGTCTTCAGCGAAGAAGCCCCGCCTCGTCTATAAGTAGAAGATCAGACGTCGATTTGTGCACGCAAGCTTACGATTTTATCTCTCAATTATTATATATCCACTTACTTTCAATGTTGAGTTCGCCTGCTAGAGCTCGGCACTTCGCCTATTTGTAATCCAATTTCGTGATCAATAAAGATTATTCTTAATTCCATCTCGTTACGGCTTTTTCATTTCTAAATTGTTTCTTATACGACGTCTTCTGAAACCCATATTTAAATAAATCATATATATATATATATATATATATATATATCATATTATAATTTGAGATTGTTGAAATCGAAATCAACAATTTGGCGCCGTCTGTGAGAAATTTTTAGAAAGACCAACATCGAAAGAAACAACTTTCACAAAAACAAAATAGCATGTCTTTCACTCCGACTCATTACGAATCAGGTGAGGAAATCCCTACGGGGATCACGGCAATCCTGGATATGCTAAACAAAAAATTGGAAAGTCAGGAAGAAACCAACCGAGCTCTCAACGCTAGGTTGGACTCCCTCACGACCCCTCAAAATACTCCGGATCCTTAATCTGGATCCGGCATGCTGATCGCCTCGGAGTCGGACCAGAACGCGGCGTCAGCTGTAATGAGGAGTCGAACTCTCCATCCAAGCATCCAGTTGGACTTTACCGAGATCCAGGCTTTCCGATGGATAGATCAAACCTCCTGCCCGAACTTCCAGCTCGGCGGGACTTCAAGCGAAGACGCCCCGGAGACTCGAAACGATCCGATAGACATGTCCCCGTCCCCGTCGACAGGCGCACCCTTCGGGTCCTTCCTAGCAAACCTCTTCCCTAGATGACCTCAAAGGCATTCACCGCTCAAATCCTAGGCGAGCTGAATCAGACCACCACTACTCCGGTCGAAGTCACAACTATCACACCTCTGCGCACGGGATTTCTTTGTTCTCCGAGTGACGAACCCAGCATGACAGAATTTGAGAAATTCAAAGAATCCATGAGAGCCGAAATGAGATATGTCCATTCAAAATTCCACAGCGCTACCTGCTCGGCCCCGAAATAGATCGACTCGTCGCTGAGACAGGAAGAACCCCGTTCGCTAAAAACATAACCGACGTGTATATTGGAGACGCCGGGAAAGTCCGTCTCTCGCGCTACAATGGCACCTCAAACCCGGAGTCCGATATTCTGTCCTTCAGAATAGCTATGGGACAAGCTTTGCTGACAGAGAGAGAGCGAGAAGCAGGTTAGTTCAAACTGTTCGCAAAAAGCCTATATGGATCCGCTCTAGAGTGGTTTTCCATACTAGAGCCTAACTCCATTGATAGTTTCACAAAGCTATCTGCAGCGTTCTTGAAACATTACTCGATGTTCGTCGAAGACGAACTAACAATGGATGACCTATTGGGAGTCCGTCAAAAGGAAAATGAACCCTTGAAGGACTTTATGGTCCGTTACGAGGAGGTATTATCCAAAATATCAAACGTCGATCCTAAATCTGCCATGAGCGCTCAGAAGAACGGATTATGGCAGGAATCGAGATTCAAACCAGAGATGACCGTTAATCGACCCCTCACCTTAGAGGATGCCATCCATAGGGCTGCAAACTATGCTAGAGCCGAAGAAGAACTCGTCTCTCTGGCCAAACAGCATACGGTCGAAAAGAAACCACCCTCGAACACCTGGGTACGACCTGGAAATGGCAGAAATAACCCTCGAAAGGTCAATCCCCAAGACGCCGGCCCACAGGCTAGGAAACAACATGCCCCTCCCGGTTTCTCTTTCAACATTGGAGATGAAAGCAAGGTAGGAGGACCCCAGACGAAAAAATGGACGAGGGATCCGAACACGTATTGCGAATTCCATCAAAGCAATGGCCACGCGATGGTAAATTGCGAGACTATGCGTAAAGTCTTGGCCGAAAAATAAGCAAAATGGAAACTAAAAAATGTTGATTTAGGACCCCCCGCCTAAAAAAGAAGACCTTTAACAACCGAGGGAGAGGCAATCTCTCACCTAAAAGGTCTAGACCAACACGTGAGGGAGAACCCGATTCCCCGCCGACCGTAGTAAAACATCGAGTAGACTTCATAATGGGTGGCTCAAAATTTTGTAGCAACTCAGTAAACTCGATCAAGGCTCATCAGCGGCGGCTAATGAATAAGACCACCCACCCCGGAGTAGAACATGATGTCCAAATCTCGTTCTCTGAAAACGAAGCACCCAGGACAACAGACCCACATGAAGACGTGCTTGTCATTACGATCGACGTGTCCAACTGTGAAGTCGCCAGAGTCCTAATCGACGGAGGGAGTTCTGTGGATCTTATCTTCAAGGACACCCTAATGAGAATGGGGATAGAAGAATCAAAGATTGAAAGGGAACAAACCCAACTCATAGGCTTCAACGGGGCAACCACTCCTTCAATATGAACCATTAAGCTAC
This sequence comes from Urtica dioica subsp. dioica, assembly GCF_054948205.1. Taxonomy (NCBI): domain Eukaryota; kingdom Viridiplantae; phylum Streptophyta; class Magnoliopsida; order Rosales; family Urticaceae; genus Urtica; species Urtica dioica. The sequence goes on from NC_142765.1 coordinate 16,843,211, forward strand.
CCGTAAAGACAAAAAGAATAAACAAAATAGTGGAATCAGGTTCTGGAGTGTCCTTCCCCATATAACATAATACTAGCCTTCTACCTCACAAGCTACAAGATAAAAACTGAGACGTCTGGTGAAAAACAATAGCAGTTAATGAACATTGAGCCAGCTCACGAAGAAGACCCAAAAACCGAAGAGCCGGACTCCCCAAGCACCGAGATGATAATACAAGTACAGCTCGACGGCCATGATCCCACAAAATGCGTAGGGATCGGAGCCGGCCTTAAAAGAAATATACGGCGGGAGTTGATTTGCTTTCTAAAACGAAATAAATTCACCTTCGCATGGACGACGAAAGATATGTCGGGAATTAGCATCGACGTTACATCTCACCAGCTCAACGTCGATCCCAGTTTCAAATCCATAAAACAAAAGAGACGCAAGCTCAGCTCCGACAGAGCACAAGCAGTCAATGACGAAGTAGATAGGCTTCTAGCCGCAGGCTCCATCAGTGAATTAAAATACTCGGATTGGTTGGCGAACACCGTCGTCGTCAAGAAGAAAAATGGTAACTGGAGGGTATGCATCGATTTCACCGATCTACACAAGGCATGCCAAAAAGACAGTTTTCCCCTGCTAGATATCGACAGAGTAGTCGAAGCAACAGCGGGACACAAAATTTTGTCATTCATGGACGCATTCTCAGGATACAACCAAATCTTGATGCATCCCGACGACCAAGAAAAAATGGCATTTATAACAGACCGAGGCACATACTGCTACAAGGTCATGCCCTTCGGACTAAAAAACACCGGCGCTGTTGTCGCACGAAAATGAACAACGATTGAATACCTCGGGTGGTTCGATCAAAGGCCGGACCAAGTGATCGCACCCGGGCCAAAAGTGTGAACTCGAAAGTCTCGAGCTAGGTTTTCTCCGATCGACCCGCCTCTCGGAAGAGGGAAGGGGTGAGGAGGAAGAGTGACTGTGCCTTTGTGGTGTAGGCTGCCTACATACCCGTGTGTGGGATCAGGTCAGAACGTATTCAGGGCGTGTGTGACGCAGCATGAGGCACAGAGCCTTGATGGAGAAGCGTGCTCGACGAAGGAGACGGTGCGCGGAGGAGTCCTCGGCGACGTCTCAGAACTTCGGAGTGTTGGAATCGATCTAGGGTTCAAGAAAATAATTAACGCTTCGGTAAGCGGCGGAATTTTAAAAAATTTCTTTTACAAGTAAAACAGTTTTTACTAACCTAGACAAGTGCAAGTACATGTAATTAAAAACCAATATGAGCTAGAAGTTTACTAACCTTTCTTGAAGCTTGAACTTTGAAGAAGCTTGTGGAAAGTTTGCAACGCTCGTCTCCCCTCACAGCACGTCTCTCTTTCTTTCCTCGGCACCTCGAGCAACCACGAAAGTTTCTATCACTAAATCACTCGAAAAGAAGGAATTAGTGAGTGGGCACTTTTAAACACTACGACTTAAGAACGAGTCTCGAAGTCGCAGAGCTAAACACTAGGTCGAGTGAGGACCTAGGTGCCAAGACAAGAAAAAATCGAAAATAAACTAGAGAGAGAGAGAGAGGATTTCGGCCACAAGTTCTAGAGAGAGAGTCTCTCAAATCTCTTAAACTTGGATGAATGAATTGTGAGGAAATGAGGCTCCTATTTATAGGAGAGGCTTTACCTTCAATAAGGTAGTTTCCTCTTCTATAGAATATCACATATTCATGAGCAAATATTGCCTCTTTCCCACTTGACAAACTCGGCCAAACAAGGCTTCTAGAAGCCTTGATTTGTTTCCAATTTTGTTCATGGCTTGCCTTTTCTCTCAACATGGCCGATTACCCTAGTGCATCTACATGCAAATTTGTTTCCTCTTTTTATTTTGGCAAGTATCTAAATACATTTATGCACAAAATAAACTCCCTTTCTTTCTTAGGGTTGGGCGCCCAAGGCCTTCTAGAAAAGGCTTCTAGAAGCTTTTCCATTTGTTCATGACAACATGAAAAAGGCCCATTAAGAATTTTCAATAAAATTCTTATGAAATGAAATTAATTCACAAGGCCCAATAATCAAGTTATGGCCGAGTGACATTAAGTCATCAAATGAACTTGTCAAAAAATTTATTGACATTCATTTCATCATATGTCTCAAAAGACAAAAATACCCTTTTAACTATTTTCGTTCTTGTTTTGACTTAGCTTCCAGTTTAACTATTCCTATCGATGTGATTCGTGACAGTGACCTCATGGACCCAAATGAACAAAGCTTTAGCTAAACACTTGGACTCAAAAGTTCACAAACCTTTTCCAAGTTTAGCTTAATGCCAACTGACTCCACTAAAGAGCTGACACTGAAAATCTCTCGGTTCAAATGAATTTATTTTCTACTCAAGAATTCAACCTAATTATGATGAGCGGATCCACTGAATATTATCTATGTTTACCCTTTATGAATGTCATCAGCTAGTCGGGATTTACTAAATTACCATTTTACCCTTCTAGCTGTTATTTCCTCAACTCCTTTGTCGCTTGTGAATAAGTTAGAAACAATGTATTGACGAGGAGCTAACAAGTCACATTGTTTCATCCAAAAGAGTCAGGACTCAATTTGGACACTGGCCAGTTCATTTATTCACACTCCAAGGAACAAAACATGAGGTGACATACATTGCATTTCAGCAATCTTGTACATGAATTCCATATCTATGAGAACTTCACAAAGTTACTCATGACAGACTCACAACTTAGTACTTCACCAATAGGCCTTGTTCGGAATCACATAGTGAGTCCGAACTTTGACTTTCTCAAATGAGAATACTAAGGTGTGAAATGTCATGTCTCATTTCAGGATTAAGGTAAGCATGATGCAATTCATACATAGTGACTTCGAGACATAAGAGGTTAAATGGTTTGTTCTTATATTGTCTCTAGAAGTGCACTGGTCAATTCAGTACCTTCGGAAGATACCTAGAAGAACTATAGAGTCCCCAACTCTCAATGCCTCATAACCAGACATCATAGATTCTTCTAACAATCATACTAAGGTCAATAGTCCTTTGACCCTAAGATTGCGAATATATCGTTTTAAGCAAACTACGAAGAGTTTGTTCATGCAAATCTACATTTGTCTCTTCGTAAGTTGTTAAGTTTGTTTATGGACTAAAAGACTAAGGTTTTATCATAAAGCTTCAAACAAAGAAAGAATGAATGAACGTTTCAACTTTATTAATGAATAGATAGGCAATTACAAGCAAGAGTCTTCGTAAGACTATATGACATCAAATGTACATAAATAGACACTACTACTCTTCTTGTGGGCACCATTGACAACACGGAGATCGCGTACGCGTCTAGCGTGTTAGACGCGTTAAGGGACTCTAGTTGAGAACCCTAGGAGCGTGCCTGGGCACTGGAGGGCGTTCGATCAGAGGGAGCGACGTCCGGGAGTCCCCGAGAGTGCTTCAGAACCTCTGAGAATGAGAGAGACTTGAGGGAGTGCTTCAGGCAAAAGTTGGAATCAAAAGAAGCAGAGGAGAGCGAGAATTCGAGCGTATCGATAGGAGAAAATTGGGATGGCTTCCCCCTCAGTGGGAGGGGGTTTTTATAGGTGTTTGAGGGCCTTAAGAGGGTCCTTCGGTGTCCTTGTGGGACTAGGGGCGCGCCCCTCATCAAGTGGAGGCGCACAAGGGATGTGCGGCGCGCCATGCGCGGCGCGACCCTGCCCGGGCGCGGCGTCCGGTGCAGCAGGCGCGGCGCGTGCTGGGCCGTGTCTTCGTGGGCTTTTCGCGGCCGTCGTTCTTCCGGGCCCGTCAAGTCGTCATGGGTTTCGCATCCCACGTTTGCGACACGAATGTACCAATTTGACGGGTGGGATCCGACTCGAGGCTCGTCTCGAGGGGACCAACTCCGGTCTCGACTCGAGGCTTGATTCGAGGAGAATGACTCGAGGCTCGACTCGAGGAGCGAGGCTCGATTCGAGGAGAATGACTCGAGGCTCGACTCGAGGACCTAGGCTCGACTTGAGGAGACGGATTCGAACCTCAACTCGAGGAGCAAGGCTCGACTCGAGGAGACTGACTCAAGTCTCAACTCGAGGAGCGAGGCTCGACTCAAGGAGTTGATTCAAGTCTCAACTCGAGGGGCTAAGCTCGACTCAAGGGCTAAGAGTTCGGTGTGAGGGCTTGCCGGTCGACACGTGATGGAGGGCATGCCGCTTTCCAGGACTTCCGGCCTGACCATCGGCCCTTCGAGCGGCGTGCCTTTCTTGACGTTTCGGGTTTTCCGAAAATGACCGACAACATTAGCCCCCCAAGTTCGTTGTAGGGAGGTCCCTGGCGATGAACTTTAAGTTTTTTGGTTGGGTGTTTGAGGAAAACTTATTCAAAGTCCCCGTCACCCAAGGAAAGTTTTCTCTTTCCTTTTTCTTTTTTTTTTCTTTTTTTTTGTGCAACCGCGGGGCGCGCGCCCTAGACGGCGTGGCGCGCAGTCCGTGCGGCGCTACTCGCGTGGTCGTGGCGCGCCCCGTGCGCGGGGCTGGTGCACTTGCGCGGGGGAATTCGACTTTTTTGGAGGTTTTCCTCCGTTTTCTTCCTTGTGGGAGTAGGATTTGGACTCCTACCCCCCTAGGAGCCTATAAATAAGCCCCCCCCCCCCTCCCTCATTCTTCCACTTTATTTTTTCTCTCTTTCTCTACACTTTTTTATTTTCTACACGCTCGCATTATGGATATCCCTTCCCTTTTCTCAACTGAGGATCCCGAGATTGATTTCTCTCTCTTGTTTCAAGACTCTGAACATGTAGAGGATGACCTTATCGCGGGATTGGGGGAAGTTCCTTTGCATGTGGAAGAGAATCCAAGTGGAGTGGAGCAGTGGCTTGAAGAAGGCGAGTCGGGCGCGACTGCGCCCGTTCTTCAGCCTCGAGAGGAGTGCGTGCTGACTGGGCGTAGCACAGATGGAGACGTCGACCCTCCTACGTCCGGGGAACCCACACCTCACCTTGTGATCAACTTGGTCGGCGGGGGGGCATATGACAAGCCCCGTCCCGACGCGCCAAAGTCCGACTTGGATTCTCATGGCACGCCGGACGTTGTGGGTGCGAATGAGATGACTCCGCTAGAGTCGGTCCTCGACGAGATTGACTGCGTGGATGACTTTGGTCCCGAGTCAGAAGATCCCGGAGGTGATTCAGAGACATGTCCGGGGGCCGAGGGCCTCGCACCGGAGCGTCCTGAGGGGCCGCTGGCGACTGCTGCCACCGTGTTGGAGGGTGGAGGCCCTTCCTTAGAGCTAGGGGGTGCTCAGCCTGAGACCCGTGATACAGAGGCGATAGTGTCGGCGAGGTCGCTTGCTAGGACGGATTGGTATCCCGAGGAAGGCTTTGCTGCTCCCGAGGGCTTCGATTGTTCGGGGGTTGATGTTTCGAGCTCGCTCACCTACCGGACATTCATCGGTCTCAGGGAGGCATTTGCCATTCCATCGTCCGTGACGCTCCTCCACCCCTTACAGGGTGATCGTCATTTCGCCCTCACCGTGGATTTGCCGCAGTTTCGGTCGCGAGTCTCAACTGCGGGTTGCGATTGCCGTTCCAACCCATCATTCAGCAGCTCCTCGCACGATTGGGGGTGCATGCCTGTCAGATGAGTCCGACGTTTTATCGCATCGTGGCAATGTGTCACATGGAGTGGTATTGCCAGACCGAGCGGGCGATGACCGTGAGTGAATTTCGCAATCTCGTCGCGGTCTTTCCCACGCCCAGGCAACCCAGTTTCTTCATGGCCCGCGATCGCCGGAACACTAAGCTGATCACAGACTCGTAGAAGCATAATCGGAGACCGTGGGTGTGGGTTTTGGCCGACGCCTTTGGCGATGCACCACTTCGGTTCGGTCCCTTGACCCAGTTTTCTGTCGACGCGGGGCCGATGATCTCGACTTCGTGAAGGAGATCTAGGGAATGTCGGAGGCTCGGAAGGCTGTTGAACGATTCCGTTCACTTGAGTTAATGGCTTCTACCGGGTGGTTCCCGCCTTTTCCTCCTGGCCGTGACGACAATCAGCGGGCGGAGAGCGCCCCCAGCGTTGTGTCATCTCCCTCGAGCAGCGGTCTTCCAAGTATTTCGACTTTTGCTCTTTCTATTTTTTGCTTTTAGTCTAGGGTTTTGACTTTGTTGCTTTTGTAGCCTCCTCAGCTAGGGCGAGGGCTCAGGCGCGCTTAGCGAAGGCCTCTCGGGACCCGAAGTCATTGGCGGCAATCCGTTCTCGGATCGCGGCACGGAACGGTCGAGAGAAGCCCGATATCGGTTATCCGACGGAGAGCGGCCCTCGTGCTTCTTTGGATCGCGGCACGGAACGGTTGGGAGAAGCCCGAAGACGTGTCGCGCGTAAATTCGATGGTCGAAGTGGAGGCCGCGGAGGTTAGAGGGGAATGTTCCCTGGGCCTCACTCAATCTTCGATGAAGATGTGGAAGAGCGTCGTGGCTAGCAGCGACGTGGACTTCTTTCGTCATGGTGTCTCTGACGCACAGAGAGTAAGTTTCTCTCGCTTTTACCCTCTTACTTTGTTCTGCTAGGGCCTTGTTTTTTGCTGACTTGTCTTTCCGCCTTCTCAGGTGTTTGCTCGAGCGACCCGGGGCGAGAAGATCCTTCACGACCTTATTCGATGGATGGGTCTAGCCCAAGAGGAGCTTGCTCAAGCGAAGTCTCAGCTTGCTCGTGCCGAGCGAGGTTCTCACTCGAAGGCAGAGTTCGCGAGTCTCCGCGAGCAGCTTCAAGAGGCCCGTCTGGAGTTGGGGGTTACCCGCGGCAAGTGTGACCGTGCACAGTCGGCCGTGGAGAAAATGGCTGAGGAGCTAACGACGGAACGTCAAGCTCTCGAAGTGGCGACTCGATCGACGGAGGTCTTCCGGAGCGAGGTGCGGGACCTTCGACGCCAGTTTGAGTCGCGTACAGAAGAAATAGGTATTCTTCAGGGCCAACTTTCATCGAGCAAAGCTGCCCATGTTCAAGCGGAGCGTGAGCGTGACTCCTTGGCGGAGGAAGTGGCTCGGGTCACCGCGGAGAAATATGCAGCGGAACAGCTTACGTACGACCTTCAAGACGATTTTTGTTGTCGGTCGTTTTCGGAGAACCCGAGACACCGAGAAGGTACGTCGCTCAAAGGGCCGATGGTCAGGCCGGAGGTCCTGAAGAGCGGCAAGCCTCCAAACCCTCATCCAAACTCTTGACTCCTTGAGTCGAGCTTAGCCCCTCGAGTTGAGACTTGAGTCGGTTCCTCAAGTCGAGCCTCGCTCTTCGAGTTGAGCCTTGAGTCGGTCTCCTCGAGTCGAGCTTCGCTCCTTGAGTCGAGCCTTGAGCCGATCTCCTCGAGTCGAGCTTCGCTCCTTGAGTCGAGCATCGACTCGAGTCCTATCCGTCAAACAAACATTTGTGTCAAAGACCCGAAATACCAAGCATCTCAACGGGCCCGGAAGCGAGACGATCGCGAAAAGCCCGCAGAGACGAAGCCCAGCGCGCGCCGTGGGTCGCGCGCCACGCCCGGCCAAGGCCGCGCCGCGCGCTGAGCGGCGCAGACCGCGCACCGCGGGTTGTGCGCCGCGCGCCGCGCGTTGTGCGCCGCTGCCTCTTGTGCGCCTCCACTTGAATAGGGGTGCGTTCCTAGTCCTACATGGACGCCAAATGGCCTCCTTAGGGTCCTCAAACACCTATATAAACCCCCTCCCATTGAGGGGAAAATCATCTCTTCATCTCCTATCGACACGCTCGACTTCTAACTCTTCTCTGCTTCTCTTGATGCCATTTTTGGCCTGAAGCATTCTCTCTACTCTCTCTCCCGTTCTCAGAGGTTCCGAAGCACTCACGGGAACTTCCCGGACGTCGCTCCCTCTGACCGAACGTTCTCCGGTGCTCAAGCACGCCCCTAGGGTTCTCAACTAGAGTTTCCCTCGCGCGTCTAACACGCTAGACGCATCCGCGACCTCCGAGGTTCCGAGACGACGCCAAGGACTCCTTGAGCCCCGTCTCCTTCGTCGAGTACGCTTCTCCACCAAGGTTCTACGCCTCATACTGCGTCTTTCACACCTGAACTACGTTCTGACCTGATCCCACGCACGGGTACGTAGGCAGCCGACAGCCAAGGCACGATCACTCATCCTCATCAACCCCTACCTCTCTCGAGAGGCGGGTTGATCGGAGAAAACCTAGCTCGAGACTTTCGAGTTCACACTATTGGCCCGGGTGCGATCACTTGGTCCGGCCTTGGATCGAACCGCCCGAGGTTTTCAATAGTTGTTCATTTTTGTGCGACAACATTTTGGCGCTAGAAGGAGGGGACTTCCCGACCTGTTCAGCCCGAAATCCCTTCTGTTCATCTTCTTCTTTTCTTCTACAAACTCAACTTTCTCGAACTTGAGAAAAGATGAGTGGTCAACCACCCGTACATTCTGAGGGCGTTAACAACCCTGATAACATCACCGGGACCAAAAAGTACTTCTTGCGCTCCCAAGCGCATGGTGACGAAGAGTCGCTCCACGAAGAGAGCTCGACCCACTCACCATCTCCATCTCCTTATAGCAGGGACAACCGCATCCTGGAGTTAGAGGAGAGTATCCGCCGACTAAAGGCGAGGAACGCAAGGTACCACAGCCGACTGGCTGCGAAGCAACCTGTGCGTGACACGGTAATCCCCAACGGGGATCCTGAGAACCTCAACGAGGAAAGCCGCGACCGCGACCCTGATTACGAGGGTACTGGTGAGTCAGAGGATATCGAGACTTCTCTCACGAAGGACGGGGGACTCCCCGCCGTGTTTGAAGCCGGTCCATCGAATCCCTTACCCCGAACAGGCGATGCGCCGGCAGCTTCTCAAGAGGGGAATTCCCGACGTTTAGCTCTCGACCGACTAGGTTCGAGGGAGAATGTTGCGGAAAGTCAGGGCACGCGAAGAGCGCGCCATCGCAGACGAAGCCTGCGCCTTCGTACGACCAGCCCTGACCTTAGGGACCGCTTCACTGCTCAACGCATTGGGCGTGGCAATGATCTGATAGAGCGGCTAAGCTCTAGACCCAACATCCCGCTGGCAGCCCCAACTAACGGGAACCGCCGCGCAGGTCAAGGGTCTAACGAGAGGCTACAGGTGACTCCTCCCGAACAAGGGGTTACTCCAACAACCGGTCTCGATGTGGTCACTATGATCCACAACCTTTGAAATGAGGTACGAGATCTCCGAGAATACGGAATAGGTGGAAGCACCTATGGGGTCGTTGAGGAGAATTCATCGCCTTTCACGGCTCAGATACTGGCTGAGGTTTGTACGGAGAATTTCAAGCTCCCGAACCTCACTCCCTATGATGGGAAAGCAGATCCTGCTTACCACATCCAGCACTATGAAACCTGGATGACAATGCAGGGTGTTTCTCCTGGCGCCATGTACCAAGCTTTTAGTTTAACCCTCGCCGGACCCGGTTTTGAGTGGTTCAAGAACTTAAGGCCAGGAAGCATCCACTCGTTCAAAGACCTGAAGGACATGTTCCTAGCACGGTTCGCTACGTCTATGGTCCAGAAGAAGACCAAGATGTACCTGTGGTCAATCAGGCAAGAGAATGGCGAATCTCTTAGACGGTACCTCACCCGATTCACTGAAGAGTCGAACAAGGTCGACCGCTTTGACGACGGTGACGCAATCGCCGCTATCATAGAAGGCTTGCGCACGAGTGACTTCCTCAAGTCAGTCGTCGGCCGTGTCCCTTCAACCATGGCCGAGTTAATGACTCGAGCTAACACCTTCATGGGGGAGTCGAAGATTACCTCGACGGCCGCAAGAGCACTAATCAAGGCTCTCGTCATCGAGAAGAACCTAGCCACGAGCAGAACGAACCTCGTAAAAGGTGAAACAAGGGGAACCAGGTTTCTAATAACCAACCCCCTGTACCCCAGAAGCCGCGACTTGCGGAAAACTTCAAAGGGTACTCGTCATTCACGCCGCTAAACACGGCGCCAGAACGAATCCTGGCTTTGGCACGTGACAAGTTCACGCCCCCGGCTCCAATGAAAAAGGATCCCGCAACTCGCGATCGATCCAGATATTGTGAGTTCCATCGGGAATACGGTCATTTGACCTCGGAATGCTACAATCTTAAAAGACAAATCGAGGCTTTGATCCAACGGGGTGAGCTGAAAGAGTTCGTGTTACGCATGATTAGCGCTGTGGGCCCCACCACGAACAGACAACAGTCTGGTCAGGGAGGAAGAGCAGCCGCTGCTGCCGACCGAACCACGGCTGCTGCCAACGCCAACCCACAACTCCACGTGGTAACCACCATATTGGAAGGTCCACAAGATGGAGATTCAGCCCGACAACGGAAGAAATTCCTTAGGGTCGTGACTCGGGAAGACGCTGCTATGCACGTCAACTTCACATATGAAGAACCTCCATCCGTGCCTCACGAGACGATGTATTTCACCAATGAGGAGGCCAAGCGAATTATGCATCAACACAACGACGCAATTGTGCTCAAAGCCCAAGTGGCCAATAACTTGGTGAAAAGGGTTCTCATCGATAACAGCAGCGCTGCCGACATAATTTTCAAATCCACCCTAGAGCGCATGAAGCTCGCGGGGCTGCGCCCGACTCCGACCCAAACGCCATTGTTTGGGTTCACTGGGGAAAAGGTTATGACCGAGGGCATCATCGACCTGCCGGTCACCTTTGGGACCCCTGGAGGAATTGAGGCCGTTCACATGGTCCCATTCATAGTGGTCGACCAGGAGTCGCCCTATAACTTAATCATTGGGCGACCCACATTGAACCGGTTAAGGGCAATCACTTCCACGTACCACCTACTAGTGAAATTCCCCACCGAAGAGGGAATTGGCATTATGGCTGGAGACCAATCCCAAGCCAGAATATGCTACGTGCAAGGAGTTGATGGCAAATCCGCGGGAAAAGCGGTCAACACAATCTTCCAACTGGAAGACGATTACCCATGCAACCCAAGGAATGCAAGGAAGTTCGGAGAACTTGACCCTCGGGATGAAGTCGAAAGACTCAAGGTGGAAACCTCCGATGATCTTGTGCCAATCGTCCTGGACGAATCTAAGCCTGATCAGGTTGTAAAGGTCGGCATCCGACTTCCACTCGCCATCAAAACTCAGCTTACTGCCTTCCTCAGGGAGTTCAAGGATGTTTTTGCATGGACTCATGCGGACATGCCCGGAATTGATCCCGAGGTAATAGTGCACCGATTGAACGACGACCCAAAGGTCGCCGAAAAAGTGCAGGCTAGACGAACGTTCAACCCAGAACGGTACCTGGCCATAAATGAAGAGGTCGAGAAACTCCTTACCGCAAACTTCATTCGAGAGGCTAAATATCCCAAGTGGGTCGCCAACGTGGTAATGGTGAAAAAGCCTAATGGGAAGTGGCGAATTTGTATAGACTACAAAGATCTTAACAAAGCCTGCCCTAAGGACTGCTTTCCACTCCCGCGCATCGAACAACTGGTGGACGCCACGGCCGGCCATGAACTTCTAAGCTTCATGGACGCCTATTCAGGCTATAACCAAATTCGAATGCACGAGCCCGATCAAATTAAGACGACCTTTGTCACCGATCGAGGTCTCTATTCTTACAAGGTCATGCCTTTCGGCCTTAAGAACGCGGGAGCAACGTACCAGCGCTTGGTAAATCGGATCTTCGCCGATCAAATTGGCAAGACAATGGAAGTATACGTGGACGACAGGCTCGTTAAAAGCCTACCGGCAACAAATCACGTACACGACCTAAGGGAGATGTTCACAATCCTCCGCCGATATAAAATGAAGCTCAACCCCAACAAATGCGTGTTCGGGGTTGAATCCGGGAAATTCCTCGGATACATCGTCAGCCGACGAGGCATAGAGGCGAATCCTGAAAAGATCAAGGCGCTCCTTGAAATGAAGTCTCCAAGACGAGTCAAGGAGGTGCAAAGCCTGACCGGTCGGATTGCTGCTCTGACACGCTTCGTGTCTAAAGCCACCGACAAGTGTCAACCGTTCTTCAAAGCTCTAAAGAAGACGGACGGCTTTGAGTGGACGGACGAATGCGAAAATGCCTTCCAGGAAATGAAGGCTTACTTTGGGTCCCCACCATTCCTCTCTAAACCAAGAGAGGGCGAGATGCTATACGTATATCTCGCCGTCTCTTAAAGAGCTGTAAGTGTTGTCCTTGTCCGCGAAGAAGACAAGGTCCAATGGTCGATCTACTACGTGAGCAAAGCCTTACTCGACGCGGAAACACGCTACACCGAGATTGAGAAACTTTCTCTGGCTCTCGTGACGGCAGCTAAAAAGCTACGGCCATACTTCCAAGCTCACCCAATCGCGGTGCGAACCGAGCATCCGATCGGTAAAGCTCTTCAAAAGGGAACATCGACTCGCATGGCGATCTGGTCCCAAGAATTGAGCGAGTACGGGATTGAGTTCCACCCAAGAACGGCTATAAAGGGGCAGGCCTTAGCCAACTTCGTGGCAGAATTCTCCTATACTCCCGATATGGGAAGAGCAGAAACTGAGCTAAACGATGATGCATTAACTCGGAAAAGGAAAATAGACCCAACGGGTCCCATCTGGGAGTTATACGTAGACGGAGCATCTAATGCTCGGGGGGCTGGTGCCGGAATAGTCTTGATTAACCCCGACGGGGAAAGGCTGCGATACGCCCTCCACTACGGCTTCCAGGCCTCCAACAATGAAGCCGAATACGAGGCGCTCATTGTAGGGATAGAGCTGGCGCAGAAGCTCGGCTCCCGTAACCTGCGAATACACTGCGACTCGCAGTTGATCATAAACCAGGTAAAAGGAGATTACACCGCCAAGGAACCTAACATGGTTGTGTACCTGGCTAAGACAAACTCCAAACTCGATGCCTTCTCTTGGTTCGAGATTCACCAAATCCCAAGAGAACAAAATTCAGAGGCTGACGCGCTTGCTCGCCTCGGATCTAGCATCGACGAAGATGGATTGGGGACCGTACCCATTGAATTTCTCCCACGGCCATCCGACTCCCGAGACGAAGTCGAGACCATAGAGGTGGCATCTCAGCCCACTTGGATGGACTCAACTGTCGAGTTTCTACGAAGAGGGGAACTCCCCGAAGACCGCAAGGAAGCCGATAAGCTGAGGGCCTTAGCATTCAAATACACGCTCCGTGAGGGCATACTCTATAAGCGCGGTTATTCAACGCCGCTGCTCCGATGCCTCGATAGTGTTGAGTCGACCAAGGTCATCCGCGAAATTCATGAGGGCATCTGTGGGAACCACGCCGCTGGAACTTCCCTCGCGCTCAAAGCGCTTAAGCAAGGCTATTTCTGGCCTACCATGAAGCGAGATGCTTGCGAATGGGCAAGGCGTTGCGATAAATGCCAGCGTTTCGTGGAAATTCCGCGACAGCCCCCGACCCCATTAAGCAGCATCGTTGTCCCACGTCCCTTTGCTAAGTGGGGCGTGGACATCATTGGTAAGCTCCCTAGAGCGCCAAGGCAATACGAGTATGCCATTATCGCCATTGACTACTTCACTAAGTGGGTAGAGGCCGAGCCGCTCGCCAGAATAACTGAAGCAAACACGACAAACTTCGTCTGGAAAAGCATCATATGCAGGCACGGTATCACCGCCTCGATTGTGACCGACAACGGAGCACAATTCGACAACGCGCGAGTAAGAGATATCTGCGATCAACTGAAGATCAGCAAGACCTTCTCCTCGCGGTGTCATCCTCAGGCCAACGGCCAGGTCGAAGTAGTCAACAAGACTATCAAGAGCAACCTTAAAAAGAAGCTCGAAGACAAGAAAGGCGCCTGGGCCGAGGAATTTCCATTCGTCCTATGGGCTTACAGGACGACCGCGCGAAACGCCACCGGCGAAACGCCATTTTCCCTTGCATATGGGGACGAGGCCGTGGTTCCGATCGAAACCGAGATACCCACGTTCCGAGTCGACACGTTCGACGAAGCGGACAACGACGAGGCCATGCGCCTTGAGTTGGACCTGATCGATGAAAAGAGAGCAGAAGCATTCAGACGCCTCGCCGCACAGAAGCGCAAGGTCGAAAGATACTACAACTCCAAGATCAAAAGGCGAACCTTTGCCGTCGGAAGCCTCGTACTCAGACGAGTGTTCCAGAACACACAAGTCCAACGCGCCGGCGTCCTAGGCCCGAATTGGGAAGGTCCTTATAGAGTTCACAAAGTCATTCACGACGGGACAAACTACATCGAGCACACGGACGGAACTCCGATTCGCCACCCGTGGAACGCGGAGCACTTGAGGCAGTTCTACCAATAGCTAGCGTTCCCCGCATTTTTATCGCTTTTATTCCCTATTTTCAATAAGGCCTACGAGCCAATGTTTTAGGATTTTAAATTTCTCGCAAGTTTTTCGCAAAAGTAATAAAAATCGAGTTTTCCGTTCGAATTTCGTTTTGTGCAAGTTTTCTGGTTATCAAAAATTAACTTATGACCCAAAAACTTGGGGGGGGGGGGGGGGGGGGGGGGCTAGCTATGGTAAGGAAACTCTCAAAATAACACGTTCCACAAAAAAAAAACATAAGACGCCTACATGGCGCACATAAGACGCCTACATGGCGCAACCAAAGACGCATACATGGCGCACGTAAGACGCCTACATGGCGCAACCAAAGACGCCTACATGGCGCACTTAAGACGCCTACATGGGGCACCAAAGACGCCTACATGGCGCAACCAAAGACGCATACATGGCGCACTTAAGACGCCTACATGGCGCACCAAAGACGCCTACATGGTGCACTTAAGACCCCTACATGGCGCACCTAAGACGCCTACATGGCTCACGTAAGACGCCTACATGGCGCAACGTAAGACGCCTACATGGCGCACCTAAGACGCCTACATGGCGCAACCTAAGACTCCTACATGGCGCAACCTAAGACGCCTACATGGCGCAACCTAAGACGCCTACATGGCGCACATAAGACGCCTACATGGCGCACCTAAGACGCCTATATGGCGCACCTAAGACGCCTACATGGCGCAACCAGGACGCCTACCTGGCACGACCTGAGATATCTACGTGGCACAATCCGGCGCACGCAAGGCGCCTACGTAGCATGGCTGACTTGCAGTTGAAAAAACTCACAGAGCGCAAACCATCCAAAAGGTTGGTGCGCCCGAAGTAAAGTTCTGCTGAGATGAAAGAGCTAGCAAGACCGTTGACACAAAACTTGCTTATCAAAACATGCCATGACAAACGAATGAGCAAAAACGTTCATAAAAATAAATAACTTCTCATAAAAGAAAGGGGCAACTGCCTCAAAATCCTAGAAAGCATGCGCTAAGACAAGTGCGCTAAAGGGAAAAATCCTAGTAAGCAAGCGCTAAAACAAGTGCGCTAAATGGAAAAACCTAAAAAGCATGCGCTAAACACTTGCGCGAGAAAAATAAAGAAAAAATGTCACTCGGCGGGATCGTCACCTATTGGATCGTCCCCGTCGAGTGGTGGGAACAACGAATCGAAGAATTGGAAGGTGACCCCCCGAGAAACATTCTCGGTAGCTGTGGCCTCCCGACACTCCACCGCTGCCGCATGTCTTGCCTCCTCGACTCCGAAATCAAAGTCATCTTGAAGGTCGGACGCAAGCTGTTCCGCCGCGGCTTTCTCCTCGGTGACCCAAGCCACCTCCTCCGCCAAGGAGTCGCGCTCGCGCTCCGCTCGAACACGGGCAGCCTCGCTCGATGTAAGCTGGCCCTGGAGAATGCCAACTTCTTCTGTGCGCGACTCCAACTGGCGTCGAAGGTCCCGCGCCTCGCTCCGGAAGACCTCCGTCGATCGAGTCGCCACTTCGAGAGCTTGACGTTCCATCGTTAGCTCCTCAGCTATCTTCGCCACCGCCGCCTGAGCACGGTCGCACTTGCCGCGGGTAACTCCCAATTCCACGCGAGCCTCCTGAAGCTGCTCGCAGAGACTCGCAAACTCCGCCTTTGAGTGAGAACCTCGCTCGGCGTGGGCCAGCTGAGACTTCGCTTGAGCAAGCTCCTCCTGGGCACGACTCATCCGCCTGATGAGGTCGTGAAGGATCTTCTCGCCCCGTGTCGCTCGAGCAAGCACCTGAGAAGGCAAAAAGATAATTTAGCGAAAGATAGGTTCATAACAAACGAAGCAAGAGAAACTTACTCTCTGTGCATCGGAAACGCCGTGATGGAAGAACTCCACGTCGCTGCTGGCCACAACGCTCTTCCACATCTTCATCGAAGATTGAGCGAGGCCCAGGGAACATTCCCCCCTAACCTCCGCAGCCTCCACGTCGACCATCGAGTTTACGCGCTTGGAGTCCAAAGACGTGTCCGGTAAAGCCGAGGAGGAGGGTCGCTTCAAAGAAGCGCGAGGACCGCTCTCCGTCCGATGATCGGTATCGGGTTTCTCCCGACCGTTCCGCGCAGCAATCCGACAACGGACCGCCGCCAACGACTTCGGGTCCCGAGAAGCCTTCGCTAAACGCGCTTGAGCCCTCGCCCTAGCCGAAGAGACTACAAAAGCGACAAAGTCAAAACCCTAAGCTAAGAACAAAAACAAAACAAAAAATGCGAAACGACGACATACCTTGAAGACCGCCGCTCGAGAGAAATGATGCGGCACTGGGAGCACTCTCTGTCCGCTGACTGTCGCCATGGCTAGATGGAAACGGCGGGAACCACCCAGTGGAAGCCATCAGCTCCGGGGAACTAAATCGTTCGACGGCCTTCCGAGCCTCCGACATTCCCCGAATCTCCTTCACGAAGTCGAGATCATCGGCCCCCGCGTTAGCCGAAAACTCGGTCAAGAGGCCGAACCGGAGCGGCGCGTCGCCAAAGGCCGCCGCCGAGACCCACACCCAGCGTCGTCGGTTATACTTCTCTGAGTCCATGATCAGCTTAGTGTTCCGGCGATCGCGGGCCATGAAGAAACTGGGTTGCCCGGGCGCAGGGAAGACCGCGATGAGATTACGAAAGTCGTTCACGGTCATCACCCGCTCACTCTGGCAATGTCACTCCATGTGGCACATCGCCACGATGCGGTAAAACGGCGGACTCATCTGACACGCGTGCACCCCCAGAGGGGGCGAGAAGCTGCTGAACGATGGGTTGAAACGGCAATCGCAACCCGCAGTTGAGACTCGCAACTGAAACTGCGGCAAACCCACGGCGAGGGCGGAAAGGACGGTCGCCCTGTAAGGGACAGAGAAGTGCCACGGACGATGGAACGGCGAATGCCTCCCTGAGACCGATGAATGTTCGGTAGGTGAACGAGCTCGAAGCATCGACCCCCGAACAATCGAAGTCCTCGGGAGCAGCAAAGCCCTCCTCGGGATACCACTCCGTCCTAGCAAGCGACCTCGCCGATACTATCGCCTCTACGTCAGGGGTCTCGGGCCGAGAACCCCCTGGCTCCATGGAAGGGCCCCTGCCCTCCGGCACGGCCGCGGCAGCCGCCGACGGCGCCTCGGGACACTCCGATGCGAGGCCTTCGGCCCCCGGACATGTCTCCGAATCACCTCCGGGATCTTCAGACTTGGGACCAAAGTCATCCACGCAGTCAATCTCGTCGAGGACCGACTCTAGCGGAGTCACTGCATCCACGCCCGCAATATCTTCCGGCGCGCCATGAGGGTCCAAGTCGGACTGCGGCACGCCGAGGCTGGCTTTGTCGCAAACCCCCTCGCCAACTAAGTTGATCACGAGACGAGGGGCAGGTCCCCCGGACGTGGGATGATCGAACTGCCCACCTGTTTCGCGCCCAGCCGGCGCGCACTCTTCTTGAGGCCGAGCAACGGGCACGATCACGCCCAGCTCGCCTTCCTCGAGCCACTGCTCTACTCTGCTTGGATTCTCTTCCACGTGCAGAGGAATTTCCCTTAATCTCGTGAAGAGATCATCCTCTACATGTACAGAACCCTGAAACAAGAGAGAGAAATCAATCTCGGGACTCTCAGTTGAGAAAAGGGGAGGGACACCCATAATGCAAACATAAAAAAGGAAACAATCGTAGAGAAAGAGAGAAAAAATAAAGTGGGGGAATAAGAGAAGGGGGGTCTATTTATAGACTCCTAGGGGGGTAGAAGTCGAAATCCTACTCCCACAAGGAGAAAAAACGGAGAAAAACTCCAGAAAGTCGGAGTTCCCCCGCGCAAGGCGAACCAGCCCCGCGCACGGGGCGCGCCGCACGGCAGCGATAAAAAAAAATAAATAAAAAAAAACATCCTTGGATGACGGGACTTGGAAAACATGTTCCTCAAACACCCAACTAAAAGGACAAAAAGTTCATCGTTGGGAACCTCCCGAGCGACGAACTTGGGGGGCTAATGTTGTCGGTCGTTTTCGGAGAACCCGAGACACCGAGAAGGTACGTCGCTCAAAGGGCCGATGGTCAGGCCGGAGGTCCTGAAGAGCGGCAAGCCTCCAAACCCTCATCCAAACTCTTGACTCCTTGAGTCGAGCTTAGCCCCTCGAGTCGGTTCCTCGACTCGAGCCTCGCTCTTCGAGTTGAGCCTTGAGTCGGTCTCCTCGAGTCGAGCTTCGCTCCTTGAGTCGAGCCTCGAGCCGATCTCCTCGAGTCGAGCTTCACTCCTTGAGTCGAGCATCGACTCGAGTCCTATCCGTCAAACAAACATTTGTGTCAAAGACCCGAAATACCAAGCATCTCAACGGGCCCGGAAGCGAGACGATCGCAAAAAGCCCGCAGAGACGAAGCCCAGCGCGCGCCGCGCAGTCGGCAGCGTTGCCAGCGCGCCGCGCCCGGCCAAGGCCGCGCCGCGCGCTGAGCGGCGCAGACCGCGCGCCGCGGGTCGCGCGCCGCGCGTTGTGCGCCGCTGCCTCTTGTGCGCCTCCACTTGAATAAGGGTGCGTTCCTAGTCCCACATGGACGCCAAAGGGCCTCCTTAGGGTCCTCAAACACCTATATAAACCCCCTCCCATTGAGGGGAAAATCATCTCCTCATCTCCTATCGACACGCTCGACTTCTAACTCTTCTCTGCTTCTCTTGATGCCATTTTTGGCCTGAAGCATTCTCTCTACTCTCTCTCTCGTTCTCAGAGGTTCCGAAGCACTCACGGGAACTTCCCGGACGTCGCTCCCTCTGACCGAACGTTCTCCGGTGCTCAAGCACACCCCTAGGGTTCTCAACTAGAGTTTCCCTCGCGCGTCTAACACGCTAGACGCATCCGCGACCTCCGAGGTTCCGAGACGACGCCAAGGACTCCTTGAGCCCCGTCTCCTTCGTCGAGTACGCTTCTCCACCAAGGTTCTACGCCTCATACTGCGTCTTTCACACCTGAACTACGTTCTGACCTGATCCCACGCACGGGTACGTAGGCAGCCGACAGCCAAGGCACGGTCACTCCTCCTCCTCACCCCCTACCTCTCCCAAGAGGCGGGTTGATCGGAGAAAACCTAGCTCGAGACTTTCGAGTTCACACTCTTGGCCCGGGTGCGATCACTTGGTCCGGCCTTGGATCGAACCACCCGAGGTTTTCAATAGTTGTTCATTTTCGTGGGACAACAATTTTGGCGTCGGGGTCGAAGAGGCGAGACATGCGGCGGCGGTGGAGTGTCGGGATGCCACAGCTACCGAGAATGCTTCTCGGGGGGTCACCTTCCACTTTTTCGACTCTCTGTTCCCACCACTCGACGGGGCCGATCCTACTGGCGACGATCCCGCCGAGTGATATATTTCCTTTATTATTATTATTTTTTTCGCGCAAATGTTTAGCGCATGCTTTCTTTTAGGTTTTTCCTTTCAGCGCACATGTTTTAGCGCTTGCTTTCTAGGATTTTCGGGGCAGTTGCCCTTTCTTTAATGAGACATTATTTATTTTTATGAACGTTTTTGCTCATTCATTTTCTTTTGTCATGGCATGCTTCGATAGGCAAGTGTTTGTGTTAATGGTCTTGCCAGTTCTTTTATCTCAACAGGATCTCACTTCAGACGCGTCAGCCGCTTGAATGGTTTGCGTTCTGTAAGTTTTTTCAACTGCAAGTTAGCCATGCTACGTAGGCACCTTATGTGTGCCGGGTAGGTGTCTCGGGTGTGCCATGTAGGCGTCTTAGGTGCGCAATGTAGGCGTCTTAGGCGCGTCTCGAGAGACGACTTTGTTGCGCCATGTAGGCGTCTTACGTGCGCCGTGTACGCGTCTTAGGTGCGCCATGTAGGCGTCTTAGGTGCGCCATGTAGGCATCTTACGTGCGCCATGTAGGCGTCTTAGGCGCGTCTCGTGAAACGACTTGGTCGCGCCATGTAGGCGTCTTACGTGCGCCATGTAGGCATCTTAGGTGCGTCTCGAGAGACGGCTTGGTTGCGCCATGTAGGCGTCTTACGTCCGCCATGTAGGCGTCTTAGGTGAGCCATGTAGGCGTCTTAGGTGCATCTCGAGAGACGACTTGGTTGTGCCTTGTAGGCGTCTTACGTGCGTCATGTAGGCGTCTTAGGTGCGCCATGTAGGCGTCTTAAAAAATTTTGGTGGAGCGTGTTCTTTTGAGGGTTTCCTTACCGTTGCTAGCCCCCTCAAGTTTTAGGGTTATAAGTTTAATTTTTGATAACCGGAAAACTTGCACAAAACGAATTTTGAAAGGGAAAACTCGAATTTTATTACGTTTGTGAAAAATTTAAAATTCTAAAACATTGGCTTGCAGGCCTTATTGAAAATGGGAAATAAAAGCGATAAAACGTGGGGAATGCTAGCTACTGGTAGTATTGCCTCAAGTGTTCCGTATTCCACGGGTGGCGGATTGGAGTTCCGTCCGTGTGCTCGATGTAGTATGTCCCGTCGTGAATGACTTTGCGGACTATATAGTGTCCTTCCCAGTTCGGGCCTAGGATGCCGGCGCCTTGAACTTGTGTATTCTGAAACACCCGTCTGAGTACAAGGCTTCCGACGGCAAAGGTTCGCCTTTTGATCTTGGAGTTGCAATATCTTTCAACCTTGCGCTTATGTGCAGCGAGGCGGCTGAATGCTTCTAACCTCTTTTTGTCGATCAAATCCAACTCCGGGCGCATGGCTTCGTCATTGTTTTCTTCGTCAAATGTATCGACTCGGAATGTGGGGATCTCGGTTTCGATCGGAACCACGGCCTCGATCCCATATGCGAGAGAGAATGGCGATTCGCGCGGTCGCTTGTAAGCCCATAGGACGAACGGCAATTCCTCGGCCCAAGCGCCTTTTCTGTCTTCGAGCTTCTTTTTAAGATTGCTCTTGATAGTCTTGTTGACTGCTTCGACCTGGCCATTGGCCTAAGGATGACGCGGCGAGGAGAAGGTCTTGCTGATCTTTAGTTGATCGCAGATATCTCTTACTCGTGCGTTATCGAATTGTGCGCCATTGTTGGTCATAATCGAGGCGGGGATACTGTGCCTGCATATGATGCTTTTCCAAATGAAGTTTGTCGTGTTTGCTTCAGTTTTTCTGGCGAGTGGCTCGGCCTCTACCCACTTAGTGAAGTAGTCTATGGCGATTATGGCATACTCGTATTGCCTCGATGCTCTAGGGAGCTTGCCAATGATGTCCACGCCCCATTTAGCAAAGGGACGCAGGACGACGATGCTGCTTAATGGGGTTGGCGGCTATCGCGGGATTTCCGAGAAGCGTTGGCACTTGTCGCAGCGCCTTGCCCAGTCATAAGCATCTCTCTTCATGGTAGGCCAGAAATAGCATTGCTTAAGCGCGAGGGAAGTTCCAGCGGCGTGGTTCCCACAGATGCCCTCGTGTATTGAGGCATCGGAGCAACGGTGTTGAGTAACCGCGCTTATAGAGTACGTCATCTCGAAGCATGTACTTGGATGCTAAGACTCTCAGCTTATCGGCTTCTTTGCGGTCTTTGGGAAGTCCCCTCTTCGCAGAAACTCAATAATCGGGTCCATCCAAGTAGGCTGAGATGCTACTTCTATGGTTCTGATCTCGTCTCGGGAGACGGATGGCCGGGGGAGAAATTCGATGGGTACGGTTCCCAACCCATCTTCGTCGATGCCAGATCCAAGGCGAGCATGTGCGTCAGCCTCTGAATTTTGTTCTCTCGGGATTTGGTGAATCTCGAACCAAGAGAAGGCATCGAGTTTGGAGTTTGTCATAGCCAGATACGCAACCATATTAGGTTCCTTGGCAGTATAATCTCCTTTAACCTGGTTCACGATCAGCTGCGAGTCGCAGTGTATTCGCAGGTTTTGTGAGCCGAGCTTTTACGCTAGCTCTATCCCCACAATGAGCGCCTCATATTCTGCTTCATTGTTGGAGGCCTGGAAGCCGTAGTGGAGGGCATAACGTAACTTTTCCCCGTCGGGGTTAATCAAGACTATTCCGGCGCCAGCCCCCCGAGCATTAGATGCTCCGTATACGTACAACTCCCAGATGGGACCCGTCGGGTCAACCTTTCTTTTCCGAGTTAATGCGTCATCGTTTAAGTCATTTTCCGCTCTTCCCATATCGGGAGTATAGGAGAATTCTGCCACAAAGTCGGCTAAGGCCTGACCCTTTATAGCCGTTCTTGGGTGGAACTCAATCCCGTACTCGCTCAATTCTTGGGACCAGATCGCCATGCGAGTCGATGTTCCCTTTTGAAGAGCTTTACCGATTGGATGCTCAGTTCGCACCGCGATTGGGTGACCTTGGAAATACGGATGTAGCTTCTTAGATAACGTTACGAGAGCAAGAGAAAGGTTCTCTATCTCGGTGTAGCGCGTTTCCGCGTCGAGTAAGGCTTTGCTCACGTAGTAGATCGGCCATTGGACCTTGTCTTCTTCGCGGACAAGAACAGCACTTACAGCTCTTTCAGAGATGGCGAGATACACATACAACATCTCGCCCTCTCTTGGTTTAGAGAGGAATGGTGGGGACCCAAAGTAGGCCTTCATTTCCTGGAAGGCTTTTTCACATTCGTCCATCCACTAAAAGCCGTCCGTCTTCTTTAGAGCTTTGAAGAACGGTTGACACTTGTCGGTGGCTTTAGACACGAAGCGTGTCAGAGCAGCAACCCGACCGGTCAGGCTTTGCACCTCTTTGACTCGTCTTGGAGACTTCATTTCAAGGAGTGCCTTGATTTTTTTGGGATTCGCTTCTATCTCTCGTCGGCTGATGATGTATCCAAGGAATTTCCCGGACTCAACCCCGAAACGCATTTGTTGGGATTGAGTTTCATTTTATATCGGCGGAGGATTGTGAACATCTCTCTTAGGTCGTGTACGTGATTAGTTGCCAGTAGGCTTTTGACGAGCATGTCGTCCACGTATACTCCCATGGTCTTGCCGATTTGATCAGTGAAGATATGATTTACCAAGCGCTGGTACGTTGCTCCCGCGTTCTTAAGGCCGAAAGGCATGACCTTATAACAGTAGAGACCTCGATCGGTGACAAAGGTCGTCTTAATTTGATCGGACTCGTGCATTCGAATTTGGTTGTAGCCCGAATAGGCATCCATGAAGCTGAGAAGTTCATGGCCAGCCGTGGCGTCTACCAGTTGTTTGATACGCGGGAGCGGGAAGCAGTCCTTAGGGCAGGCTTTGCTAAGATCTTTGTAATCTATACAAATTCGCCACTTCCCATTAGGTTTCTTCACCATTACCGCGTTGGCGACCCACTTGGGGTACTTAGCCTCTCGGATGAAGTTTGCGGCGAGAAGTTTCTCGACCTCTTCATTTATGGCCAGGTATCGTTCTCGATTGAACGTCCGTCTAGCCTGCACCTTTTCGGAAACCCTTGGGTCGTCGTTTAATTGGTGTACTATTATCTCGGGATCAATTCCGGGCATGTCCACATGAGTCCATGCGAAGACATCCTTGAATTCCCGGAGGAAGACGGTGAGCTGAGTTATGATGGCGAGTGGAAGCCGGATGCCGACCTTGACAACCTGATCAGGTTTAGATTCGTCCAGGACGATTGGCACAAGATCATCGGAGGTTTCCACCTTAAGTCTTTCGACTTCATCCCGAGGGTCAAGTTCTCCAAACTTCCTTGCGTCCCTTAGGTCGCATGGGTAATCGTCTTCCAGTTGGAAGATTGTGTTGACCATTTTTCCGCGGATCTACCATCAACTCCTTGGACGTAGCATATTCTGGCTTGGGATTGGTCTCCGGCCATGATGCCAATTCCCTCTTCGGTTGGGAATTTCACCAGTAGGTGATACGTGGAAGTGATTGCCCTTAGCCGGTTCAACGTGGGTCGCCCGATGATCAAGTTATAGGGCGACTCCTGATCAACCACTAGGAATGGGACCATGTGAACGGTCTCAATGCCTCCAGGGGTCCCCAAGGTGACCGGCAGATCGATGATGCCCTCGGTCATAACCTTTTCCCCAGTGAACCCAAACAAGGGCCTTTGGGTCGGAGTCGGGTGCAGCCCCCCGAGCTTCATCCCTCTAGGGTGGACTTGAAAATTATGTCGGCAGCACTGTCGTTGTCGATGAGAATCCTTTTCACCAAGTTATTGGCCACTTGGGCTTTGAGCACAATCGCGTCATTGTGTGGATGCACAACTCGCTTGGCTTCTTCATTGGTGAAATACATCATCTCGTGAGGCACGGACGGAGGTTCTTCATACGTAAAGTTGACGTGCATAGCAGCGTCTTCCTGAGCCACGGCCCTAAGGAATTTCTTCCGTTGTCGGGCCGAATCTCCATCTTGTGGACCTCCCAATATGGTGGTCACCACGTGGAGTTGTGGATTGGCGTTGGCAGTAGCCGCGGTTCGGTCGGCAGAAGCTGCTGTTCCTCCTCTTTTACCAGACTGGGGTCTGTTTGTGGTGGGGCCCGCACAGCTAATCATGCAGAACACGAACTCTTTCAGCTCACCCTATTGGATCAAAGCCTCGATTTTCCTTTTAAGGTTGTAGCATTCTGAGGTCAAATGAGCGTATTCCTGATGGAACTCACAATATCTAGATCGATCGCGAGTTGCGGGATCCTTTTTCATCGGCGCCGGGGGTGTGAACTTGTCACGTGCCATAGCCAGGATCCGTTCTGGCGCCGTGTTCAACGGCGTGAACGACGAATACCCATTGAAGTTTTCCGCAAGTCGCGGCTTCTGGGGTACAGGGGGCTGGTTATTGGAAACCTGATTTCCCTTGTTCCGTCTTTTACGAGATTCGCCTTGCTCGTGGCTAGGTTCTTCTCGATGGCGAGAGCTTTGATTGTTGCTCTTGCGGCCGTCGAGGTAATCTTCGACTCCCATGAAGGTCTTAGCTCGAGTCATCAACTCGGCCATGGTAGAAGGGACACGGCCAACGACCGACTTGAGGAAGTCGCTTGTGCACAAGCCTTTAATGATAGCGATAATCGCATCACCGTCGTCAAAGCGGTCGACCTTGTTTGACTCTTCAGTGAATCGGGCGAGGTATCGCCTAAGAGACTCGTCACTCTCTTGCTTGATTGACCACATGAACATCTTGGTCTTCTTTTGTACCATAGATGTGGCGAACCGTGCTAGGAACATGTCCTTCAGGTCTTTGAATGAGTGGATGCTTCCCGGCCGTAAGTTCTTAAACCACTCGAAACCGGGTCCGGCGAGGGTAAGACTAAAAACTTGGCACATAGCGCCAGGAGAGACACCCTGCATCGTCATCCAGGTTTCATAGTGCTGGATGTGGTAAGCAGGATCTGCTTTTCCATCATAGGGAGTGAGGTTCGGGAGTTTGAAATTCCCCGTACAAACCTCGGCCAATATCTGAGTCGTGAAAGGCGAGGAATTCTCCTCAACGACTCCATAGGTGCTTCCGCCTATTCCGTATTCTCGGAGATCTCGTACCTCATTCCGAAGATTATGGATCATAGTAACCACATTGAGACCGGTCGTTAGAGTAACCCCCTGTTCGGGAGGAGTTACCTGTCGCCTTTCGTTAGACCCTTGACCTGCGCGGCGGTTCCCGTTAGTTGGGGCTACCGGCGAGATGTTGGGTCTAGAGCTTAGTCGCTCTCTCAGATCATTTCCACGCCCAATGCTTTGAGCAGTGAGGTGGTCCCTAAGATCAAGGCTGGTCATACGGAGGCCCAGGCTTCGCCTGCGAGGGCGCGCTCTCCGCGTGCCCTGACTTTCCGCAACATTCTCCCTTTGACCTAGTCGGTCGAGGGCTGAACGTTGGGAATTCCCCTCTTGAGAAGCTGTCGGCCCGTCGCCTGTCCAAGGTAGGGGATTCGAAGGACTGGCTTCAAACACGGCGGGGAGTCCCCCGTCCTTCGTGAGAGAAGTCTCGATATCCTCCGAATAGCCAGTACCCTCGTAATCAGGGTCGCGGTCGCGACTTTCCTCGTTGAGGTCCTCAGGATCCCCGTTGGGGGTCACCGTATCATGCGTAGGTCTCTTTGCAGCCAGCCGGCTGTGGTACCTCGCGTTCTTCGCCTTTAGTTAGCGGATATTCTCCTCCAACTCCATGATGCGGTCGTCCTTGCTATCTAGAGATGGAGATGATGAGCGGGTCGAACTCTCTTCGTGGAGTGACTCTTCGTCACCATGCGCGTGAAAGCGCAAGAAATATTTTTTGGTCCCAGTGACGTTATTGGGGTTGTTAACGCCCTCACAACGTACGGGTGGCTGACTACTCATCTTTTCTCAAGTCCGAGAAAGTCGATTTTTCAAGAGAAAAGAAGAAGATGGATAGAAGGGATTTCGGACTGAACAGGTCGGGAAGTCCCCTCCTTCTAGCGCCAAAATGTTGTCGCACGAAAATGAACAACGATTGAATACCTCGGGCGGTTCGATCCTAGGCCGAACCAAGTGATCGCACCCGGGCCAAAAGTGTGAACTCGAAAGTCTCGAGCTAGGATTTCTCCGATCAACCCGCCTCTCAGAAGAGGGAAGGGGTAAGGAGGAGGAGTGACCGTACCTTTGTGGTGTAGGCTGCCTAGGTACCCGTGTGTGGGATCAGGTCATAACGTATTCAGGGCGTGTGTGACGCAGCGTGACGCGCGGAGCCTAGATGGAGGAGCGTGCTCGACGAAGGAGACGGTGCCCGGAGGAGTCCTCGACGACGTCTCAGAACTTCGGAGATCGCGTACGCGTCTAGCATGTTAGACGCGTTAAGGGACTCTAGTTGAGAACCCTAGGAGTGTGCCCGGGCACTGGAGGGCGTTCGATCAGAGGGAGCGACGTCCGGGAGTCCCCGAGAGTGCTTCAGAACCTCTGAGAACGAGAGAGACTTGTGGGAGTGCTTCAGGCCAAAGTTGGCATCAAAAGAAGCAGAGGAGAGGGAGAATTCAAGCGTATCGATAGGAGAAAATTGGGATGGCTTCCCCCTCATTGGGAGGGGGATTTTATAGGTGTTTGAGGGCCTTAAAAGGGTCCTTCGGCATCCACGTGGGACTAGGGGCGCGCGCCTCATCAAGTGGAGGCGCACAAGGGATGTGCGGCGCGCGGGATGCGCCGCACAGCGCGCGGTGCGACCCTGCCCGGGCGCGGCGTACGGTGCAGCAGGCGCGGTGCGTGCTGGGCCGTGTCTTCGTGTGCTTTTCGCGACCGTCGTTCTACCGGGCCCGTCAAGTCATCATGGGTTTCGCATCCCACGTTTGCGACACGAATGTACCCATTTGATGGGTGGGATCCGACTCGAGGCTCGTCTCAAGGGGACCAACTCCGGTCTCGACTCGAGGCTTGATTCGAGGAGAATGACTCGAGGCTCGACTCGAGGAGCGAGGCTCGATTCGAGGAGAATGACTTGAGGCTCGACTCGATGAGCTAGGCTCGACTCGATGAGCTAGGCTCGACTTGAGGAGACCGATTCGAACCTCAACTCGAGGAGTGAGGCTCGACTCGAGGAGACTGACTCAAGTCTCAACTCGAGGAGCGAGGCTCGACTCAAGGAGTTGATTCAAGTCTCGACTCGAGGGGCTAAGCTCGACTCAAGGGGCTAAGAGTTCGGCGTGAGGGCTTGCCGATCGACACGTGATGGAGGGCTTGCCGCTTTCCAGGACCTCCGGCCTGACCATCGGCCCTTCGAGCGGCGTGCCTTTCTTGACGTTTCGGGTTTTCCGAAAACGACCGACAACAGGCGCCACCTATCAAAGGTTAGTCAACAAAATTTTTGCCGAAAAAATAGGAAAAACTATGGAAGTGTATATCGACGATATGCTCGTAAAATCACAAAGGAAAAACGACCACGTCGAACATTTGGAAGAATTTTTCAAAGTATTCAACAAGTATTAAATGAAACTCAACCCAACCAAATGTTCATTCGGAGTCTCATCCGGTAAGTTCCTCGGATACTTGGTAACCCAGCAAGGAATCGAGGCAAATCCGAATCAATTGCATGCCCCGAGAGAAATGCTCTCACCTCGCAACAGGCGCGAAGTGCAAAGGTTGACAGGCCGAATTGTCGCCCTCAATCGCTTTATCTCTCGATCCACGGACAAATTTCTCCCACTCTATCGACTCCTCAAAGGAAATAAGAAACTCGAATGGGACGAAAAATGCGAAAAAAACATTTAAAGAACTAAAAGAATATCTATCGACACCCCCGATTTTAGCAAATCCTGTAACAGGAGAGCCACTCTACCTATGCTTCGCCTTTTCCCAAGCGGTAGTTAGCGGAGCGCTCGTCAGGAAAGAGCAAGGGGACCAACGACCCATATTCGATGTGAGTAAGTTGTTAGTCGATGCAGAAACTCGATATCCTATTATAGAAAAATTGGCCTTAGCCGTTGTTTCCGTCGCACGAAAGCTTTGGCCGTACTTCCAATCCTACTCCATAATAGTGATGACGACCCAACCGCTGAGAAGTATCTTACACAGCCCTAATCAGTCGGGGAGATTGACCAAATGGTCTGTAAAACTGAGCGAATACGATGTCGAGTATCGAATTAAGACGTACGCTAAATCTCAAGTTTTGGCAGACTTCCTCGTCGAACTCCCAAGGGAAGACCCAGCTATGACCCAAGGTGAGGGCACCTGGACACTAAAAGTGGACGGCGCATCGTCGAAACAAGAGGCAGGAGTAGGAATACACCTAACATCGCCCCACGGCGAGGTCATTGAGCAATCATTCAGACTCGACTTCGTTGCATCCAACAACGAGGCCGAGTAGAAGCACTAATAGCCGGACTAAGATTGGTTACAGTTGTCGGAGCTAAGCAAGTACAAGCTTTTTGCGACTCTCAGCTCGTAGAAAATCAATACTTCGCCGAATACGAGATACGGGACGAGCGAATGGAAGCCTATTTGAGGGTCGTAAAAGACCTTATGGTGCAATTCATAAATTTCTCTCTAACGCGAATCCCTAGGGGTGAAAACACCTCAGCAGACTATGTTGAGGCCGACTATGTTGGAAGATTGCGAGGCGCATTCACGCCACTACGACCAATGCCAATGCCACACAGCTAACATAAAGAGACCCGCAGAAGAGTTGTCATCCATCTCAGCGCGATACCCATTCATGAAATACTCTATGGACATCGTGGGACCAATGCCGACCGCCCCTGGAAAACTAAGATTTTCATTAATCTTAACAAATTATTTTTCGAAATGGGTCGAAGCAGGTGCCTTCATCTTGATAAAGGATGTCGATGTCACAGCGTTCATCTGGAAAAATATAATCCGTCGGCATGGAACTCCCCACGAGATCATAACGGACAACGGGTCACAGTTCATATAAAAAAATTCAGGAATTTTTGCTTCCGCAATAAAATTGAGCTGAGGATGTCAACACCACGATACCCTCATGGGAATGGACACGCGGAGGCAGCAAATAAGACCATAGTAGATTCCATAAGGAAAAGGCTCGATGCTAAGAAAGGACGGTGGGCAGAAGAGCTACCTGGTGTGATCTGGGCCTACCGAACTAGCCTGCGAAGGCCGACAAGGGAAACTCGATGTTCCCTGGTCCATGGAGTTGAATCAGTCATCCCAGTCGAACACCAAGTGCAAACCCTTAGGGTGACTCATGCGCCTGAGGATGAGCCAAAAAATGATGAATCACTATGCAACGCCTTGGATCTTGTAAAGGAAAAAGCGGGATTCAGCACCGGTACGACTATCCCACTATAGGCAATCCATTGCCAGGTTCTACAATAAAGTCGTTAACACGAGAAGATTTGATGTAGAGGACTTGGTCCTCTGAAAAGTCTTCCAAAACACTGCCGAAGCAAACGCCGGAAAACTTGGTGCGAACTGGGAAGGCCTTTACAGGGTCACCAAAGTAACACACCTCGGGGTCTATGAGCTTGAAACACTCAATGGAGTCCCCGTTTTGAGATCATGGAACATAATCAACCTAATAAAATACTACTGCTAACACGCTAAGAACTGAACTACGTCAGACTTGATCCCTGCATAAGGGTACGTAGGCAGTCTTCCCTTGGGGAAGGCGCAGTCCCCAACCTCTTACAACTCTCTAACCCTCCTTTTGGCAAAAAAAAAAGGAGGGGGGAGAAGAGGAAATATAAAAATATGTTTTTGAGCTACGGAGCTTGCACCTCGGCCAACAATCCCGACCCCGGATTAGGCCAGCAATGCAAATACCTCACGACGTCTCTGGCGAGATCTGACATCTCACAGCGTCATTCCTGAAAAACATCTGAATTAGAGGCCGCACTCCGAAAAGTCGACCTCGTCCAAGAATTTTAAGGGAAACTTTTTAGATCTAAAAGATTTAACAGATTTTGCAAGTCTCGGTTATAAAACATCTGAATTAGAGGCCGCACTCCGAAAAGTCGACCTCTTCCAAGAATCTTAAGGGAAACTTTTTAGATCTAAAAGATTTAACAGAGGCCGCACTACAAAAAGTCGACCTCGTCCAAGAATCTTAAGGGAAACTTTTTAGATCTCTGACAATCTAAAAGACTTAACATAATCTTAATTAAATTCATTTGTTTACTTCGGCTTTAAATCTAAAGGGTAATGTTTCGGATCAATGGCGATCCGAACGACTTGACAGATTTTGAACATAAAGCCATTACGAGACTTCGGCCTAAGGGAAACTTTTTAGATTTCTGACGATCTAAAAGACTTAGCGAATTCTTTAAAAAATTTCATATACGACTTCAGCATCAAATCTTAAGGGAAACATTTTGGATCGATTATCGGCGATCTAAAAGACTTAACAAATTTTGCAAGTCTCAGTTATCTCGAGATCGAACTAAATAATACGGTGAACAATCTCAAATCGGGTGGACAAACTGAATGACTTAGACAAAAAATAAAAAACATACATGCATTCATAGGAAAATTTGGCGAGCTAAAAGACTTAGCAAATTTAAAGAAATGAAATTGCATTGCATGAGATAATGAGAATAATCCAAATAAAAAAGAGGTACCGAGGCCCCCTATAATTGTCTCAAAATAAATAAAAACTTCGCCCAAAAAAAAACGGGTCCTAAGAACAAAAAAAATCATAATAACTAAAAAAAGAAAAAAGTAGATCTCTTGCTGGCAAAAAAGAAGAGCTTAGACTTGGTATTGGGGCTGGACCTCGGCACCTGTCTGCTCGGGAGTAGGCGTAAATGCCGCCACGTTCTTACTCTCCTCGGGAATAGAGTTCAAGACCTCGTCAGTCTGATTGAGCATGGAGCTATGCTCATCAATGACGGCAGTCTCATCTTCGGCTGCGGTGGCATCGGTAAGAGATCGGTCCGAGTAGGGAAAGGGACGTCCTCGATCTGGGGGATCGCAATGACCGCGTAGTCGGCCTCGTACTGGGCGATATCGTCCTTGGTATCCTTCATTTCGCCCATCCAGTTCGAGATCTCACCCTTCAAAGCCTCCGAGATCAGCTCCCTATTTCCCCGGCACTGCTCAAGTTTTTTCAGGACAAGGATGGCCTCATCCGTCTTTTCTTTCTGAGCTCGATACTTGAGAATGTGCTCCCTGTATCGCAGCGAAGTCGCCTTCTTTGCCGCATGCACGGCCCGATCTCGTTCCGCCTTCACCGTCCTCTTCATCCGAGCGAGCTCCTCGAGAGCGTCCCTCAGCTCTTTGTCCCGATCCGCCAGGTCGACCGCCAACTTTTCCTTCTCTCTCCTCAACCAGTCCGCATAAGCGCCCCACTTCTAGATCTTGGCCTTCTTGTTGTCGAGATCCACAAAGAGGCAATGGGCCTTAGCGAAGAGATCGTCGCCCCTCTGCTTCGCCCTTTCCAGTAAGGCGTCCTTGGCCAAGAGATCATCCTGAAGGGTGGCGATCTTCTCATTCATGCCCTGGAGCTCGGACTAAAGAGACTCTGTCCCCTTCTGAACATCGGCCAGCTTCTTTTGCTTGGCCTTAGCATCACGAAGGCACTTCTCATAGCGAAAAACGCCTCTGTTCAGTTGGGTCGACAGTTGAAAACAAAAAAAAATTGTTAGCTCGACCTCAATAAATCCCATAAAATTTTTTACAAGTACTATAGGTCGACTATAAAAAAAATAGTTTAACAATGATATATAACGCTTACCCCAGTGATGGTCGAAGCCATCATCCGGTACCAGTCCGACTAAGCGAGCTCGGACACCTTCGAGAGCGCCATCTTAGACCAAGTGAGCTGGCGCAGAAACCCGGCCGAGGAGT
The DNA here is from genome assembly GCF_054948205.1 of Urtica dioica subsp. dioica. Lineage (NCBI taxonomy): Eukaryota > Viridiplantae > Streptophyta > Magnoliopsida > Rosales > Urticaceae > Urtica > Urtica dioica. The sequence continues at coordinate 16,875,689 of NC_142765.1, forward strand.
AAATTTCGTCGCACAACATGTAGTGTTGTGCATAGTGAAAATTGATGACATGCTTCTTCTTACGAGAAGAAGCCGGAGTGGTCCCAGCTCGGCCACTGCTCCGCGAGGCTCTACTTCCCTCGGCAACGGCCTTGCCTTTGTCGCCCCGGGCCGCTGTGGCCACGGGGGCTTCGGTAGAAGGCTCCTTCTCGAAAGTTCCGGGACCTGGTCCATCTTCTTCTTCTTCTTCCTTTTTTCTCCTTCCTCGGGCACTTTGCCCTCAGGAACTCGGCTCGCTGGCGTCTTGCGCTTCTTAGGTGTCGCCACGACCTCGGCGCTTTCATTGGCGCGTCCCTCCTCGACGACTGGAGCAACATACTCGGGAGCTTCGGCCTCCAAAACAACCTCGATCGAGGTCACAGTCGTCTCAGGCGCTTCACTCGAATTCACCAGAATCACCGCGATCGAAGATGCCAGCCTGACCCCCGTCACTTCGACCTCAGGGTCATTAATGGGCACCGATGGTGCCGGAGTCGAGGTAGAGACCATGCACCCCTTCTTATTTTTTCTCGCCTTGTAAGCACTAACCGGGGTGTTCATGTTGTACGATTGATAGTAAAAAAAATAAGGGAGAAAAGACATTAAAATATGTTATACGATTGATAGTAAAAAAAATAAAACAAAGAAGACGAAGTCGACGTTTGTCGAACTGACCTTCTTCAAAGTCTCCTTCTAAGGTAGTCGGCGGATGTGGTCAAAGTCTTGCCGAAATAAACCTATAAGGCGTGAAGCTCGACCACTCTACTTCACCCTCTTGCAATTTTGTTAGCTTATCGGCGAACAATACTCCTTGAGAGGGCGCCCTGATCTTTTCTGAAAAATAAAAAAGATAAATGATTAGTCTACTTCGCTAACCCAAAAAAATAAAATAAAATAAAATAAAATAAATTTTCGTGCATACTCGGCGAGGTCGCCCACTTTGACGAGAAAGAACGAGCTAGATCCCCGAGGGAATGCTTGTTAACGGTGAAGTAAAAATATCGCCTCTTCCAAAATTTGTCTTTCGAAGGCAGGTCCGAGATCACTCTCTTGCCTGCAGCCCTCGAAAGACTGAAACACTTCGGGTCGTGTTTCGAGTTCGCCTTGACAACACAGAGACGGACTAAATCCATCAGTGTGAGTTCGACTCTTTCTTCATGGGCCACAACTATTAGACCCATCACCATCCTAACGAAATTTGGACACATCTGGGGCAGGGTCAACCCGAGAGTCTGGACGAACTCGAACAGGAGAGGGTGGATAGGAAATCTTAGCCCGCACTTCTCTAACCAAATTTCATATACACAACAAAAGCCCTCCACAACGGTGTCGGCAGTGGCTCCGGGAGGGGGAAGAAGGATTTTAATTTCTGGGGGGATTTGGTATATTTCACGGATTCCCCTGAGGTCGGCCGAGGTCACGGCAGAGGGTAAAAGAATATCCTCATTTCCTAAGGGCCGAGACCCTGACGGATGAAGTCCTGAGCTCGACATCTAAAATCTAAGGTTCTTAAGGACGAAGTGTTTAAAGATATGAACTCGTTTGAGTTCGCTAGTCGAACTGAGAGTGAGAAATAGCCGAAGTCTAAACAGATTAAAAGAACTTAGAGAGAAAACTCGAGTTCGGAATAAAGAGTGAAAAGAAGAAAGAATTACCTTTTACCACAAATGACGAGAATATGAATGAGAAGAAGTGACTCTTCGGCGCGCTTATTTATACATTTTATGTTTGACCAAATCCCGTAAAAATCTAATGATTTCGAATAAAACCAAATCAAATCGAAAATATTCCATTGATATCTTCAAAGATATCAACAGATGCCCGCGACTCTTCGACTTCGACTTATGAAGTGCAATCATATCGCGCCACGTGTGGAAAAAACCGCGTCTCCGCGCGATGCCACATGTTACAAAATATTTGATTTCCCCCATAAATTCGAGACGGTTCGAATTCTTCGCGGTAAATATTTTCAAAATATTCGAAATATTTTCAAAATATTCAGGGGCTAATTGTGGGGGTAAAAATCAATTATTTAAAATATTTATCTCAGATGGGCTTTAGCCCCACCAAAGTCCAGTATCTATTTTGTAGATCGGCCTGCGGAATCAATTCTGGGCCTAGTTCGATCTTGATAGATCGGCCCAAGCCCAATCACACTTTCCAGCTCGACCACGTCCGTCTGGCCAGAAGAATCGATCAGTCAAAGAGGAGACCACGCCGCGAAGACCAGATCTAAGACGACTTCAGCCCTGACGATGAGGGCGGATCAAGGAGCACGTGTCTTCAGCGAAGAAGCTCCGCCTCGTCTATAAATAGAAGATCAGACGTCGATTTGCGCACGCAAGCTAACGATTTTATCTCTCAATTATTATGTATCCATTTACTTTCAGTGTTGAGTTCACCTGCTAGAGCTCGGCATTTCTCCCATTTGTAATCTAATTTCGCGATCAATAAAGTTTATTCTTAATTCCCTCTTGTTACAACTTTTCTATTTCTAAAATGTTTCTTATACGACGTCTTCTGAAACCCATATTTAAATAAATCGAATATATATATATATATATATATATATATATATCATATTATAATTTGAGATTGTTGAAATCGACATCAACAATTTACTGTTCACAATAATATTCAATCAAATTACATGTTCATGCTTGTATTGTGGCCCGCCATATGTGGTGTGTGGGTTAAAAAAAGGGTCCAGTGGCTATATAGCTCAATAGAACTTAAGCTTTTGCAAAATAGCCATAGTTTGTCAACTATAAGCAAACTAGCCCAAGTAAGATTAATCTAGGTTGGATTAAATTTAATCCCAACGAACTATAAAGAAAGAATGTAAGTTTTATGAAGACTGGATTAAAATTAATCGAGGCAGGATTAAAAGTCATAGTACTCTCAATTGGTTATTTTGCTATACCTAATAAAACTATGGCTATTTTGCAAAAGTCATAGTTTGAATTGGCTATTTCATACCATTTTTCCTTAAAAAAAAAAATGAAACTCACTCGTAATAGCTATCCTCTTGCCTTTAATTTACTATACAACTTTTCTTTCTCTCTCAAATATTAATTAGTCTCAATGTTCTTTGGTAATTTTATAAGATATTATACATTTGAGTGTCCATTGTATACACATATACTACCCCAAAATATCATCTTCACAAATCTTTTCCATATCAATATTATAATTCAAATATATATGTATATTCAACTATAACAATTTTAATATCATACAAACATTATTTTAATTTACTTATTTGTAAACCAAAGCAGCGAAGTTATGATCATATTATTTATATATTTATATATATATATATATATATATATATATATATAGGTACCATTTAAACAGAAATGATTATTTGTAAATCCATGGAGGGTGGGTCCAACAGCTATGTGGAATACCCAAAGGAATACAAAATAAATAAAAAAATTAACTTTTTTTTTACATGTACACAAAACAAAATCTTTATTGGGCCTCTATATCACTAAACCCTAATTCCATCTTAGCCACGACGACCCGGTCAACGCCCTGGCGGCAGAGCGGGCACCACTTTTTATCGGCGGTCCACGCCACGATACAGTGGAGATGAAACATGTGATCGCACCTCAGAACCGCCACGTCATCATCGTCCCCGAACTCGTCGAGGCAGATCGAACATCCCTCTTTGGCTCTCTCTCGGCTCACCATCACGCTCTCGCCGGCGATCTCCACCGGCATCTTCTTTCCCGCGCCGGCGAGATTCTCTTCGCCGCCATTATAATTGGGGCTTTCAACGGGAATATCATCATTCCGCGGAATCGCACGGAGGACGAAATTATTGTTAAGAGGTGGTAGGGTTGGTTCGCGCGAAGGAGTGTTGTAATAATTGGCTCGCCGGCGATCTTGCAAGTGCTTTAGTCGCATGTCGTAGATTTTACGCGCCAAAGCGAAGAAGATGATTATGCACAACATAGTGAATACCCACCAGGTTTTCCAGTACATTGGTGTCATCATATCAATCAATATCAGGTCAATATTATTTGAGATTTATTAGTGTATATAGAGGGAGATATATATGGTAATCATAAGATAATTGGTTATAGGATTTGGGAGACTCGACTTAGGGTTTAACGACTCTCTCTCTCTCTCTCTCTCTCTCTCTCTCTCTCTCTCTGTATATAAACTATTATATTTTATTTTCGGCTAAGAAACTAAAGGGGGGAAAGGCTCTAATCGTTATTTTTTGTTAACTACGAGTTTATTGAAGTGTTAACATATTTGAAAAATAAACCTCTAATACATATATGACCACATTGATTATTAAAAAAAAAAAAACGCTTGTATATATATATTTTTCGTTTTAAATAGGTACCTTACAATAATCCTTGATAGTTTATATAAATAGACTAAACAGTGTTTCAAAATTTCATATTATCTCGGCTAGTGAAATAATGAGAATTATTAATTGTTTTTTCTTTTGACAAAATAGGGGAGAGGAAAAAATATGGTGGCTATATATAATGTTATTAAAAAAAAAAAAAAAAACAAATAACACGAGAAAAGTAGTCATCACATTCAAAACTTCATCACTGTTTAATTAGAAACGTAACAAAATTACATAGTACTACTTTATCACCACAGAGAGTGATAATTAATTAGTAACATAATGTTTCTCATATAACCTTGTCCCATTTTATGTAACTCATACAAATATAGTCTCACTATTATTGGTTTAGTAAAAGTATAGGGATATCCAAAATGTCAAACTTACAACTCCAAAATATGTCTTGTTTATGTAATTAATTAACCAAGTTAGGCTAATTAGAATGACTCACTTGATAAATCATCTCCACCAAATCCAACTCTCCCTTCACCATCATCGCTTGATTATTCTCTTCCTCCTCTAACATCACTCCTTCAAAATTGTTATCATAATCCTCTGCTGGAAGGTCCACAATAACAAATTCATTCTCATCATGATCCTCATCACCACCAGCACCAATAACATCATCAAAAAGAGAATCAAAGCTACCATAACCATCATCACCCTCTTGGAAGATCATCATGTTCTCGTCTCTGAAACTGTCGTTATCATCATCACCATAAGCTGTATTCTTCATGATCAATGACGATTGATTTTTTCTCTGATGACTGTGTTGCCTTGTTCTTGATGTGGTTGAAGAAGAGGAGTCCAAGTTGAGGCTCTTGATGTAGTCTTGAAGGAGAGAGGGTTTAGGGCATTTTGACCGGCTTTTTCGCTTCGAGTTTTGCCTTCTTTTAGTGGCGTTCCAATGATTTTTTATCGAGTTTTCGGTCCTCCCCGGAAGCCTCTTCGCAATCTCTGCCCACTTGTTGCCTATTTCAACATGGGATTCAATCAACACCTTGTCCTCCTCTTCACTCCATGTTTCCTTCTACAAAACAAAATAATTTACACTATAAATAAATAAGTAGAACAAGCTATCTGAACATTTAACACCATCAACTGTTTTTACATGTACAATTAAATAAGCTAGTTACACCTCTCCAAAAATTCTTGAATTAGTTTTTGTTTGTCACGTCCATTTTTACACTTTTTCTAGTTTTTTTTTTACCTTTACAAATTAGTACTTCCTAAACTTTTTTTTTTGCATATTAGCCCATCTAAGTTTTACATTTCTGGCTCCATATGTCTACTTCCTAATGTCCTAGAAGGCCACCAAAAGTGTTTTATGTGTGTGGTGATGAAATATATATATATATATATATATATATATATATATATATACGCACACACACACACACACATATATATATATATATATATATATATATATATATATTGTTAAAATCAAATAAGTTAATTATGGCTCTCCTATGTTCTTCAGTTTTCTTTAATGTCCGTTTTGCAGAATTACTATAAGGAATAAGGATATAAATGTGCATTTTTTACCTAGAAAATTTATGTTTATATATCTATGCCCCTAAAAGAAGTTTCTTCCTAGCAAGCAACCAAATAGACGTGTTATGTTTGTGGCAATTACTCAAACTTGGCCATTAATTTCATTTAAGGAGGAAAAAAAAAGAGAGATGAAAGAAAGGATTAAACCTTGATATCAGGTCTAAGGTGGTTATGCCATCTCTCTCTACACTGCTTGCCAATCCTTCCATGCAACATCTGAGCAATTTGAGACCATTTCCTCAAACCATATTGATCAACCAGCTGAATCAAAAGCCTGTATACCACACTCATATATAAAATCAAACAAAAAAAGAAAAAATCAGAAGAAAAAAAATGTACTCCATATATAACAAGATATACATTAGACATAACATATGAATATATTGACCACGTTTTGAATTTGTTTTACCTATCTTCCTCTCCACTCCACTGGCCCTTGATTGGGTTTGCCATGTTAGCCTTAGGGCCTTTGAAACTCCTCCTCGTAGGCAACAAGGTTTTATGATTATTAACCCCATTATTGTTTAAGGCTACAACGTTTTTGTAGTAACCGTTCTCAGCGGTTATGCACGACGAGACTTCGTGATCCTCCGCGACAAAGCTCACCGGTTTCGCGACCTCTAGGGAGTTGTTCTGGGGCAAGCGGTTCCAATCCGAGCCGTTGATCATATCGAGCACGGCGTTTCTCGGAGGGAAGCTCATAATCAAGCTGTTTGTGAGTTCCGGCTTGTAATAACAATGATCAAAATTGTACTCCGAGTTATCATTCGTCGAATGAGCCATGTTTGTGTAGGCTAATAATTCGACGGGATCAAATGGCGAAGAATGCCACGGATGATTATTATTATTAGGTTGGAATTGAAGATGATCATGATAGTGATTATCAAGATGTGTGAAATCTTGGTAAAGGTAATTGATATTTGGTGGTATAAGATGAGAGGTTTCATCAATGAGAAAATCATTTTTGGTGATGAAGGGTTTAATGTGATTATTCTCACACAAAATGGAGGAATATTTGTAAAGATTGTTTTCTCTAATGAACTCATTTTCAATCTCCATGAGAATGAGGGAGAAAAGGAGAGAAACAGAAAGAAATGGATTAGGGTTAATTTTTTCTAGTTTTAAAACCTATGAGATAGTCACATTTTTCGTGATTTATAAGTGAAGACACAAATTGTTGTAATGGGATTATTTGGTCAAAGTTGCTTGGACTAGTAAAGACTAATTGGACTAGAAATAATTAATTTGTATTTTTGACCACTTGTTTTGTACTGGTTTTATTAATTATTTGGGTCTTATTGTAACTGTGGATAATATGATCATTAAGAGTGAGGAATGAGTTTCTATATTGCCGTTATTTCAACCCTTTCAACTCGCTGGTCAAATAAGCTCTATTCAGTTTTAGCTAGAAAACAAAAGTCAATTTCAAAGCTTTATACCATTTTGTTTTGTATTGCTTTGCGAGTTTTTTTTTTTTTTTTATATATATATATATATATAATTATTTTGCTATTGCAATCTGCGCCAACTTTTTTTAAATACTAAAATTACCCATTTGTGTTTTACACAAATTACGTAGGAAACAAACATATTTACACATTAAAGATATATACAAAAATAACACTATTAAAGCCAACTGTTTCAAATTGTGCAACATATCAAATGCATACAACAAAATTGTGACCATTTAGCATATTAGCTCCAATTAAAATAATAAATAAACTATTACAAAGTTTATAAATTTAGCCAAATTATTGAATTATTTCCTTATGATCCTAAAAATTATTTCCTTTAATGAACTTGAATTTTTTTAATTAGTGGTCTCAATTTCATGAAGTTTCACCTTCTCATTTTCTTCTCGATTTGTAGTCTCGTTAGACTTGAATGTCAAAAATTTAATTATCGTCATCTTAATATGCATTCTAGAAGTTTTTGTAAATGATATAGTGTTAATTTCAATTTTTTCTTTGATCTCAATAACAAGTTTGAATTCAGTGCTGATTTTAATCTCATGGATCCAAAATTTACCTATGGTAAATATGTATTAACCATATTATCTATGATGCAAGTGGATTAAGAGTGACTAATTAACTAGCCCATAAATTGTGCCTTCGTATGTTTTCTCAAACAACTTTAGTCATATTTTTATTATTTTCAATCTAGCTTCGATATGAAAGACTTTCTGCGTTTCGTGGAGATGAATTATTACTAGCGTCTCGTAGAGGTCACCTCAAGCTAAGCCATTGCAGATAACAATTTAATTTTGATGACTTGTCCAATAGAATTAAAGTTCTATACAAACGCCAAATTTTTATTTACTCTGCCATTAAGTATTCAATTACAATTTCTTTTGAGGTAATTAGTGACCTATTTGGTCTCTACTAATGAGACACCAGAGAGAGAGAGAGAGATTAAAAGTTGTTGAATTTAATATCAACTATTTATTATGACTTCATGCCTGAGAAACGTCAAACATTCAAACTCTTCTTAATTGCATTAGTGAAGTAAGTGAGAGAGGTTAAGCGGTACTGTTTAATTGCCAGCCATTTAATTGATATTCTCATGAAGAGAAAGAAAAGAATATAAAATTCACAAAAAAAAAAAAAGAGTACCCAATTTTAAGCACAAACATGTTTTCTTATAACCCCCAATGAACAAAGAAATTCTGTGTATTTAAACCAGAGAAAATACCAACCCAATCAACTTGTAGTCACCCAAAAAAAAGTAGCAAGAAACTTTTTTTTCCTTTTTCGGGGGCTCTCTGATTATTTAAACAAAAATGCGCTGTGTGTTTGCGGCGTCGAGATAATTACAGGCACATTTCCTCGAAAGCCTTCCCGGGATTTTTCGAGTCGATTTTCGAGTGGTGAGGGAAATCAAAGGCCATACCCTCGGCACAGAACCAAGCCCCGTTGAGCACCTGAACAAGCTCTTCATGAACCACCGCGTTCCCGTCGGGTGTCAAGTGCAATCCGTCACTGCAAATTACAAAAAAAAAATGATTATTAAGTTATGATAATCAATCACCTTATTGGCTAATGATATGAATTTTTTTGCTAATTAATTTAAAAAATGAAAGAGAAAAAAACCTCAGGAATTTCTTCTGCCATCCCTTGGTCTCTTGCATCTTGGTCCACAGGTCGATTGAGCGAAGACCCATTTCCTCAGCTAGCTCGATGCAATTCTTCGCGTACTTTCCCGCGACTTCGTTTGTTCTCTCAGGCAATTCCCTTGCTTTGTCTCCGTACAAAGACCTGTTCAAATTACAAATAAAAAAACGTAGATATATCCACTCTATTCAAGTATTGAAAAAGAAATACAAATGTTAACCGAGACTAGATGATTACAAAACTACCAAATTATCATGTACTGTTTGTTATCCAAGAGTCTCAGGCAAGTGACAAAAGATCTCGTAGTGTAAGACTGGATTTCCTAACACATGTTAAAGCAAATTATTTATCATAGAGCCATTCTCTTTCCCTTAGCTTATCACCATACCTTGCAAATTCATTTCGCCCTTCTTCGCAAATCGGCGGAGGAGTGATGAGCACGATCAGTACGCCCGGATTACATTCCTGTGATCATTGTTCTGTTAGGACCTTAAGGGTAGTATCGTAATTAGAGATTAATAGTTAAAGCAATTGCAAAGTGATATAAAAATAAGGGGGGGAGTGAAGAGGAAATTTAGATAAATATGGAGTATAAACTAGGATTTTTTTCTGGGGGAGAGAACAAGCTTTCGATCTCGAAAGCTTATAATACTACTCTGTATCCTCATATTCCCACACAAAATCAAGAGCAAAAAATGAAGTTGTTCGTTTCGAGAAATTTCAGAATGTGGGAACCCAAACAAACCTAACCTTCAAGTGAAGAACAATTTTTCTGAGATTTTCCTTGTATTCTTCGATCGGAACGTGTTGGTGTTCGCTTGTTCTTCCCAAAATGGCAGCATCGTTGGCCCCGAAGAAAATAGTCACCACCGCCGGAGGTTTTGTACCGCTCTGAATACATAAGATTATACATCAAAAGCTCATAGTTACCGATGAAAACTACATCTATATTGATTGATTCCTAATAATTAGTCTACTAAAGCAGAAAATTTCCCTGCGATTAAATTCTTAAAACAAGAAAAAGAAAAGAAAATTCCTCCATAAACAAAATTCTATATAATCAAATAGTTGAATGACTATTTTGCTGATAAGCTTAGTTCAGAGATTATGTTTACCAAAAAATATATATATATATATATATATAGTTTAGCGTCGTGTATTTGATTCCAAGAACCCAAGTACTACAAATGGTAAACAAGATACATTTATATTACTTTGTAACCACATCAACAGTCCTAAGACAAAACCAATTATTTATTTCCTAAAAAAAATGACTCTGGAAAACTGAAAAGTCCACAGATACATAAATGAGCAAGTGATTTTGAACTCATGCATGCATAAACAGATACAAAACTTAAGTGAGTAAATAAAAGCCCATAAGAACACAAGACACAGAAAAATGAAATTACTTATAGACACATAGAAGCATGTGTTTGAACTCACATGCACACACACACACACACATACATATATATACATGCATGTGGTGTGTGGTGTGTGTGTGTATGCATGCATGCGAGTTCAAACACTTGCTTCTATACACTTACCAATGGGAAAATGTGATGAAGCAGAAACAGAGCCCATCTTGTGTTGTACCCTCCATATCCACGAACAACCACATCGCTCTAATAAAACAGATCAAGAAACGAACTTTGTGAACCCAATTGACCGAACTCACAGAATCTAATTTCTGGGTATTGAAATGGGTATATATACGAATTAAAAGAAAAAGAGAGATAACCTTGCGAGAGTAAGTATTGGCAAGAGAAGCTCCCCAGCCACCGGGTCTGAATGACTGCTCAGTAATCGAGTCTCCGAAGAGCACGATTTGGGGCCTCATTTTTCTTTTCTCTTTGCGAAAAAAATTACTCTCTTTTTTACTGTTGTTCCTCTGAAAGACTCTTGTCAGATCTTGACTTTTTATAGTGCTCCCAACTGGGTTTTTCTTGTTTTTATTTTTCTCTCTGGTCCCGCTGGTAATTTTGTGTCGTTTTCTCGTATCGTTGTCGTCTATTTGAAACGCGTATGTTTATGTCGTTTTTCGGGCTTTTTCATGTTCCTTGCATTTAATTTGGGGTCGTCTCCTTCTAGAATTTCAGAAAATGGCATTTACTTTCTATTTTTCTTGCCTCTCGCTTTTATGCCATTTGTTCGTCATGCCTAAATTTAGTCAACAAATTCCAGAGTGGAAACAGGGTGTTTCAGCTGTCCAATTTCCTTGGAATCTGTACCTTTAAATTTGGTAGTTTCTTTTTCTCTTGACTGGATTTTGTTCCGCGTTGATCCCATTTAAAAAAAAAAATGCATGAATTATCCTTTAATGTTCAGAAAAAAAAAAAAAAAAAAAAATTGTCGCTGAATGCATAGTGATAGGCCCAAGATTTAAAATATCGATACATATACCAATACTGAAGTTCTGATTTTACGGATATATCGAGTATCGACGGATATTCTATAATCATTTTAATATCGACAACCGATTATATCGGTGATATATCGATGATATATCAATTACTGACGGATATATCGACAAGAATCTTTTAACAAAATATAATAAAATATGTACCACTATTAATATTTTTAAATTTCTAATAAAACAATCAAATTTAAAATATACCTATAACTTTTTTGTTATAGATATACATGATTAATATTTACATTACTTTCTCAATATTAAAAAATGTAATAAAATAATTTTTTTCAAAGAAATTGTAATATTTAACTCAAAGAAATTGTAATATTTTTCTACTACATTACAAATATTCTTTAAAATAATAAAAAAAAGAATACTATTATATATTTAATTATTTAGTCTATAGTATAGATAATATATATATATAATACTTTATTTTTCATATATATATTTATGTATTGTAAAATATAAATAATGAAATATTGATAATATCATTATACTAAGTATAATTAATAAGTAAAAGATATAAATAATAATAAATAATGAATAAAAAATAAAGAAAAAAATAAAATAAAAATAAAAATAAATAGTAAATTGTTTATCTTCTTTTATGAACAAAAATTAAAATTTGGACGATATTTTGTCCATATTTGTCGATATTTTGGATTTTTTTAATTACTAAAAAAATATTGGTATTTTGTCGATATATCTGTTAGGAATATTGCCCACTAGAAGATGATGATTACTAAATAAGATAAGAAGTTACTTTATTAGCATCATATGATTAGTGGGCTGAGGTTTGATAACATTCAGAATCAATAACAACTATCATCAATAGTCTCCGTATTAAACTGAATCGCATGTTGGGCATCCGAGATCGGGCATTGAACTAAAACTTGGTCATGACTGATATGCGCCTGGAAAGCCTTATCTAAAGTCATATATGTGGAACATGAGTGAGGGTTGATCACTCAGTGAGAGCATTATACACTTGCAGAAGGTATACGACCTAGACAGACTTTGGTTTGAATAGATGCGTCGTTTAAGGACCGTTACGATGCACTAGCCGAGGCCGCTTATGATGGTCACAGTGACAATTGATCTAATATTTAGAAGTAATCATGGACTTCTAGATCATGTTACCGACTTCTTTGACTCACCACGTTAAGGTTTTCCACGCTATTTACTATGCGAGCCGGACCCTTAACGAAGCCCAAGTGAACTACACGACGACGGAGAATGAGCTTCTAGCAGTGGTGTTCGCCTTCGACAAGTTCAGACCCTACATCATTGGCAACAAGGTGATCGTTTACACCGACCACGCAGCCATACGATACCTCATGGAGAAGAAGGACGTCAAACCACGCCTAATCCGTTGGCTCCTTTTGCTCCAAGAGTTCGACATCGAGGTCAAAGACAAGAAGGGCACAGAGAACCTAGTAGATGACCACCTATCGAGACTGGAGACGCTCGAGCACATTCCGGACAAGACGGCACTCATCAATGACGACTTCCCCGATGAAAAGCTTCTAGCCGTCCATCAAGCCGTCCTCCTTTGGTATGCCGACATCGTGAATTACCTCGTAGGCAAAGTGGTGCATACTGACCTCAAGACGTACCAAAAGCATAAATTTCTTTCGGAGGTCCGGAGGTATTACTGGGAGGAGCCGATTCTCTATCAGCAGTGTGCAGATCTGATTGTGAGGAGGTGTGTTCCCGAGGACGAGATGGAGTCAGTTCTGCGATATTGCCATGGTCTCGAGTGCGGAGGTCACTTTGGTCCAAACCGCACGGCAGTGAAAGTCCTTCAAAGCGGCTTCTATTGGCAAACGCTCTTCAAAGATAGCCGAGACTTAATTATTTCATGTGACCGGTGCCAACGAACAGGTAATATTTCTAATCGGAATGAGATGCCACTCATAAACATTTTGGAAATAGAACCGTTCGACGTCTGGGAAATAGATTTCATGGGCCCATTTTCGTCTTCCTAAGGAAACAAGTACATTCTCCTGACGGTGGATTACGTATCCAAGTGGGTCGAGGCCAAAGCTACTCCGTCAAGCGATGGGAAAGTGGTCTTGAAGTTCTTGAAGACCATCTTCACCCGATTCGGCACACCACGAGCCATCATCAGCGACGGGGGAGCATACTTTTGCAACCGACAGTTTGATGCACTCCTCGCCAAATACAGCGTCACACACCGGAAGACATTGGCATACCACCCTCAAGCCAACGGTCAAGCGGAGGCCTCTAACCGGGAAATTAAGCAAATCCTGAAAAAGACGGTGCGAAGTTCTCTGAAATACTGGGCCGCCAAGCTCGACGACGCACTGTAGGCCTATCGCACAGCCTACAAGACACCAATCGGTATGTCCCCGTACCACCTCATTTACGGAAAAGCATGCCATTTGCCAGTCGAGCTAGAGCACAGGGCGTTTAGGGCGATGAAGAAGCTAAACTTCAACTACAAAGCTTCGGGCCAACAGAGACTCCTTCAGTTGAACGCCCTTGATGAACTCCGACGAGAAGCATACGAGAATGCCAAAATCTACAAGGAGAAGACCAAAGCGTGGCATGACAAGCACATCGTCAGGAAGGACCTCAAGCCGGGCCAAAAGGTACTCTATAATTCCAGGTTGAAGTTGTTCCCTGGGAAGCTAAAGTCACGATGGTCAGGCCCGTTCGAAGTCGTGAATGTTTATCCACACGGGTGGGTGGAACTGGCAAACAGGCAAGGAGAACGCTTCAAAGTCACCGGTCAAAGGGTGAAGCCATACTTTGGGGGCGTGTTCGAAAGTGAGAAAGCAGTGAACTTCATCACCACCATTTCGTGATCCGATGACATATCCCGTCAAACTATTGACGTTAACTAAAGCGCTAATCGAGAGGCAACCCGACTTTCTTTCGTTGCATTTTAATTTTTTTTTTATATATTTGATTGAACTTGGTATTTTATTAGCTTGTTAGTTTTCTTGTATATATATATATATATAAAAAAAAAAAAAGAGAGAGAGACGCACATCGCGCGCCGCGGGAGACACCTTGCACGGCGAGCGGACGGAACTTTCGGCTTTTTTCGTTCACAGAGTAACATGCGCGGAGTGCGCGTAAGCCGAAATTTGGTCCGAGGAAAACTTGAGTTCGCGCACCACGGGATCCCTTACGCGCGGCGCGTGAAATGAAGATTTTGCACGCGAAGTCACAGAGTCATATGCGCGCTCCGCGCGTATGTCAAGACTCTGGTCCGCGCAACGCGCAGAACAAGACGCGCGGCGCGCGGGCTCGCGTAAGTTGTTTTAAATAAGGCATTTGGGCAGTTTTTTTTCAAAAATTTATCTCTTCCCCAATTTCTCTCGAACCCTAACCTCATTCTCACAAAAATCCGACCCCAATCATCATACAAACACGGAATTCGTTCATCACAATTCTTGCATTTGATTTATCACCCTTAATTCGTGTGAGTTGAATTTATTTTTGGGTGTTCTTCCTTTCTCCAACCTCTCAATCCCCTACACACCAAGGTATGCTCTTTAACTATGGTGATGATTTCGTGTTGTTAAGAGTAAATTTGAGAATGTGGCTATAGGAATGGTTTAGATACTCTTTATGACTCAAGTTTTCATCAAAAATTGGCATGCACTCTAGGTGTTCGACGAAATACCCGGACGAACGTACAAACGAAAAAGTGAAATATTTACGTACGATTACGGGTCAATACGCACGGGGTCTAGTTGTGAATATGTTTGGGGGGTAAAATGGGGTTAATTGACGTTCATCATAATATCCTTGACTCATTTTATGTTGTGTTTTGTGATGCAACGAGCTTCGACATCGAGAGTCAACCCCAAACGTGTCCGTCGATCGGGGGCGGCGTTGCCTCGACAATCAACATTACTGGAGGGTGCCGGTGAGGTGTGGGATGCCATATCAAAGAATGGACTAACAGCTAAGCGTGTGCTTACACCCAATCAGCTGTGCGGGAACATGTTAGCACAAATCCGGAGACTCCATTGGAAGAAACTGTGCAACATTGAGATGCCAGCATCACCGAAATTGGTGCGCGAGTTCTACGCAAATCTCTCTGTCACAGAGGGAAACCTCGTCAAAGTGTGTAATGTGGTGGTTGACATCTCCGCGCCGACGCTCAACGATTATCTCAGGATCCCAGAACCCGAGAATGATGACTACGCCAACATGTGCCTGTATCCACAATGGGAGGAATGGATTCGCCTCCTCGCCCAACCCGGAGCCACCTACAAGACGAAAGTGGTGCATGGCCAGGTAGTCTCGAGCCACCTCCCGATATCGAGCCTGAACCGTTACGCAAAGGCGTGGCAGCACTTCATTTGCGCCACGATCCTTCCTAACCTACGGGAACACACGGTGGATCTCCAACACCTGGCCATATTGGTGTGCATCGTCACCGGAAAAGGCGTCAACGTCAGGAAAATCTTGAAAGATAGATTCGTGTTCTGTGCAAATCGCGACACCGATGTCACGCTCGACAATGGGGGCTCATTATATAGCTCTACCTCAACGAGGGACTTCGAATCTTGGCCTCCGAGACGCGAGAATAATTGGGGGACCCAATCGACGACCGAAAGATCATGAGCCTAAAGCAGTGGAAACATGGAGCCGCACATCCGGACGGGTGCGGGTTCATAGACAATCCCGAACAATACCAAGGCAACACGGGTGCCCCCATCTTGGATGCCCCCGACGAAGTTCCACCCCCGGTCGCGACCAACGAAGCACTCACCACCGGATATAATGAAGTGTTGGCCATGATGAACCGGTTCGACCACCACTTGGGTCGAATCGACCAGAACATCGAAACACTTGGCCAGCGCTATAACGCAATTGGGAGCTTCCTCACCGACTTCAGCCCACTAGTACAAAAAAGACCTTTGGGTGCAACTTTTTTCGCACCCAAAAGTCAATTTCCGAACCCAAAGATATCTTTGGGTGCGACTTTGGGTGCGACTTTTCCACACCCAAAAGTCCGCACCTAAAGGTCTTGGGTGCAACATTTAGGTGCGACTTTTCGCACCTAAAGTTGCACCTAAAATGTCACAAAAATCCATGGAAAAGGCATGTAAAAGAGCATTGGGTGCGACTTTTCGCACCCGATAGTCAGTTTTGAGGAAAAAAAATAGTACTTCAGACGTCGCTCTATTATAAAGTTACTTTAAATCTTTGAAAAACGTAATTGTTAACTGTGATCTAGTTGTCATCTGATTTAAAAGTGACTTTGATTCTTAATTTATTTATAAAATAAAAAGCAATTAAATGACATTACTTGATTTAATTGAATGAAACCTGTTATAAGCAATTAAGCAACTAAAAATAAAAAGCTGAATGAAACTTGTTATACTGAATTGCTTAATTGAAAAATAAAAATTATACCTAAATGGTCCAGAATACACAGAATAAAAAAAATTGTAATAGCAATTCACAAGTTCAAGCGATTGGTCTCGTTGATAAGAATCATTGCAGCCAAGCCACAGAATGTGTACCTGAAACAAAATGTTCAAATCTAAGCGATTGGTCTCGTTGATACGAATCATTCACAAGGCAATTGCTTGAACATAATATATATTGGCCACGAAAAATCAAAACGATCTTAGAAAATCTGAAACAATAAGGCAGTTGCAGAATGAATCACATATTTTGTAAATTGTAGTCATATGTGTGTGTGTGTGTCTATATATATATATATATATATATATATATATATATATATATATATATATATTTATATATATATATATACACACACACACCAAAGCACGAAAACCATTTTTCTCAATTTGTGAACATTTTCATGACAAAACAGCCGGAGTCATTAGCGAACATCAACTAGCAGAAGCAATTCAAAACGAAAAATAATAAATTATCCTAATAACTAAATCTATGTACTAACAGCATAAACTGATTACCTATTTATTGAAGACAAAGCTTCATGACCACCCACAGTAATGAGTGAATTGACAGCAGCATAGGTTTTCTGTACTAAGTCCATTCACACACCGTCCCTTTGCTTCCCGTGATCGTGCCTTTCCAACACATTATGTTGTCTTCCTCTTGAAATCCTGATATCCCTGAATCCCCATAGATTTTTGAACTGATGATATAACATATACAATCTTGCAAAACCAGACAGAAAGTTTGAAAATCTTACCATCAAGACCATAAGTTCTTATTGCAATCTGTTCGTAATACAAAAGAAACAAAAAGGAAATTAATCACTAATCAAATCCAACGAAATCCCCCGAGAGTTCATTTAATAAATCTGTTTAACGACTTATATTTTATCAAAGACATCTAACAATATGATTTCTATTATAATAATAGGACAGATTTCTACCAATGAACTGAGTTCTACCAATGAACATATTAAACAAATAAGGCCGTCCTAAAATCAAACAATAAACAAACAAACCAATTGATAATAAAAACAAACAGTATAAAACTAATCCTAGAACTTCAAAGATCGTTAAAAAAAATTTAATCACCTGAGAGAAGTATAGTCAACCTATGAAGACTGAGTAGAACTCCGGCAACGCGCTCAATTGGAATCCTCGTCACCATCTTAACAGCCAAAAACAAAGTTCAGCCGAGATTTGAGAAAAATAATAAAAATCGAAAAAAAAATTGAAACCTATGAACCAACCCAAATCCGAGGACGAGCGAGGAAGTGGTGAAACTTGCGAGATTCAGACGCCACAATCTTGACATACAAAAATAAATTTCAGTCGATATAAGCAAAACAAAATCGGAAAAAGTAAGATTCAAATTCGAGGGAGACTAACCTGCAGAGCGGAGGTAGCGACGGAGGGATCGGCGACGGTCTTTGAAGGTAGAGATGCGACGGAAGGATCTGTCGGACCGGGGCGGAGCTCAGGTGACGAGCTGATGGGCTTTGAAGCTCCTACCAGTGAGCTCAGGCGGCGATGAGGAGCAGATGAGAGATAGTGAGCTCAAGAGAGAGAGAGAAAGAATGTGTGTGAGAGAGAGAGAGAGAATGATAGAAGACTTACCGGCCGGAGTGGCTGTCGGACCGGGGCGGAGCCAAAGGTTTTAATAAACTTTTAGGTGCGACTTTTCGCATCCAAATTTAAAAATATTAGCGACATTTTTTAGTTGCTTCAATGACTTTTGGGTGCAAATTTTCGCACCCGAAAGTGTTTTTTGGTGCAACTTTTAGGTGCGAAAAGTCGCACCCAAAAGTCATCCGCACCGAAAAACTGTATTTGTAGTAATGGCCAACGGCAGCACGACAGAGACGAGTTCCACCAAAACGTCTACAACACGTGGACATCGCATCAAAGCTTCCCAGCTCATCATCCCGATGCTCAAGCTGGAACATGTCTTGACGCCCCCATCTACCTGGCATGTCTCAAACATACTTATTGTGATAAGGTATGAGCTCAAAGTTGAGGCTAAGGACATTGTCAATCAGTGGACTATAAATTAGCCCTTTTGACAACGTCAAATTTTTGAGAATACTGACGAGTGTTTTAAACACTGTAATATTCTAGAAATAGTGAGATACTTAATTATTTAATTGTAAATCCTTAAAGTCATGTGTGATGAATATGACTTGACTAACAAGGATGCACAATAAATAACTAAGTAATGGAAGAAGTCAATAAAGTTCTTATTGAAACATATTTAATAACACTATGGTTAGTGGTGATGAGATCTGAGCATGCAACGCTGCAAATTGTTGAAGGCACCAATAGATGTACACCAACGAATAGGGTAACTTCGTATCTTTATATATGAAGTATGGCGTATATTCTGAAGCATGCAAAGTGTTAAAATGTTCTAAAGTAAATTGATTTACTAAGAACAAAATGACTTGACCTTGGGAGGTGAGTCAAGAACACTTGCATGTTAGCATGGATTGTAGATATATATTTGGGATACAAGTCGAATCGACATAACTTATGGAGTATGATAAAATTGAGAATCCATGGGAATCTCAATCCTGGGTCAAAACTTCTGAAACTATCTTTACGATGGCTACGAATAGACTGGCTCATGGTATCTTATCTTCTTTGGTCAAAGTGGGATATTATTAGGAATATTGCCCACTACAAGATGATGATTACTAAATAAGATAAGAATTTACTTTATAAGCATCATATGATTAGTGGGTTGAGGTCTGATAACATTCAGAATCAATAACAACTATCATCCATAGTCTCCGTATCAAACTGAATCGCATGTTGGGCATCCGAGATCGGGCGGTGAACTAAAACTTGGTCGATGACTGATATGCACCTGGAAATCCTTATCTAAAGTCATATATGTGGAACATGAGTGAGGGTTGATCACTCAGTGAGAGCATTATACACTTGCAGAAGGTGTACGACCTGGATAGACTTTGGTTTGGATAGATGCGTCGTTTAAGGACCGTTACGATGCACTAGCCGAGGCCGCTTATGATGGTCACAGTGACGCTTGATCTAATATCCTGAAGTAATCATGGACTTCGAAATCATGTTACCGGCTTCTTTGACTCACCACGTTAAAGGCTAGTTAGACGCTGATCAAATAGGTGTCTTGGGAACTCAGGACATGATTGTAGAAGAAAATGTTTTACAGATACAGAATCCAGCCTTCCTGAAAGAAGGTTAATGTTCTCTCACCTAAGGGTTGATTCCACGTAAAAGACGCTGATACATGATTAGTTATTTCTGTTGTGGATGAATTTCCCAACGTTTTCCAGAAGAGTTAACTAGTGTGCCGCCTGATCGGGAGATAGAATTCTGTATTGATCTTATCCTCGGTACATTGCCAAGGGTTGACGAGTTGTTTGATCAATTGGGTGGATCTCGATTCTTTTTCAAGATAGATCTGAGATCTGGGTGTCATCAGCTAAAGGTTCGTGAAGAAGATATTCCCAAGACGGCTTTCAGGACTCTTATGGTCATTTTAAGTTCCTGGTAATGCCTTTTGGATTAGCGAACGATCCTACAGCTATCGTTCAACTCAAAGATGTACCGATCCAAGAGGATGTCACTTATGATGAAGTGCCAACCCAAGTTGTCGATAGGAAAACGAAGAGCCTTCGTAACCGTGAACTTCCGTTGGTGAAGGTTTTGTGGAGACATCATGGACGCGAAGAAGCGACTTGGGAACTGGAAAGCGATACGATGGAAAAATATCCGTATTTATTCCATATACCCAGTTAGATCTTAAATTTCGGGACGAAATTTCTCTAAGGAGGGGAGAGCTGTAACGTCTCAAAATTTAAAGAAGAAAAAAAATTGTTACAAGTTAGAATTTTGAGTGGACGCGAATGTGATTAATGGAAATAAATTCTCGTTAAAAGTTTATGGATAGAAAATTATGTAATTAATTTTCTAAAGTTTATTTCCATTAGTTCGGGTTGAAATACTAGGTTTTAATGTTGAAGGTTTAAAGAGCAAATCCTGAGAACTTTCTTATTCCTTCTTGGTTAAGTCTCGGCCACTTTCTTCTTCAAGTGGTAAGGATGAGAATAATAAAAGTGCTGATCATCTATAAATGGACATGTGTGAGTGTATAAGCCAAGTTCCAAAATGGCAGATTATCACATATGATACATGTGACACGTATTTGTAGTGGCTATCTCTTTATTTTGGTCATACTTATCCCTTCCTCTTGATGTATCTTCATTCAATTAAATATCCACAGCAAAACCCATTCGACCAAGACCACAGAACACACGGGGAAAAAAAACTGTATCACGTGAGGAAGAACAAGAGGAAAATCGGGAAAGAAAAATAGAGAGCGAACGATAGAGAGATAGCGAGAGTGAGAGTGAGCGAGAGCGTGGGATTAAAGCACGACGAGAAGGAAATCAAGAGAGTGGGCCGCACGACCGGGAATAAGAGAGAGCGACAGAGTGGCCAACGAGGACCGCAGTTTGTCGCCGCCGGGTTAGGAGCCGGTTCCGCCGGAAATAATTCAAGGTCGATGGACATCGTTCAAGGTAAAGAAATCCTTGAACCTAATTCCTCTCTTTGAATTTTAGAAAAAAAAAATATTAGGGATTTGAATCTTGAATTTGGGGCTTTCGAGCTGTGATGATTTTCATGGATTCGGGTTGGTTTTATTGTTGATTGTCGTGGCTGAGGTTGATGATGTTGCTTTTCTTGCTGAATTGATTTTATACCTCAGATGGTGATGGTTGGATGATTGTGCGTAGTAGGGTATGTGCTCTGGGTTTCTTCAGCGTGATACGACAACGACGAAGAAGAAGAAAGGTCGGCCAAAGATTAAAAAGAAGCTCGCCGAATTTTACATCAAGACAAGGAATCATCGATTCCATTTTATTTTCTTTGCTCGAAATTCAGAATTAGATAACTGGGATTTTGATTTTAGTTATGAGCTTGAGCTTAATTGGATGATGACTTAATGGGTATCTCGTTGGATCCAGTTATTTCTTGGATTGTGACTTTCTTGAAAAGTTGATTGTGCTCGTTTGATTTGATCCAAGTCAATGGAAAAAAAAAAGAGTGAATATTGTAATGTTGTAATGATTTGGATTTTTCCATTGATTTGTCACGGGTTTGAGTTCTTCATGTTTTGTTCGGGGTATGTTATAGTTTCAAAACTTGGCTTTAATTATGTTAAAATTTGAGCGAGTCTCTGAGGATTTCACAAGTGTAAATGGGAATGTGAATTTGAGACTCGTGTTTGAATTAATTATTGAAATAAGCTTGAATGGATTTGATATTTGACTCTGGGTTTTGACATGAGCTTAGTGTTTGGGAAATTGGAAATTTCCACCGGATTGTTGCTTGTGTGTTTTGTCTTTAGTTAACACGAGTTTGTTGATTCCATTGAGAATCTAATATGATTATTTATCGGAATAGGATATCGAGACTGAAAGTCGTTTAGAGGGTTCACGGTGTAAGTGAACGTCCGGATTCTCGGTATTAGTGAACGTTTGGGTTCACGGAGCGAGCGAACGTCTCGTGGACGAGCGACGTAGACGCTTAATCTCGAGGTAGGTTATTATAACCCTTCTCTCCTGATTTTATGGTTTGGCCTCAAGTATATATTATTTTCGAAATGAAAATGGTTGTGAACGTGCCACGAAACCTAAACCGTTCTTAGAAAATGTGGCGGAACTTCATCTCAGGATATCTGATCATGAAGTTTAGAATATTTTCAGTATTATACATATATCCCTTATTTGAAAAATATAAATATAATATTTTTCTTTATTGGCCTGGGATAGCCGGATACTTATATATACGAAGCGGAGAATGCATGCGTATATATAAAAGGGTGTGGAGAGTGCACCATTCTGATCAGAGGACTGCCACGGGTTATGTGGGCAGGCGGTGGCAGGCCACCAGCATAAAAATCGCATTTTGCATTTGCATATCTCATCATTCAATGCACGTTTACTTTTCTGCAAGCTAGACTCGTACGTGGTTGGAGATCAACACGTGACGGGGGTTATACTTGTACGTGTATGAAGATCTACACGGGACAAGGATAGTACTATTATATGAAAGTATTATTGTTTTTCGAAAATGATATATGAGAATTATTATTCTTGAAAATATATTTTTTAAAAATCGAGCCAAATATTATAACACCTACTGGGCCTCAAGCTCACCCCTACGTTTCTTTGTTTTTCTTAAATTATCTGTATAACCAGGAAAGTGAAAAGAAATGTTAGGACGACTTCGGGATTAAGTGTGGTCGAGAGTTTGAAGGTTTTCGCTGGATAGACTATCAAGTGTCGAAGGTTGGTTTTATATTTTCGCTTTCTTTATCTTTGGACTTGTAAAGTAAATAACTGAGTATGCACCGTGGGTTAGTCATGTAAAGTTTATTAGTGTTTCATTTTATACAATAATCACACCCCACTTTTCCCGGGGCGTGACAGCACACTTCCGAAGTTGGCTTACGTTCGGTTAAATCTTTTGCTGGGGAAGCAACGATGCTTATGACTTATATGTAACGAGAAAGGTATAACGGAACAAATTGACGTATCTCGATACGGGCAGAACCTGGAGGGTCATGATCACGTACTGACTAAATCAGTGGACATTCGTTACGATGAGTAAATATAATTCTAGTATCAAAGTTGGGTTCAGTCCTGGATTACACGATGGAGTATTGTAATGGACTAGACAATTCGATTAGAAAATAAAAAGGAATATTTTGTCTTTTAACGAGATTGTTAATCTTCTACTACTACGTCCATCGTCTCCGTCTCAGCTTCGATAAAGGCGGATAAGAACGTTAATATAATAGTGTGTATTATTATTATAATCTCACTTGCTGTAATAGTGATTGACATCATTAAATTCCAAAAAGGGTATTTTGGTAATTAAATAAATATTTATAGTAAAGCTATTTATTTATTGCTAGATCAAGTAAATAAACTTTATATTTATTGTTGGACGAGTAAATATGTGTTAAATGGTTTTAAAGCTATTGGACCTCGAAAAAGCAAAATTTTGGGCCTCCCTACCTGGTTATGGGCGATTTTATCAGTCCTGGAGAAACCAGTATTTTTTCTGTTTTTCTTTTTCTAAAATATAAGAGAATATATAGGAGATATGATTGTACTATATTCTCTCCTAATATTTAGGCTAAATATTAGGAGAATATTTAGGAGAAAATCTAGGAGAATATATTTTACTAGATTTTCTCAACAGCAAAATATTTATATTGTTATATAAAATAAAAACCTAGATACTGATATGACGGATGAGAGAAAAAAATAGGATACACTTGTTGAGATCCAAGGGCTGAGATTTAATCCACTAGTGTGAACACAATAAAATGAAATAATGTCTTTTAGAATATTCTGTAATATTCTATAAAGATACTTTTTAAACTGCTATAAATAGAGGGATGATGTGAAGCAAAATTTAACCTAATTTGCCAAGGAATTTCGTGGCCTCTCTCTCTCTCTCTCCTTGAGTTGGCTGATTCTTCCTCATGTTCTTCCCTTCGGAATTGCTTCAATTTCATTCTTAAAAATAAGAGAGAAAGATCGGAATCACCCTGTTTTCAGATCTAGTGAGATATAACGAAGCTCACTCTTTTGTCTTATTTTCCTCGAAGATTACGTTTCGGAAGACTTTGGTGTCATCACATCGAGTCCTTGAAGGAGGAGTTCCAGATCTGATCGTGTAGAGGGTTGTACGTTCAAGACGAAGACGGATTGTGAAAGCTTTCGGTTCGTGGACCTAGAACTGTAAGTTCTCTTAAACTCGTCTTTTATCTGATATGGTTGCTTGATGAAGTTTCTTATGATTAATTAATTAAGTAATCTAGATCTTGTTTAAAACCATGTTAATAATTAGCTCTTGTAAGCGTAATTATTATTTTCGGCATTTAATTGGTTATTTAAAGTGCAATAATCACCAACAATACCATCGATATTTTAACGATATTTATAAAACGATAAAGATTATAGCTAATATTTTACCGACTCTTCAAAAAATGATATATCGGTGATATATCATTGATAAATTTTTATCACCGATAAATTTCGACATTTCATGAACAAATGGTCTACCATAGACCATTTGTTCATGAAATGATTCTTTTATATTTTTTCATGATTCATATCCAAAAATTATATCATGAACATGTATTATATATTGAGAATGAAGTAACATTATGATACATCTTATAATAGTCGTTGATATTGAGAAATTTCATTAATTGGGCTTAATAAGCCATTAAATATCAAGATTAGACCCTAATGTTTAAAAATATCTAAATATGGACTTTTGACCCAAAATCGGACAAAAATACCCCTCTGAACCCTATACATCTCTCACTCTTCATTTTTATCATTTCAATCACACTCAAATCCACTCAAATACTCTCTACTTAAGCGGGTTTCAAAAGAATCATGGTAAAGATTACTAACCTAATCATTTTTACAAAGTTTATGATTGTATATGATACAATGTAGCAAAAAAAATCGATCAGATCTGAAAACAAAGTCCAAAATCTGAGTTTTAACTTGTTTGTACGATGGTATACGATGTGGTAGGATGAGATTTAACTTTTTGTACGATGAAATTTAGAAAAAAAAAATTGCGCTCTGTACGATGTTGTACGATGCATCTCTGTACGATGTTGTACGATATATAAGCTAATTTTGCATAGTTTGACTGTTTTTTGCAGTTTTTGTCATGATTAACGGCACTTGGGAGAAGGAAGGACACCAATGGGTTTTCACCAATGCAGAAATGCGTGCATTCGTAGTTCCGAAAGAGGTAACGTACACGGAGTTAGTAGATTTGTTATACAAGAAGTTCGAGTTAGACAAATTCGCGTTCGACTTAAAACTCGAAGTCCCATACACAGTCGGTACAATTCCGCTGGGTCCTGCCGTATTGAAGGACAACGGTGATGTTTCTCATTTTATGAAGAACAAATATCGTAATAGATTTCCGCTTTGTGTAAGTTTAGTACCGAAACAGATCATTGCACCTATTGCGTATCGAGGAGTATGTAAAGGGAAAGATGTGGAAGTTGGAATGGTGTCTCGCAATGAACCGAAGAAGAGACGGAATAATCTTGTTATCGACGATCGACAAAATGATCCTATAATTGAAAACAAAGACGGTGGCTGTGACGATGACTTTGTTGTCAATGGTGCCCACAAGAAGAGTTGTAGTCTTTATATTGTACATTTGATGTAATAAAGTCTCATGAAGACTTTTGCTTGTAATTGCTTATTCATTAATAAAAAGTTGAAACGTTCATTCATTCATCCTTGTCTGTTTGAAGCTTTATGATAAAACATTAGTCTTTTAGTCCATAAACAAACTAAACAACTTACGAAGAGACAAATGTAGATTTGCATGAACAAACTCTTCGTAGTTTACTTAAAACGATATATTCGCAATCTAAGGGTCAAAGGCCTATTGACCTCAGTATGATTGTTAGAAGAATCTATGATGTCTGGTTATGAGGCATTGAGAGTTGGAGACTCTATAGTTCTTCTAGGTATTTTCCGAAGGTACTGAATTGACCAGTCCACTTCTAGAGACAAGATAAGAACAAACCATTTAACCTCTTATGTCTCGAAGTCACTACGTATGAATTGCATCGTGCTGTTGTCAATGGTGCCCACAATAAGAGTAGTAGTGTCTATTTATGTACATTTGATGTCATATAGTCTTACGAAGACTCTTGCTTGTAATAGCTTATTCATTAATAAAGTTGAAACGTTCATTCATTCTTTCTTTGTTTGAAGCTTTATGATAAAACCTTAGTCTTTTAGTCCATAAACAAACTTAACCACTTACGAAGAGACAAATGTAGATTTGCATAAACAAACTCTTCGTAGTTTGCTTAAAACGATATATTCGCAATCTTAGGGTCAAAGGACTATTGACCTCAGTATGATTGTTAGAAGAATCTATGATGTCTGGTTATGAGGCATTGAGAGTTGGAGACTCTATAGTTCTTCTAGGTATCTTCCGAAGGTACTGAATTGACCAGTGCACTTCTAGAGACAATATAAGAACAAACCATTTAACCTCTTATGTCTCGAAGTCACTATGTATGAATTGCATCATGCTTACCTTAATCCTGAAATGAGACATGCCATTTCACACCTTAGTATTCTCATTTGAGAAAGTCAAAGTTCGGACTCACTATGTGATTCCGAACAAGGCCTATTGGTGAAGTACTAAGTTGTGAGTCTGTCATGAGTAACTTTGTGAAGTTCTCATAGATATGGAATTCATGTACAAGATTGCTGAAATGCAATGTATGTCACCTCATGCTTTGTTCCTTGGAGTGTGAATAAATGAACTGGCCAGTGTCCAAATTGAGTCCTGACTCTTTTGGATGTAACAATGTGACTTGTTAGCTCCTCGTCAATACATTGTTTCTAACTTATTCACAAGCGACAAAGGAGTTGAGGAAATAACAGCTAGAAGGGTAAAATGGTAATTTAGTAAATCCCGACTAGCTGATGACATTCATGAAGGGTAAACATAGATAATATTCAGTGGATCCGCTCATCATAATTAGGTTGAATTCTTGAGTAGAAAATAAATTCATTTGAACCGAGAGATTTTCAGTGTCAGCTCTTTAGTGGAGTCAGTTGGCATTAAGCTAAACTTGGAAAAGGTTTGTGAACTTTTGAGTCCAAGTGTTTAGCTCAAGCTTTGTTCATTTGGGTCCATGAGGTCACTGTCACGAATCACATCGATAGGAATAGTTAAACTGGAAGCTAAGTCAAAACAAGAACGAAAATTGTCAAACGGGTATTTTTGTCTTTTGAGACATATGATGAAATGAATGTCAATAAATTTTTTGACAAGGTCATTTGATGACATGCATCACTCGGCCATGACTTGATCATTGGGCCTTATGGATTAATTTCATTTCATAAGAATTTTATTGAAAATTCTTAATGGGCCTTTCTCATGTTGTCATGAGCAAATGAAGAAGCTTCTAGAAGCTCCTTCTAGATGAAAAGTAGGCGCCCATTATACCCATAGGAAGAGAGAATATTTTGTGCATAAATGTATCATGATACTTGCCAAAAGAAAAAGAGGAAACAAATTTCCTCTAAGAGGAAAGGATATGGGCGGCAAGGACAAGCAAAGAAGAGGAAACAAATTAGGAAACAAATCCCTTAAGGGAATGAATGTGTTGGGCGCATATGGAGAGAATGGGCAATAAGAGATTGCTCATGAATGCTTGGAAAAAGAGGAAACTCCTATTTTCTAAGGCTAACCCCTCTCATATAAATAGGGCCCTCATTCTCATTGTTTTCTCATTCCACATAAGTTAGAGATTGAAAGCTTCTCTCTCTAGACCTTGTGGTGGCCGAACTCCTCTCTCTCTCTTTCTAGTTTATTTTCGATTTTTCTTGCTTTGGCACCTAGGTCCTCACTCGACCTAGTGTTTAGCTCTGCGACTTCAAGACTCATTCTTAAGTCGTAGTGTTTAAAAGTGCTCACTCACTAATTTCTTTATTTCGAGTGATTTAGTGATAGAAACTTTCGTGGTTGCTCGAGGTGCCGAGGAGAGGAAGAGAGACGTGCAACGAGGGGAGACGAGCGTTGCAACTTTCTAAAAGCTTCTTCAAAGTTCAAGCTTCAAGAAAGGTTAGTAAACTTCTAGCTCATATTAGTTTTTAATTACATGTACTTGCTCTTTGTCTAGGTTAGTAAAAACTGTTTTTACTTGTAAAGAATTTTTTTAAAATTCCGCCGCTTCCCGAAGCGTTTAATCTTTTTCTTAAACCCTAGATCAATTCCAACAAATGGTATCAGAGCTATGGTCAAAGATTAGCATGTACATGTTTTTAAAATTATGAGCTTGAAAATCGTTTTCGAAAGTTTACTAATTTTGTGACAAGTTAGAATTGTAATCTTAGATTTTTTTTTTTAATTTAATGCTCTTGTCTTTAAATTAAAAAGCATGTTGATTTTCTATGAGTTTGGGATGTTTTTAAAACACATTAGAATCAGTTCTAAAATTTTTTAATTTTTTATATTGAAAAACGTGTTTTAAAAGTTTGAGAAATTTCGAGTAAATTTTTGTGACTAGTTTTGATATCTTGCTAGTTTCTTATTTTTACTTGAATCGTTTTATGCATGTTGTTATTTCTTTTATTCTATGTTATTACCCTGCAAATAAAACACAAATAAAAGCTTTAAACAACATCTTAAAACGTTCCGTTACACTCGATTCTTTTTCGTACCTAAAAAGGACAAAGCTTTAATTTATTTCTTTTCCTTCGAGCTGGAGTAAACCCGCATTAAAAGTGG
Organism: Urtica dioica subsp. dioica; assembly: GCF_054948205.1. Lineage (NCBI taxonomy): Eukaryota > Viridiplantae > Streptophyta > Magnoliopsida > Rosales > Urticaceae > Urtica > Urtica dioica. Next base: position 16,904,939 of record NC_142765.1, read on the forward strand.
CATAACTCTCTGCTCAGAAATCGAAATTTAATGATTCTTGAATCAAATTAAAGCTCTGTCTGTCCTCTGTTCAATGTTACCTGTTTCAGCTCAAAAGGACATCGGAGCCCCCAGATATGGCGATTTTACTCCGAGGTGCGCGGCTGTCTGAAACTCCAGTTTTTTAGAAATCCGGATTTTCAAACCCCACTACCATGAGTTATAGAACTCTAATGAGAAAATTTTCTTGAGCAAAAATGTTTTTCATATGATTATAAACATGATGTGTAAGATTAAAATGTTTTGATTTTTGAAAGTTTAATTGAAATTGAATTTTTACAAAACTAGTTTGAATTTTGAAAAACCGTTTTCACTTTCAAACTTGAAAATATTTTGTCATCCAAATCAAATAAATTTTCAAAATGTTTTCAAAACTATATCTATATCACATATATTCAAAATCTATATGCTCTTGAAATTTTGAGTGGGAGGTCTCCTTGTAGACAAGCCGAAAAATAAAAAGATGTGTAATCTCAAACTTTCAAGTGTTCGAGTGAGTTGAAGTTCACACTTCCCTCACACACTTTCCCGAAATAGAAAATAGGAAAAGATCGAGTATGTACCTTGTGCCTTTATGCACTAATACTGCTCTGGACATGTCGATCTAGGATTCTCTTCTAGTTGTCCGCTCTGTCGCTCTCTAACTAGGAAATATGTTTCCGAACTTATAAGAGTCGATGAACCAACTCCAAAAACTAAGTGGGAGGGTTATATTCGTTGTTTGTAACCCACGATCCCCAACACTAATGAAAGATGCAATAACGTGGGACTAAGAGCCGCTCTTGCGACCCTCACTTAAATGTGAGTACTCCAAGGCGTTATTGCTTCGATCATTGCTCAATGAGCTACGTCCGAGAGTGATGCAATGATGACAAGGCCTCCCCTTGGGGGATTGTTTTTCAAAGCTGATCTTTTGGACTAAGTGGTTGGTTACACACTTAGGCTCAATCCCTAGTAATCCTCCCTTGAGGCTCTGCGAAAGGATGTGAGTGATCAAACTAATTTAAAAGGTGGCTAGTCAAAATAGATGTATTGACATCTTGGCTTAGCATTAATGATGTGTCATTTACTTATAAAAGGAGATTTTTTGCGGCCTTCTCTTGAGGGAGTAAATTATCGTTTGGTTTATAACACCTTTGGATTTTATAAAAGTCTTAATAAAACTTAAATCCTAAACCAAAGACTAATCATAAACTTGTTTCAACTTATATAGGCAATATGTCTCTCAACAATCTCTCTATCTTTCTTTCCTCGATCAAACTCGAAAACGAAAACTACGTAGATTCGAAACGTAACCTCGACATAAAACCTACCGTTAACAAGCACAAATGGGTAATCACCACCCCATGTCCTCCTCTGACGAATGATGATTCAACTCAAGAGGACACTGACGCCTTAGCGGCCTGGCTACGATCCGATGAGATTGTGAGGTGCTATATCTTAGCATCTATGAACAATATGCTGAAAAAGCAACATCGTGACATCGAGACTGCCGCCGACATGCTCTACAATCTCATTGAGATGTTTGGAGGGCAAAGGCGTCAAACAAGGCAACAAGCAGTCCGACAGTTTATGAACTGTCATATGAGGGCTAGGACTCCTGTTAGAGACTTTATGATACTGATCATTAGTTTTCTAAAGAAAATGGAAATCCTAGGATCTGAGTTTGATGGGAAGAATGTCATAGATATGATCTTAGAAACTCTCCCCGCATCTCTTGATACCTCCAAGATGAACTACTCCATAAACAAGCTAGAGTACATTGTTATGAAGGAACTTCACACTGCTGTAGGTCTCACTAAGAGAAAGAGGAATCAAGGAGAGGCACATGCTACTGAGCAAAAAGCCTCCGCCTCTGGAACTAAGAAGAGACCTCACAAGGCCGATAAAAAGAACTGTCCTGCCAATCTCAAAGCAAAGGAACATAGTATTGTACTAGTTACTGAAGCATGCTTAGTAGCTGATAATGTATCAACGTGGATTCTTGACTCCGCTGCTACTAACCATATTTGTTGTTCCTTGAATGGTTTCAAGAAAACCAAAAGCTTAGAGGAAGGCGAGTTCTGTTTCAAATGGGGTGATGGGAGCCTGGTGTCTGCAAAGACTGTGGGATCCGTGACGCTGTCTTTTGAAGACCGCACTTTAAACTTGAATAATGTTTATTTTGTTCCTACCTTTGGGAAGAACTTAATATCCGTTGCTCGTCTTCTTGAGCAAGATTATTGTTTAAAGTTCATTAAGAATGGAATTCGTATTTCGTTTCCTGATAATTCTTTTGTCACTGATGCATGTATGAAGAATGCTCTTTTCTACATCTATCCCACTAAACCTTCTCTTTTAGACACCGAAATAGATAATGATCTAATTAGGGAGACAAAGAGGATCAAACTTTCTGAATCCTCCGATCTAACAAAATCAACATACCTCTGGCACTTGAGACTTGGTCATATCAGTCTAGATAGGATTAAGAGACTTGTGAGGGACGGTCCACTCCAAGACTCTGCAATAGGTTCACTACCTACTTGTGAATCCTGCATAGAAGGAAAAATGACTAAGCGACCTTTCTCCGATAAGGGTCGAAGAGCCACTGAGTTGCTGGAACTGATACATTCTGATGTATGTGGTCCGCTCAGCCAACAGGCACGTGGGGGATACGAATACTTCGTTACCTTCACCGATGATTACTCACGATATGGGTTTGTCTATTTGCTCAAACACAAATCCGAGACCTTTAACGTATTTAAGGTCTTTAGGGCTTTAGTGGAAAAACAAACTGGCAAAGTGATCAAAACCCTTCGATCCGATCGAGGTGGTGAGTATATGTCTGGAGAGTTCGATGACTTTCTTAAAGAAGAAGGTATCGCTTCTCAGCTTACCGCACCTGGCACACCTCAACAAAACGGAGTGTCAGAGAGAAGGAACCGAACTCTAATGGAGATGGTTAGATCAATGATGAGTTACTCATCACTCCCTCCTTCCTTTTGGGGATATGCCCTCGAAATAGCCTCTTATATTCTGAACCAAGTTCCGTCCAAGACGGTTCCTGGTACTCCTTATGAAAGATGGACTGGCCGTAAAGTAAGTTTGGGCCACATCCGAATTTGGGGTTGCCCTGCACATGTGCTAAGGCAAAAGACTAGCAAGTTGGCTAGTAGGTCAGAATTGTGCCTGTTTGTGGGATATCCAAAGGAAACCAAAGGTTTCATTTTCTATAGTCCTGAGGACGATAAGACTTTCGTTAGCACGAATGCTCGTTTCCTTGAGGAGGACTTCATGAAGGATGCGAAACCTAGAAGCAAAATTGTGCTTGAAGAAAAGTTGGGTGAGGAAGCTTCTACCTCATCTGTAAGAACTGTTCTTACCCCAACTGAAACACAACCTAACTCATCAGAATCTCGTCAAGTAGTACTTAGACGTAGTGGGAGGGCTACTCAAAAGCCTGATAGGTACATGTCTTATGGAGACTCTCTTGTAGCCGTCTTTGACATGGATGATCCTGTTTCCTATAGCCAAGCGATGGCTTGTTCTGAATCAAACCTTTGGCTTGACGCCATGAAAGTTGAAATGCACTCGATGTATGTCAACAATGTCTGCAAACTTGTAGACCTTCCTGAAGGGATTAAACCCGTAGGGTGTAAGTGGAAATACAAGAAGAAAAGGGGTCCTGATGGGAACGTCGAGACGTTCAAAGCACGACTTGTGGTGAAGAGTTATACCCAACAAGAAGGGATTGACTATGAAGAAACCTTCTCCCCAGTCGCGATGCTTAAATCCATCCGCATACTCCTATCCATAGCTGCAGCTCTCGACTATGAGATCTGGCAAATGGATGTCAAGACAGCCTTTCTGAATGGCAATCTTGATGAGCGCATTTACATGGCTCAACCAGACGGTTTCGTGGAAGAAGGTCAAGAGACCAAGGTTTGTGAGTTGCTTAAGTCCATTTATGGATTAAAGCAAGCATCTAGGTCATGGAATATAAGATTCGATGAAACTGTGAAAAGCTTCGGCTTTGAACAGTCAATAGATGAGCCTTGTGTTTACAAGTTAATACACGAAGGCAAAGTTGTGTTTCTGGTACTATATGTCGATGATATACTACTCATTGGTAATGACGTGGGTAAGTTATCTGAGGTTAAGGTCTGGCTGGCAAAGCAATTCGATATGAAGGATCTAGGAGAAGCCGCGTACATTCTGGGGATCCAAATCTTTCGAGATAGGAAAAACCGGACCCTGTCGCTCTCTCAAGCATCTTATATTGATAAGGTGATGGATCGCTTCTCGATGCAAGACTCCAAGAAGGGTCAAACACCCTTTAGGCATGGAGTTTCACTCTCTAAGGACCAGTCTCCCAAGACTGCACAAGAGATTGAAGACATGAGGAAAATTCCTTACGCCTCTGTCGTAGGAAGCCTCATGTATGCTATGCTTTGCACTAAACCTGACATCTGTTTCGCCGTTGGCGTAGTTAGCCGTTTCCAATCCAACCCTGGACCCGAGCACTGGATTGCTGTTAAGCATGTTCTTAAGTATCTTCGAAGAACTAGGAACTTGATGCTTACATACTCAAGTACTGACCTGACTATGGCGGGATATACCGACTCCGATTTTCAAGCGGATAAGGATTCCAGGAAATCCACTTCGGGATCTGTGTTCATCCTTAATGGTGGAGCTGTTGTGTGGAGAAGTATTAAGCAATCTTGCATTGCTGACTCCACAATGGAAGAAGAATATGTGGCTGCTTGTGAAGCGTCCAAAGAGGCTGTATGGCTTAGAAAATTACTTAAGTATTTGGAAGTTGTTCCAAACGTCGACGAGCCCATGACCCTTTATTGTGATAATAGTGGGGCTGTCGCTAACTCAAAGGAACCTCGAAGCCATAAGCGCTCTAAGCATATTGAGAGGAAATACCATTTGATTCGAGAGATCGCGCAACGCGGAGACGTGGAGGTGAAGTAGATCTCTGGCAGATATATTCACCAAGGCCCTAGCGAACATGGTTTTCGACCAACTTCGAGAGGGATTAGGCATGTAGGACTACTCACATCTTCTTTGTGTCAAGTGGGAGTTTGTTGTCAATGGTGCCCACAAGAAGAGTAGTAGTGTCTATTTATGTACATTTGATGTCATATAGTCTTACGAAGACTCTTGCTTGTAATAGCTTATTCATTAATAAAGTTGAAACGTTCATTCATTCTTTCTTTGTTTGAAGCTTTATGATAAAACCTTAGTCTTTTAATCCATAAACAAACTTAACCACTTACGAAGAGACAAATGTAGATTTGCATGAACAAACTCTTCGTAGTTTGCTTAAAACGATATATTCGCAATCTTAGGGTCAAAGGACTATTGACCTCAGTATGATTGTTAGAAGAATCTATGATGTCTGGTTATGAGGCATTGAGAGTTGGAGACTCTATAGTTCTTCTAGGTATCTTCCGAAGGTACTGAATTGACCAGTGCACTTCTAGAGACAATATAAGAACAAACCATTTAACCTCTTATGTCTCAAAGTCACTATGTATGAATTGCATCATGCTTACCTTAATCCTGAAATGAGACATGCCATTTCACACCTTAGTATTCTCATTTGAGAAAGTCAAAGTTCGGACTCACTATGTGATTCCGAACAAGGCCTATTGGTGAAGTACTAAGTTGTGAGTCTGTCATGAGTAACTTTGTGAAGTTCTCATAGATATGGAATTCATGTACAAGATTGCTGAAATGCAATGTATGTCACCTCATGCTTTGTTCCTTGGAGTGTGAATAAATGAACTGGCCAGTGTCCAAATTGAGTCCTGACTCTTTTGGATGAAACAATGTGACTTGTGAGCTCCTCGTCAATACATTGTTTCTAACTTATTCACAAGCGACAAAGGAGTTGAGGAAATAACAGCTAGAAGGGTAAAATGGTAATTTAGTAAATCCCGACTAGCTGATGACATTCATGAAGGGTAAACATAGATAATATTCAGTGGATCCGCTCATCATAATTAGGTTGAATTCTTGAGTAGAAAATAAATTCATTTGAACCGAGAGATTTTCAGTGTCAGCTCTTTAGTGGAGTCAGTTGGCATTAAGCTAAACTTGGAAAAGGTTTGTGAACTTTTGAGTCCAAGTGTTTAGCTCAAGCTTTGTTCATTTGGGTCCATGAGGTCACTGTCACGAATCACATCGATAGGAATAGTTAAACTGGAAGCTAAGTCAAAACAAGAACGAAAATTGTCAAACGGGTATTTTTGTCTTTTGAGACATATGATGAAATGAATGTCAATAAATTTTTTGACAAGGTCATTTGATGACATGCATCACTCGGCCATGACTTGATCATTGGGCCTTGTGGATTAATTTCATTTCATAAGAATTTTATTGAAAATTCTTAATGGGCCTTTCTCGTGTTGTCATGAGCAAATGAAGAAGCTTCTAGAAGCTCCTTCTAGATGAAAAGTAGGCGCCCATTATACCCATAGGAAGAGAGAATATTTTGTGCATAAATGTATCATGATACTTGCCAAAAGAAAAAGAGGAAACAAATTTCCTCTAAGAGGAAAGGATATGGGCGGCAAGGACAAGCAAAGAAGAGGAAACAAATTAGGAAACAAATCCCTTAAGGGAATGAATGTGTTGGGCGCATATGGAGAGAATGGGCAATAAGAGATTGCTGATGAATGCTTGGAAAAAGAGGAAACTCCTATTTTCTAAGGCTAACCCCTCTCCTATAAATAGGGCCCTCATTCTCATTGTTTTCTCATTCCACATAAGTTAGAGATTGAGAGGTTCTCTCTCTAGACCTTGTGGTGGCCGAACTCCTCTCTCTCTCTTTCTAGTTTATTTTCGATTTTTCTTGCTTTGGCACCTAGGTCCTCACTCGACCTAGTGTTTAGCTCTGCGACTTCAAGACTCATTCTTAAGTCGTAGTGTTTAAAAGTGCCCACTCACTAATTTCTTTATTTCGAGTGATTTAGTGATAGAAACTTTCGTGGTTGCTCGAGGTGCCGAGGAAAGGAAGAGAGACGTGCTGCGAGGGGAGACGAGCGTTGCAACTTTCTAAAAGCTTCTTCAAAGTTCAAGCTTCAAGAAAGGTTAGTAAACTTCTAGCTCATATTAGTTTTTAATTACATGTACTTGCTCTTTGTCTAGGTTAGTAAAAACTGTTTTTACTTGTAGAGAAATTTTTTAAAATTCCGCCGCTTCCCGAAGCGTTTAATCTTTTTCTTAAACCCTAGATCAATTCCAACACGTGCTTACCTTAATCCTGAAATGAGACATGTCATTTCACACCTTACGTATTCTTATTTGAGAAAGTCAGAGTTCGGACTCACTATGTGATTCCGAACAAGGCCTATTGGTGAAATACTAAGTTGTGAGAATGTCATGAGTAACTTTGTGAAGTTCTCATAGATATGGAATTCATGTACAAGATTGCTGAAATGCAATGTATATCACCTCATGCTTTGTTCCTTGGAATGTGAATAAATGAACTGGCCAGTGTCCAAATTGAGTCCTGACTCTTTTGGATGAAACAATGTGACCTGTTAGCTCGTCGTCAATACATTGTTTCTAACTTATTCACAAGCTACAAAGGAGTTGAGGAAATAACAGCTAGAATTGTAAAATGGTAATTTTGTAAATCCCGACTAGCTGATGATATTCATGAAGGGTAAACATTTATAATATTCTGTGGATCCGCTCATTACAATTAGGTTGAATTCTTGAGTAGAAAATAAATTCATTTGAACCGAGAGATTTTCAGTGTCAACTCTTTAGTGGAGTCAGTTGACATTAAGCTAAATTTGGAAAAGGTTTTGTGAACTTTTGAGTCCAAGTGTTTAGCTCAAGCTTTGTTTATTTGGATCCATGAGGTCACTTTCACGAATCACATCGAGTAGGAATAGTTAAACTGGAAGCTAAGTCAAAACAAGAACGAAAATTGTCAAAAGGGTATTTTTGTCTTTTGACACATAGGATGAAATGAATGTCAATAAATTTTTTGACAAGGTCATTTGATGACTTAATATCACTCGGCCAAGTTAGTTTAATTGGGCCTTGTGGATTAATTTCATTTCATAAGAATTTTCAACAAATTCTTAATGGGCCTTTTTCATGTTGTCATGAACAAATGGAAAAGCTTCTAGAAGGCCTTTCTAGAGTATTATAGGCGCCTAACATACCCAAAGAAAGAGAGAATATTTTGTGCATAAATGTATCAAGATACTTGCCAAAAGAAAAAGATGAAACAAATTTCCTATGCATGCCATAAGGAAATTCGGCCAAGGCTAGAGAAAGGAACAAAATAGGAAACAAATCAAGGCTACTAGAATGCGTTGTTGGCCGTGTGACTCTATGAAGGAAAAAGGGAAATTGGCTCATGAATATGTGATATTCTATAGAAGAGGAAACTACCTTATTGAAGGTGAGACCTCTCCTATAAATAGGAGCATCATTCCACACATTTCATTCATCCAAGTTTAAGAGATTTGAGAGCTTCTCTCTCTAGACTTGGCCGCCCCTCTTCTCTCTCTCTCTCTATTCAATTTCGTTTTTATTGTTTTGGCACCTAGGTCCTCATTTGACCTAGTGTTTAGCTCTGCGACTTCAAGACTCGTTCTTAAGTCGTAGTGTTTAAAAAGTGCCCACACACTAATTCCTTTTTATCTTGAGTGATTTGGTGATAGAAACTTTCGTGGTTGCTCGAGTTAACGAGGAAAGGAAGAGAGACGTGCTGCGAGGGAGACGAACGTTGCAACCTTTTCCAAAAGCTTCTCAACGTTCAAGCTTCTAAAAAGGTTAGTAATCTTTTATGCTCATTTTAGTTTTTATTTACATGTGCTTGCTCTTTGTCTAGGTTAGTAAAAACTGTTTTACTTGGAAAAGAAAATTTTTAAAATTCCGCCGCTTACCGAAGCGTTAAAATTTTTCTTAAACCCTAGATCAATTCCAACAGACTTGTTTAACGAGTACAAGGGTGCCGAAAATGGTGACGAAGTATACAGGCGTGATAGAGATTGTAATCACAACAGTGATGAATATGATGGACACTATGGTGATGAATACGAAAATGGCGAATGTGATGAAAACGAAGGTGGCGAAGGTCATGAAAACGAAGGTGGTGATGGTCATGAAGAGAATAGTGATGGATATGACGGAGATAACAATGGTAGAGGTGAAGTATTTGAAGAATTCACCAATCCCGAAGAATATGAAGAATTTTTTGAAACGTTTACAGTACCAACGGGTCATTGTGAACCATCGGGTCAATGTCAGCGTGAGCCTCCGATGATCGGATCACCTATCGTTCCTTATTCATGGAAAGCACCCGAGTTCACCGCCGATGATGTTGTGAAGGAAAACCCGAGTCATTATCCAATAGGTGGTTTCCATGAACAGACGCACTGTTTCGATCGAACTAACGGTCTTCGCGAACAGACACACAGTTTCGGTCGAACTACGGTTATAGTCTCAAACGATACGACCGTTGGCCAAACGATAGTTCGTTTCGAAGAGACGTGACCGTTAGTTCGAACGGTAACAAAAATAACTACTAAATGAGGAGGCTCGACCGTTGGCGAGAAATTCCGCGAAAAGGCGGTCGAGCTCACCTGGAGGTCGAGCTCGCCAGGAGGTCGATCTCGCCTAGTCAAACTGAAATGACTTCGTCACTTCGTCCAATCGATCTCGCCTAGTCGAACTGAAATGACTTCGTCACTTCGTCCAGTCGACCTCGCCCCGTCGAGCTCGTCACTTTCTCATTCACTTATTATTTGTCCCATGTGGGACTCTTTCCCACACACAAACTCACTTTCTCAATTAACAACACACTATTTTGTCTTTTAGTGAACAAATTAAATTGAGCTAATTAAAACACCTATTTAATTTTTACTCAATTTCTAACAATCCCCCACTTGTTCAGAAAAGGCAAAATAGAATCCAGAAAAGAAAACAAAAAGTGTTAGTACATATAAGTATCTTTCGATTTGAACTTATCCTTAGTTTAAGTAACACATGACTTTATCGGAAATTAGGTAGCCAGGCTTTGAACCTATTTTCCTTGTGATAAAATCGGTGTTACTCAACACATACTCTTTAGTGTTCTTCGCCTATATCACACGCTTAGCACCGTTAATGGCCATGTGCTCATCTTGTCTCGTGAATTTTTCATGAGAGAAACTCCAACTCTCACTTTTGGCACGGCACCATCCCGAAATTCACATAGGTGAAGTTCTTACAGTATCTCTGTTACGTATAGATACTTGTCCTCAAGACTGAACTTCATTAAGAGTTAAGAAACTCAACCTCCCGATTGTAACAGTCAACATTATTATATAATGTTATGAATATCCAATTCAATGACTTGTTCGTACCCATTGAACCTATAGTTAGTCATTTCCTAACCTTAGGTTGGGTTGCCATCATTGTCAGATCGCTACTCAAGGAGTTTAAGACCCATACCTCTCGAGGTCGATCTCACCAAATCTCTTGCAAGAGGTTTAGTGAACGGATCAGCAATATTAAAGCTTGATCTTACATATGTGAGCGAAATGATCCCATCTTTGATCAATTTCCTCACATAGTCATGTCTCAGACTAATATGTCTAGACTTTCCATTATACACTTCACTGTATGCTCTCGCTAAAGTTGATTGACTATCACAATGTATCGACACGGTTGATATATTGTCTTTAGCCAATGGAACTTCTAAAAGAAGATCTCTCAACCATTCAGCCTCTTGACCTGCGGAAGCAAGAGCCACGAACTCTGATTCCATGGTCGAATGAGTGATACATGTTTGTTTCTTTGATTTCCAAGAAACTGCCCCACCAGCAAGTGTAAACACCCATCCCGTCGTAGATTTATTATCTCCGACACTCGATATCCAACTTGCGTCAGTATATCCTTCTAGTACGGCAGGAAACTGACCGTATTGAAGTCCAAGATTTTTGGTTTTCAAAAGAAATCCAAAAATTCTCCCAATGCCCTTCCAATGCTCGGCACTTGGATTGCTAGTAAATCTACTCATTTTACTAACGGCAAATGCTATGTCTGGTCGAGTACATTGCATCAAGTACATAAGACAACCAACCGCACTAGCATATTCCAATTGAGCCACAGCCCTTCCATCATTCTTTTCAAGTTTTACACTTGGATCAAATGGGGTATTCACTTCTTTGAAATTTAAATGTTTGAACTTATCAAGCACTTTTTCAACATAGTGTGATTGACTAAGTTCATAACCCCCACTGGTTCTACGAACCTTAATACCTAAAATAGTATCAGCTTGTCCAAGATCTTTCATTTTGAAAGTGGAAGATAGAAACCTCTTCGTTTCTAATATTCCTTTCATCTCATTGCTAATGATCAACATATCATCAACATAGAGACATAGGAAGATCACAAGGTTACCATGCACTTTTGAATACAAACACTTGTCACAAACGTTAGGAACAAAACCATTCGAAAGTATGACCGAGTCAAACTTTTGATGCCATTGTTTGGGTGCTTGTTTTAATCCATATAAGGATTTAACAAGTTTGCAAACCTTTTGTTCATTACCCGGAAGCACATAACCTTTCGGCTGCTCCATGTAAATCTCCTCATCGAGATCTCCATTCAAGAATGCCGTCTTGACATCCATTTGATGAACATTGAGGTTATACAAAGAAGCCAAGGCAAACAACACTCTAATTGTTGTTGTCCTCGCTACCGGTGCATATGTGTCAAAGTAATCAATTCCTTCCCGTTGTCGAAATCCTTTGGCTACTAATCTAGCTTTGTAAGTATTAAGAGTACCATCACTATGATACTTCTTTCGGAACACCCACTTACACCCAATAGGTCTAGACCCTTTGGGTAGATCGACAATTTCCCAAGTGTGGTTTGACATAATAGAATCCATTTCATCTTGGATAGCATCCTTCCAAAAGGCAGAGTCTCGCGAAGCCACAGCTTCATTATAAGTCTTAGGATCGTCTTCAATAAGAAGAATAATAGGAATTTTCCGTGCAAAACTCTCTCTATTTCCTTCTACTAGGTAAAAAGAAATGATGCGAGAATCTATTTCCTTAGACTTACAGACTCTTTTGCTTCTCCGAAGTTCGGGTTGTTCTACAACTACCCTAGAAGAACTTTCCTCTCGAGGCATCGAGCCTGCCTGGAGGTCGAGCTCGCCAGGGGTCGAGCTTACCTGGGGTCAAGCTCGCTTGGAGGTCGAACCTCCCTGCTGGTCGAGCTCGCCAGGGGTTTGAGCTCGCCTTGAGGTCGATCCTCCCTGGAGATCGAGCTCGCCTGGTCGAGGTTCTTCATAAGTGGAATTTTGAGGTTTTTTTCCTGTCCAGTTAAGACTCTCAAAGAATTCCACATCTCGGGATTCTACTATGACATTAGACTCTAAGTTTAGAAGTCTATATGCCTTGCTATTCATGGCATAGCCAATAAAAACACTTCGCATCCCTCGAGGACCCAACTTGGTCCTTTTAGAATCCATGTTTTTGTAGTAGGCTAGACACCCCCACACTTTGAAATACCCAATAATAGGCTTTTGCCCTTTCCATACCTCGTACGGAGATATTTGGGTTTTCTTTAAAGGAATACGATTTAAAATATGACATGCGGATAGTAAAGCTTCACCCCACAAACTAAAATGTAATCCAGAATGCGTTAACATTGCATTTATCATCTCTTGAAGTGTCCTATTTTTACGTTCGGCTAAACCGTTTTGTTGTGGTGTTCTAGGTGCAGAACATGCATGAACATTACCATTTTCTTCACAAAAGGTATTAAAATCACTAGGAAAATATTCACCGCCCCTATCACTTCTAAGGACTTTAATATTAACTCCTAATTGATTTTCTACTTCAGCCTTATACACCTTAAAAGCATTAAAAGCATCATCTTTATGTTTCAAAAGATACACATATGTAAATCTAGAGCAATCATCAATAAAGGTAATGAAATACCTATTTCCCCCACGGGTTAACATGCCATTAAATTCACATATATCAGAGTGTATAAGATCTAACACCTTAGAATTTCTCTCTACACTATAAAATGGTTTCTTTATCATTTTAGATTTCACACATATTTCACATTTATCTAATTTATCAGATTTGCACGAAATTAATCCACATTTAATTAACCTTTTCATAGTGCTAAAACCAATATGTGCTAATCTACTATGCCATAAAGAAACAGAATCAAGCATATAAGCAGAAGGAGAAATTTCATTGATAACATTGTCAATAATACATAATTTGACCATCCCTTCACTGGAATAGCCTTTGCCAACAAATACACCATTACGGGTCAAAATAAGCTTGCCCGACTCATACACAGATTTGATCCCCGGTTTGCCTAGGAGATCGCCACTAACTAGGTTCCTACACATATCCGGAACATGGAGAACATTGGTCAAAGTGACCGTCTTCCCGGAGGTGAAGTTGAGATCCACGTTACCGATGCCGACAACTTGAGAGCGATGCTCGTTTCCCATCTGAACCGCTTGTCCATCGTTGACTTCAGAATAGGTTTTGAAGGCAGCCCTATCATAGGCGACGTGAACGGTAGCACAAGTGTCGTACCACCACCCTTGAACCTTGCCTTTGACCGCCATGAGTTCGCTCAACGTAGCGACTATGTTAGTATCGGTCATAGTGGCATCGACCTCTTTCACATCCGTCTTGCGGTGACGACAATCTCGAGCATAGTGACCGGGTTTGCCACACACATAGCAGCCCCCTTTGGACCCCTTGGATCCGGGCTTGTTACCGGACTTGGATTTGCCTGAATGCTTGAATTTCTTCGAGTCCTTTTTGGAACCCGAAATTCCTTCCTTGTCATTCCACTTCCTCTTGCCTTTAGCGCTCACCGCATTGGCCTTGGAAGTACCGGCATCCGACGTCTTCTCTCTCATCTTCGATTCCTCCTCGATTCGAAGATGTTTCTGGATTTGCTCCAAAGAGAAGTCCTCGGTATTGTGAAGAAGTTTCTTTCGATAGCCTTTCCACGAATTGGGCAACTTCGCAATAATTGCACCAACTTGGAAAGACTCCGGAATATCTATCTTCACAGCCCTCAATTTGTTTACTATAACTTGCAATTCATGAACTTGAGCAAGCATAGGCTTGTCATCAAACATCTTGAAATCAAAGTAACTCGAGACAAGGAACTTTTTGGTACCTTCTTCTTCGGCCTTGAACTTGTACTCGAGAGCCTTCCATATCTCGACCACCGATGGATTGTCGGTGTAGAGATCATAGAGTCGGTCTGACAATGTGTTCAGAATGTGACCCCGGCACAGCAGCTCGTCCTCTTGACGCTTCTTCCGGTCCGCCTTGAGTTCGTCATCATCTTCGTCTGTCGGCTCTGGGATGGGCACCAACGTCGGGTCGAGCACATAGAAGATCTTCATGGCGGTGATGAAGAAACGCATCTTGTCTTGCCAGCGAGTAAAGTTAGTGTCGTCGAAGCGATCTAACTTGACGAAGTCCTGGCTCATCACTTTCAGACTTGAAACAGATGCCTCGGTAGCCATAGCACAAGATACTATAAGATTGTTTGATAATTCTTCGAAATTGAAGACTTCGAGGCTTGAATCACGCATATGAACGCTTTCCTTATAGTATTTCGAGTACCCCAAAATGTCTTAAGGTTTCTGTATAAGAATACCGCAGGATACGACAAGCCTGGTTCGGACTGCACCAAGACAGAGTGAAAATCCGAAATAAGCAAGAACTGTGTTTCTGGATTAGTGTTTCGGGAATTGAGAAAGTTGGTTCGAAAAACTGTGTCGATTACTGAATCCGAAGTCGGATTAAAAAAGCAATCGTACCTGTTCGCGAAGAGGTTCGTCGAACAGACGCACTGTTTCGGTCGAACTAACGGTCTTCGCGAACAGATGCACTGTTTCGGTCGAACTACGGTTATAGTCTCAATCGATACGACCGTTGGCCAAACGATAGTTCGTTTCGAAGAGACGTGACTGTTAGTTCGAACGGTAACAAAAATAACTACTAAATGAGGAGGCTCGACCGTTGGCGAGAAATTCCGCGAAAAGGCGGTCGAGCTCACCTGGAGGTCGAGCTCGCCAGGAGGTCGATCTCGCCTAGTCGAACTGAAATGACTTCATCACTTCATCCAATCGATCTCGCCTAGTCAAACTGAAATGACTTCGTCACTTCGTCCAGTCGACCTCGCCCCGTCGAGCTCGTCACTTTCTCATTCACTTATTATTTGTCCCATGTGGGACTCTTTCCCACACATAAACTCACTTTCTCAATTAACAACACACTATTTTGTCTTTTAGTGAACAAATTAAATTGAGCTAATTAAAACACCTATTTAATTTTTACTCAATTTCTAACAGTTGTAGATAGCGAGTGTCATGCTTCTTGGATTTAGTTTTTGAGAAGATTGCGAGAAGCTATTGGTGAAGACGTACCTAATTTGGCGTTCATATCCGATCGCCACGTTAGCATCATACATGGTGTCGAGGTTGTGTTTCCTGGTATCCCTCACGGAGCATGTTTCCATCATTTACAACTGAATATCCAACACAAGTTCAAGACAGACCATTGTCGCTTTGAACTTTACGATGCGGCTTACGCCTTCAGTAAAACGGCATTCGAAGCTAATTTTAGACAGTTGAGACGTAAGGATGTCGAGATGGCAAAGTATCTCGAAGAAGTTGGTGTCGATCGGTGGGCCAGAGCTTTCTTTCCCGGAAAACGGTAAAAGTCTAGAACTTCTTTTGTACTGAATTTTTTATCTCGTTGATTATATAAATCAAGTATGTTTTATATAGGTACGACCTAATGACGAGCAACAACGCAAAAAGCTTCAACAACAAAACAAGGAATGCTAGGACGTTTCCCATTACGACGTTGCTCGAGTTTATTCGATTCATACTCCAAACTTGGTTTTTTGAACGAGAAGAGATAGCAAACAAG
Source organism: Urtica dioica subsp. dioica (assembly GCF_054948205.1). Classification (NCBI taxonomy): domain Eukaryota; kingdom Viridiplantae; phylum Streptophyta; class Magnoliopsida; order Rosales; family Urticaceae; genus Urtica; species Urtica dioica. The sequence continues at coordinate 16,920,919 of NC_142765.1, forward strand.
TTGAACACAAAATTGACACCAACGTGGCAAAATGATATCGCACAACTAAATAATAAGGCACAGTTCGTCACTGCGTACGGGCTTGGTCTATATGAATGTCATGTCAAAGACGCAAGAGGTGATTTCGATGTAGACCTTATGGCGAAGACATGCACTTGCGGACTACCACAACAATTGAATATCCCGTGCGAGCATTCTATCGCAGCAGCCCAACATCGAAGCGTGGACGTGTACTCGTTATGCAGTGACTTTTATTTGAAGGAGACGTGGATTGAGATGTACAAGGAAGTCATATATCCGGTTGGCAATGAAGATCAATGGGATGTCCCGGATGAGATAAAAAAAACATGAAAGTTTCGGAACCCGTTGAAAAGAAGCAAGCCGGTCGACCGAAGAAAAGAAAACAAGGAAGAAGAAGGATTAATCGATACCCATCTCAAGGCGAAAAGGTTGTTATCCAGCGAAAATGCGGGAAATGTGGTGGTAGGGGACATAACAGAAAAACATGCACTTGGAGGGATTAAAACTTTAGACCTGGTATTATTTTTTAAGTTTAAAACTTTATCGTTTATTTGAGTGACCTTTTTATTTTGTTTAATGGAGTGTCATCCGTCTCATGGACCTTTTTTCGATTCAACTCTGGAAAGCATTAAGTTTCAAGGTTAATTATTTATTTCTCATCACATCATAAATTTCGTAGTGCAGATCATGAATTTTTGTATTGCAAGGGAAGTAGTAGCAGTGGCTCTAATGTTTGGGACGATAGTCTTTTGGATCAGATGATGATTGGCGATGATCAGCCCAAGCCTTTATTGCTGTGCAATAATGATGAGAATAATGATAATGTGACGATGAAGAGTTGATGAGAGCGTTCAGAAGAATAATAACAACAAGAAGCTGAGGAGTTGAATATTATCGTCCTCGAAAGAAAGAAGCAGCGATAGTAGTAATAACTGTGGTGGTGCCTCAAAGTTGTTGATGTCCATAACAAAAGCCGCGAAAGAGCTAAATGTTGGACTCACTCTTCTCAAGACTCGTTTTCGTCCACAAATCTTCTCGAGTTCTAAACCCTTTTATGTTTTTGTTTTTGTGTGAAAGGCTTGCATTAAATATTGATCTAGTCTTTGTATAGGGAATGATAATTTGGAGAAGAAATGTCTATTTCTTAATATTACCAAAATAAAAAAATATGGATGGCGGGTGAAAGTCAATAGTAAAAAAACCATCTCAATAATATGTTTATAGGGTACTATTACATACATACAAAACAAAAAGATTTAAAAAAAACATCCGAAAATACAAAATCACGGGATAAGGTCGTTGTAGAATAAGTCCACGCTCCATTTCTTCTTGAACGTTCTCATACTGACACTTTGAAGAGTGTCAAATGATTCATTTAGTACTATGTGCTCGACATACTTCACTGCGAACAACCCGCAATCACCGCTAAAACACAAAAATAAGTAAAAGAATTTGTCAAACTAGTCAGAAAAAACTTTTTTAAAAGAACTTGTAAAAAATCTTGTCAAAAAATAAACAAACTTGTAAAAATAACTTTTCAAAAAAAGTTGAATATCATAACTTGTAAAAAAAAAAAAAAAAACTTCTAAAATAACTTGTCAATAAAAACATAATTGTTTAAAACTTGTCAAAAAAAAGTTCAATTAACTAGTCAAAAAAACTTTTTTAAAAGAACTTGTAAAAAATCTTGTCAAAAAATAAACAAACTTGTAAAATAACTTTTCAAAAAAAGTTGAATATCATAACTTGTAAAAAAAAAAAAACAAACTTCTAAAATAACTTGTCAAAAAAAGTTCAATTAACTAGTCAAAAAAAACTTTTTTAAAAGAACTTGTAAAAAATCTTGTCAACAAAATAAACAAACTTGTAAAATAACTTTTCAAAAAAAGTTGAATATCATAACTTGTAAAAAAAAACTTGTAAAAAAAAACTAACTTGTAAAAAACTTGTAACAAAAAATGTAAACATGTTTACCTGTATGCACATTGTGGGATATTGTCATCGACAAGCCACGTCGGGTTAGTGAACTTAATTTCACCCTGCTCACTCTTCCGGTAAGAGTTGGGATGGCTCTTGAAGAAACCACCTATGGCCACAATCCTAGCAAATGTTCGAGTCCAAGTCTGAATAATAAACACTTTAACAATGTTAAGTAACCCTTATAATTTAATTAACCACAAATAAAGGTAATAATTGTGAATAACATAACATTTTACGTACCTCCATCATCTCTGTGAAGTCTTTTTTATTATTCGACGACTGCATGAGATCCTTTTGGCAATCGAGGACGGTAATGGTCCAGGCCTGGATGTCGATCCGAAATGTGAACCAATGAAGGTTCTTGAAGTTCACGACGAACAGGATCTCACGAGCAGCATCCCAAGGCAAAATATCGGTGTCCCTACCCAGTCATCGGGGTAATAGTTGCCCTCATGTCCCAGTCCACGGGTTCGGGCTCTGCCCCCAGCTCGGTGGCCTTCTTGATGTTCGCTTCTTCCGTGGTGAATCGGCCGTACACGTGCTGGACCCACCGACAATCCATGATTCGGACGTCTTGCCGATATCCGTCGAGAGCTCGTTGGCGAGCCCGAATCATGTGAATTATAGCATCAATATGCTGAGACATAACAAACATATAGCGTTATTTTAAATTGATAGGGAAAGTTAAATTATATAATTTATAACGTACCGAATCATGTAACCATCTGGTTTCTATCAATATCGTGTCGAAGAAATTCGTGTCTCCGTCGCACGTCTTCAGGCGAGTAGACTCCATGAACTTGCCGTCCCACTTTTTTGTCCGCAACCACTTAACGAAATTATCAAACTCTTTTAGCTTCACGTCCTTCAACGGGTTGAACTTGGGGATCGGCTTTTCTGAATACTTGGGCCTCGTCGGATCAGTGAAATTGGCCCAACGCGACGACTTCTATCGCACTTGCCGATCTGGACGTGACGGAGTAAGCTGTGCCTTGTGGCTTTTCCTTTTAAGCGGAGTTGTGAGCGGGCGTTGCTTCTCCGGAATTTCTTCTCTTCGAGGACTCGACGAAGACGTCGACAACCTGGGCGAAGTCACCGGCCTGATCTCCGATCGCTTCGACGACTCGCGATGCGTAGAAGACGGCTTCTTCGACTTTTTCGATGACTCGTGATGCGAAGAATACGGCTCGTGCGATGAAGACGCCGACTTTTGACCAGCCGCCGGAGGAGGAGGAGGAGGAGGTCCGGCGGCATTTACGACGACCATCAGCTTAGGTCGTGGGAATCTGACCCCCAGGCAAGCCCGTTTCTTCCTCGAACAAAATGTTCAGCCTCTTCCACATATCAAGCTGCAAGTCAAAGTAACAAAATATGTCACGAAATTTAAACTTGTCACAAAAACTAAAAATAAAATAAAATGATATTTAAAGTTGAATTAAATTTAAACTTAACTCTAAAACGTTAAATTAAATTTAAACTTAACTCTAAAACGTTAAATTAAAGTTAAACTAAAATGATATTTAAACTTAACTCTAAAACGTTTAATAAAATTTAAACTTAATTCTAAAACGTTAAATTAAATTTAAGGGTAACCCTAAACCGTTAAATTAAAGTTAAACTAAAATGATATTTAAACTTAACTCTAAAACGTTAAATTAAATTTAAGGGTAACCCTAAACCGTTTAATTAAAGTTAAACTAAAATGAAATTTAAACTTAACTTTAAAACGTTAAATTAAATTTAAACTTAACTCTAAAACGTTAAATTAAATTTAAACTTAACTCTAAAACGTTAAAATGAAATTTAAACTTAATTTTAAAACGTTAAATGAAATTTAAACTTAAATATAAAATGAAATTTAAGCTTAACTCTAAAATGAAATTTCAACTTAAATATAACTTGATTTGAATCTAACCTGGTTTTCCCTGATGCGCTCAATTCTACGGCCGCTCGTGCTAAGAGCATGTAAGACTATCCCTTGTGACTGCAGCATTTGTTCTTGGGATGCTCGCAGTTGTTCTTGGGAAACTCGCATTTCTTCCCACATTTCTCGTGTTATGACAAAGGGCTCGGGAATGTCGGCGCGAGGGGTCGGTGTGGGCCTCGATCCCATTGTGAGAGTGGTCGGTCTGGGCCTCGATCCCATTGCGGGAGTGGTCAGACTACCAAGTCGAACACCAGGAGTGTCTGACACGTGTTCGTCGTCGGAGTCTCCGACGATGACATCTTCTGCAACAGTCGCGACTCGATCTATTTCTTCTTCGATATCTCGCGGCTCTGTCGCATCTTCTCCATCGACTTCTATGGGATACAGACATTTTCTCGTCTGTGTCTCGAGGAGAGTGAAAAATTCTTTCTCTGCTGCCCTTGGTCTCAGCATTTGAAGAACACCCACCTACAATACATTAATAAACGTTACCAATATTCCAAAATAATGTAAAATACATTAATAAACGTTAAATAATAAAAAGTTACCGTTTTTTTTATTCAGGACGGCCTCGATGTCTTTGACCATGATGACCACATTACTAGACCACGAGTGCATCCTGGGCACACGAATCCCCTGGTTCGACCCGAACCTCATCCCGATCTCTGGGATAGCCTCGTACGCCCAGTAATAAAGGGTATGGAGATTACCCGTCAATGTGTACTTGGCCTCTTTCTGTGCCACGTCCGACTTGTCCTTCAACTTCTTTTGCAGTGTCTCGTGATAATGCCTTAGGTTCACCGAGAGGCTGGAATACGTCTCCGCCCAACTCAAATTTCTCAAAGGCATCTTGAAAAAGAAGGGGAGGTCTTCAACGATGTATAGAAATTTCTGCCACCTTTCTTCAATGGCTTTGTTGGCCGGCTGCCCGAGAAGATACCCATAGACGAATACGAGCAGCCCGAGCTTGAACGCATCGTCATGGCTCTGACATATGTTGAACGCGTTGATTAACGCGCTCAACTTGCATTCGACAAGGCCGTTCAAGTGGTCCGTGATCAATCGATCGCTCTTTCGCTCGTCTTGTTCGGTTTTGGTCGGACCGTCTTCATAGCTCATCCCCGAGACGAGTGCGTACTCGAGGCATCCAAATCTTACTCGTTTGCCTCCGATACCAAAATGTATCTCCCTCCGTACCGTCGTCTCAATCTTCTTTTGAAGGAGAATATGTACGAGCACCGGTGAGAAACCTAGCTCGCTCTCCGAAAAAAATTGCTCGAACGGAGTCTCGAGGATTCGATCTTTTATCCCGAGCTCATCGAATCTCCTCCGTACCAGCTTCAAGATCCCCGTCCCACCGTAAGTGATACGCCCCGGGAATGGGACGTTGTATATGTAGTTCAAATTGTCCTAAAAAAAACAACAAAATTAGGTCAGAATCACAATTCATCGTATGACATCGTACAGACTCGTATAACATCGTAAAACAAAAAAATTTACATTTTTTTAAAAACTATCGTACTGCATCGTACGACATCGTATGGTATCGTACGACATCGTATGGTATCGTACGACATCGTATGGCATCGTACGGTATCGTACGATAATTTTTTTTTAAAAAAACTTAAACCCATCGTACCACATCGTATCGCATCGTATAGCTCTATGAATTTCATAGTACAGCATCGTACGACATCATACGACATCGTACGAGGCATGATTCTCATCGTATTTTAGCCCCAATTTTTAACCCTTACTTTCTAAATCTGATCCAAAACAGTTCAAATAACCACAAATCAGATAAATCCTATGTCCTAATACCTATTCTAACTATTTTCGATGAGATTTAACAAGAAATTAGTTGAAAAACTCACATTTTTCGATGTTTTGAGAGCTCGGGATTTCTGAGCATCACCGCCGCCGGAGATTAAAGCTTGTTTATCGTACGCCATCGTATTGTATCGTACAGGGTCGTATTATATCGTATGATATCGTACGAGAAATTTTTTTAGATGAGAGATTTGAGCGAGTGAGATAAAGTGAGAGTGAGAGGGAAACCCGAGTTCAAATCGATAATATAAGTCACAGGGGCATTTTTGTCCATTTTCGGTACAAAAGTCCATATTCAGATATTTTTAAACATTATGGTCTAAATTAGATATTTAATTGATTATTAAGCTCAATTAATGAAATTTCTCTTGATATTACCGAACTACCATAATTTTTTTTGTATTTTTTCTTTGAAAACACGAAGTAACATAGTTTGGTAGCTCTGACTGCAGTCTAATTTTGTCAAACCCGATGTATAGAAACCTCCATCCTTTTTTTGTGCTTTGAACGCTTTCGGTTAAAAAACACTCATCCCCAACACTTTGACAGTGATCTGAGACAATAAAATCATATCATTTTTAGTGTCTTAATCTTAAACACTTAAAAGTAACATCCTATGATACATACGGCCTTCGCTACGGTCAAGCATGATGCATAAAACACCGTCATTTTTATTTTGTGACTTAAGCACGAGAAGTAGAATTCTGATACCTCTATTTCTTTTCGTTGTGTGCCTTGAACACTCTTGCAGTAACATGGTCTAATAAATATAGCCAAGGGTTTTGCTATTATGAATCACGATGCATAAGAAATTCGTATTTTTGTTAGAAATATTACAGAAATAATATTTATTTTGCGAGAAAAAATAGACAACTTGATAGAAAAATAATAAAATAAAATACTAATTAATATGACTGAAAAGTAAAATAAATAAACAACAATAAGGTAGCAAAAAAACTGTGACGGAAAAAAAGACGAAGAACACCGAGTACCGTACGACGGTTTATTTTAAGTAATATTGCTCTCCCACTAGTGCTGAAAAAAACGACGAGCAATTTACCTTCCAGGATACAGCGGCGAAATGAAAAGAGTTTTGCACCAAAAGAACTTCTCCGGCAAACCAAACTTATAACAGAACCAAGCACCGACTACAAAGAAAACAAAGCAATTTATGGAGGAGGGGAAAGAAGAGATAATTCGATTTTCGAGGTGTCTTCGAATGAGAGCACATGACCACTTTTTATAGCCACGGAGTCTGAAAGCTTATAAAATTTGAAGAATCCACAACCGACCAGCCATTATAGGCCTTTGATCATATCAATACTCTTCAATGGCTGATATAAACTATGAAAAACGTCCAGCCTTACCGGCTATAAATGTTCGAATACGTTTAGCATTCAAGTGTAATCCACAACATTAATTTGCATCGTTACAAGAATTTTTATTTGATTCCCAACATAACATAAGAGTTACTTGTGGAATTAAAATTTTCATAAGTGAATTTCGTAATAAAAAGACAAAGATAAATACACCCAAGCCCGGCCCAGCTCGGCACGATCAACCGCACGGCGGCGGCATGCGCATGTGGTGGACTTGGGCTTCCCTACGGTCGTGTCCCTCTATAAAACTGGGTCATCAGGGGGATTCAAACCATTTTCAACAAACTGCGTATATAAGCTCACTCATTTGTTCATTCTCAATCCATGTGAGACTCTTGCATTTCACTTCATTCACACAACAATGTGGTTACACACAATTAATGTGTTTCATTAAGGATACTTTGAGTACCAATTTCTCAATCATTGTAGCTCTGATTTCGGCGAACTTATAATCGATATTATACATTTCCGCAAGGAAAAAATAATACGCGGGACTTAACAAATTCCGTTGAGTGGATACCACTCAAATCTTTTTTTCTAAAATCATCAGTCCACAAGATAATAAATACACTTTACGATCAAAATCTTCTCTTTATTCCAACACTTCTTATTAAGTACCTTGAACATCTAAAGTTAACTCTAGCTACTATCTTTCCTACGTCAAACGTGACACACAAAAACTTTCACTCTTTCATCATCGACTCGTATCTCATGTTTGCAATCGGGTGTTTGAGGAAACTTTATCTCGAAGTCCTCACCGTCACCCCTGCCTTTTTTTAGGCGCGACCGCGCGGTCCGTGCGGTGCGTCCTGCGCGGCGCGCAGAGATTCCGCGTGGCACGCAAAGATGCCGCGCGGGGCTGACGCGTTTGCACGGGGAAATTCGACTTTTTTGACGTTTTTTCCTCCTTTTCTCTCTTGTGGGAGTAGGATTTGGAATCCTACCCCCCAGTAGTCTATAAATTGTGGCCTCCCTTCTCTTATTCTCCCACTTTATTTTTTTCTCTCTTTCTCTACACTTTTCTTTTTCTCTACACTTTTGCATTATGGATATTCCTTCCCCCTTCTCAACTGAGGATCCCGAGATTGATTTCTCTCTCTTGTTTTAGGACTCTGAGCATGTAAAGGATGACCTCTTCGCGGGACTAGGGGAGGTTACTTTGCACGTGGAGGAGAATCCAAGTGGAAAGGAGCAGTGGCTTGAAGAAGGCGAGCTGGGTGCGACTGCGCCCGTTCCTCAGCCTCGGGAGGAGTGCGCACCAACTGGGCGTGGCATGGACGGGAGTGTCGGTCAACCTGAGCCTGGGGAAGCCGTGCCTCGCCTCGTGATTAACTTGGTTGGCGAGGGGGCGTGCGACGTACCCCGGCCTAACACGGCAAAGTCCGACTTGGACGTTCGTTGCGTACCGGGAGATGTTGTTAGCGCGGTCACGACAACCCTGCTAGAGTCGGTCCTTGATGAGATCGACTGCGTAGGCGACTTTGGGCCAGAGTCGGAAGATCCCGGATGCGACTCAGAGAGATATCCGGGGGCCAAAGGCCTTGCACCGGAGCATCCCGAAGGACCACTAGCGACTGCCGCGGCCGTTTCGGAGGACGGAGGCACTCTATTGGAGCCATAAGGTGCTCGGTCCGAGACCCCTGACGCAAAAATGATAGTGTCGGCGAGGTCACTTACTAGGATGGAGTGGTATCCCGTGGAAGGCTTTGCTGCTCCCGAGGGCTTCGATTGTTCGGGGATCGAGGCTTCGAGCTCGCTCATCTACCGAACATTCATCAACCTCAGGGAGGCATACGCCATTCCGTCGTCTGTGACGCTTCTCCGTCAACTTGCCGGACGATCGTCTTTTTCGTCCACGTCGTGGATTCGCCGCAGTTTCGGTCGCAAGTCTCAACTGCGGGTTGCGGTTGCCATTTCAGCCCATCATCCAGCAGTTCCTCGCGCGATTGGGGGTGCACGCTTGTCAGATGAGCCCGGCGTTTTACCGCATGGTGGCGATGTGTCACATGGAGTAGCATTGCCAGACTGAGCGGGCGATGACCATGAGTGACTTTCGCAACCTTGTCGCGGTCTTCCCAGCGCCCTGGCAACCCAGTTTCTTCATGGCCTGCGATCGTCGGAACACTAAGCTGATCACAGACTCGGAGAAGCACAACCGGAGAGCGTGGGTGTGGGTCTCAGCCGAGGCCTTTGGAGATGTGCCACTCCAGTTCGGTCCCTTGACCGACTTCTTTGCCGACGCTAGAGCTGATGATCTCGACTTTGTGAAGGAGATCCGGGGACTGTCGGAGCCTCGGAAAGCCGGTGAGCGATTCCGCTCGCCTGAGCTGATGGCGTCTACCGGGTGGTTTCCGTCTTTTCCCCTCGGCGGTGATGACTGCCAGCGGGCGGAGAATGCCCCTGGCACTGTGTCATCTCCCTAGAGCAGCGGTCTTCCAGGTACTTTTGGCGTTTGCTCTCTTTTTTTTGTTTTAGTCTAGAGTTTTGACTTTGTTGTTTTTGTAGCTTCCTCGGCTAGGGCGAGGGCTCTGGCGCGCCTGGCGAAGTCTTCTCAAGACCCGAAGTCGTTGGCGGTAATCCGTTCCCGGATCACGGCGCGAAACGTTCGGGAGAATTCTGACACCGGTCATTCGGCGGAGAGTGGTCCCCGCGCTTCCTTGAAGCGACCCTCTTCCTCAGCTCTTCCGGACAGGTCTTCGGATTCGAAGCGAGCGAACTTGATGATCGAGCTGGAGGCTTGGAGGTTAGAGGGGAGTGTTCCCAGGGGCTTGCGCAATCTTCAATGAAGATGTGAAAGGGCATCGTGGCTAGCAGCGATGTAGAGTTCTTCCGCCATGGCGTCTCCGACGCGCAAAGAGTAAGTTCCCTCTGTTTTATCCTTTCGCTTTGCTTTGCTAGGATCTTGTCTTTTGCTGACTTGTCTTTTTGCCCTCTCAAGTGCTTGCACGCATGACCCAGGGCGAGAAGATTCTTCACGATCTTATTCAACGCATGGGCCTTGCCCATGAGGACCTTGCTCAAGTGAAATCTCAGCTTGCCCATGCTGAGCGAGGTTCTCACTCAAAGGCAGAGTTTAAGAGTCTCCGCGTGTAGCTCCAAGAGGCTCGCGTGGAACTGGGAGTCGCCCAAGGCAAGTGTGATCGTGCTCAGTCAACAGTGGCGAAAATGGCTGATGAGTTAACGACGGAACATCAAGCTCTTTAAGTGGCGACTCGATCGGCGGAAGTTTTCCGGAGCGAGGTGCGGGACCTTCAATACTAGTTGGATTCGCATACAGAAGAAGTGGGCATTCTTCAGGGTCAGCTCTCATCGAGCGAGGCTACCCGTGTCCGGGTAGAACGCGAGCGCGACTCTTTGGCGGAGGAAGTGGCATGGGTCACCGCGAAGAAGGCCGCGGAGGAACAGCTCACGTCTGACCTACAAGATGACTTCGACGTCGGGATCAAAGAGGCGAGGCACGCGGCGGCGGTGGAGTGTCAAGACGCTACTGCTACCGAGAATGTTTCTCAGGGGGTCACCTTCCACTTCTTCGACTCTTTGTTCCCACCGCTCGACGGGGTCGAACCCTTTGGTGACAATCTCGCCGAGTGAAAATATTTTTTATTCTTTTCTTTTTTTGCGCAAGTGTTTAGCGAATGCTTTCTTTTAGGAATTTCCTTTTAGCGCACTTGTTTTAGCGCTTGCTTTCTAGGATTTTCGGAGCAGTTTCCCTCTTTTTATGAAACATTATTTTCTTTTATGAACATGTTTGTTCATTTTTGGTTATGGCATGCTTTGATGGACATGCATCTTCTACCAATAGTATTGGCAGCTCTTTTGTCTTAGCAGGGTTTTGCCTCAGATACACCGACCGTTTGTATGGTTTGCGTTCTATAAGCGTTTTAACTTGCAAATTAGTCGCGCCATGTAGGCGTCTTTAGTGCGCCATGTAGGCGTCTTAAAAGCGTCGCAAGGGACGGCTTGGTTGTGCCATGTAGGCGTCTTAGTTGCGCCATGTAGGCGTCTTAGGTGCGCCATGTAGGCGTCTTGTTTGCGCCAAGTAGGCGTCTTAAGTGCGCCATGTAGGCGTCTTAGGTGCGTCCCGAGGGACGACTTGGTTGCGCCATGTAGGCGTCTTACGTGCACTATGTAGGCGTCTTAGTTGCGCCATGTAGGCGTCTTAGGTGCGTCCCGCGGGATGACTTGGTTGCGCCATGTAGGCATCTTACGTGCGCCATGTAGGCGTCTTAGTTACGCCATGTAGGCGTCTTAGGTGCGTCCCGATGGACGACTTGGTTGCGCCATGTAGGCGTCTTACGTGCGCCATATAGGCGTCTTAGTTGCGCCATGTAGGCGTCTTAAGTGCGTCGTGAGGGACGGCTTGGTTGCGCCATGTTGGCGTCTTACGTGCGCCATGTAGGCGTCTTAGTTGCGCCATGTATGCGTCTTAGGTGTGTCCCGAGGGACGACTTGGTTGTGCCATGTAGGCGTCTTACGTGCACCATGTAGGCGTCTTAGTTGTGCCATGTAGGCGTCTTAAGTGCGTCGCGAGGGACGGCTTGGTTGTGCCATGTAGGCGTCTTACATGCACCATGTAGGCGCCTTAGTTGCGCCATGTAGGCGTCTTAAATGCGTCGCGAGGGACGGCTTCGTTGCGCCATGTAGGCGTCTTACGTGCACCATGTAGGCGTCTTAGGTGCGTCCCGAGGGACGACTTGGTTGCGCCATGTATGCGTCATACGTACGCCGTGTAGGCGTCTTAGTTGCGCCATGTAGGCGTCTCAAGTGCGTCGCGAGGGACGGCTTGGTTGCGCCATGTAGGCGTCTTACGTGCGCCATGTAGGCATCTTAGTTGCGCCATGTAGGCATCTTAGGTGCGTCCCGAGGGACGACTTGGTTGCGCCATGTAGCCATCTTAGGGTCCTTGTTCCCGTTTGTGTCCGGATTGAGACTTAAAAAAATTTTGGTGGAGCGTGTTTTCTTGAGGGTTTCCTTACTGTTGCTAGCCCCCCGAGTTTTTGGGTTATAAGTTTTACTTTCGATAACCGGAAAACTTGTATAAAGCGGATTTTGAAAGGGAAATCTCGAACTTTATTATGATTGCGAAAAATTTAAAATCCTAAAACATTGGCTCGCGGGCCTTATTGAAAATGGGAAATTAAAGCAATAAAATGGGGGAAATGCTAGCTACTGGTAGTACTGCCTCAAGTGTTCCGTATTCCACAGGTGACGGATCGGAGTTCCGTCCGTGTGTTCGATGTAGTAGGTCCCGTCGTGAATGACCTTACGGACTTTGTAGGGGTCTTCCCAGTTTGGGCCTAGGACGTCGGCGCCTTACACTTGTGTATTCTGAAACACCCGTCTGAGTACGAGGCTTCCGACGGCAAAGGTTCGCCTTTTGATCTTGTAGTTATAGTATTTTTTGACCTTGCGCTTCTGTGCAGCGAGGCGGTTGAGCGCTTCTGACCTCTTTTCGTCGATTAAGTCCAACTCCAGGCGCATGGCCTCGTCGTTGTTTTCTTTGTTGAATGTCTCAACTCGGAATGTGGGGATCTCGGTTTCGATCGGCACTACGGCTTCGATCCCGTATGCGAGGGAGAATGGCGTCTTACCGAGGGCGTTTCGCGCGGTCTTTCGGTAAGCCCACATGACGAATGGTAGCTCTTCGGCCCAAGCGCCTTTTTTGTCTTCAAGCTTCTTTTTAATATTGCTCTTAATAGTCTTGTTGATTGCTTCGACCTGGCCGTTGGCCTGAGGATGACGCAGCGAGGAGAATGTCTTGCTGATCTTTAGTTGATCGTAGATATCTCTTACTCACGCGTTATCAAATTGTGTGCCATTGTCGGTCACAATCGAGACAGGGATACCGTGCTTGCATATGATGCTTTTTCTAGATGATGTTCGTTGTATTCGCTTCAGTTATTCTGGAGAGCGGCTCGGCCTCTACCCACTTGGTGAAGTAGTCTATGACAATTATGGCGTACTCATATTGTCTTGGCGCTCTAGGGAGCTTGCCAATAATGTCCACGCCCCATTTAGCAAAGGGCCGCAGGACAATGATACTGCTTAGTGGGGTCGGCGGCTGCCACGGGATCTCGAAGAAGCATTGGCACTTGTCGCAGCGCATCGCCCACTCATAAGCATCTCTTTTCATGGTAGGCCAGAAATAACCTTGCTTAAGCGCTTTGAGCGCGAGGGAAATTCCAGCGGCGTGGTTCCCACAGATGTCCTTGTGTATTTCGTGGAGGACCTTGGTCGACTCGACGCTATTGAGGCATCAGAGCAGCGGCGTTGAGTAACCGCGCTTATAGAGTATGCCATCTCGAAGCGTGTACTTGGACGCTAAGACTCTCAACTTATCTGTTTCTTTGCGGTCATCGGGAAGTTCCCCTCTTCGCAGAAACTCGATAATTGGGTCCATCCAAGCAGGCTGAGACGCAACCTCTATAGTCCCGACTTCGTCTCAGGAGAGGGATAGCCGTGGGGGAAATTCGATGGGTACGGTCCCCAACCCGTCTTCGTCGATGCCAGATCCGAGGCGAGCAAGCGCGTCAGCCTCTGAATTTTGCTCTCTCGGGATTTGGAGAATCTCGATCCAAGAGAAGGCATCGAGTTTGGAATTTGTCTTTGCCAGATATGCAACCATATTAGGTTCCTTGGCAGTATAATCTCCTTTAACCTGGTTTACGATCAACTGCGAGTCGCAGTGTATTCACAGGTTCTTTGAGCCGAGCTTTTGTTCTAGCTCTATCCCTACAATGAGAGCTTCATACTCGGCCTCATTGTTGGAGGCCTGGAAGCCGTAATGGAGGGCGTATCACAACTTTTCCCCATCGAGGTTAGTCAAAATTATTCCGGCGCCAACCCCCCGGGCATTAGATGCTCCGTCTACGTATAACTCCCAAATGGGACCCGTTGGGTCAAACTTTCTTTTCCGAGTCATTGCGTTATCGGTTAAGTCATTTTCTTCTCTTCTCATATAGGGAGTGTAGGAGAATTCTGCCACAAAGTCGGCTAAGGCCTGACCCTTTATAGCCGCTCTTGGGTGGAACTCAATCCCGTACTCGCTCAATTCTTGGGACCAGATCGCCATGCGAGTCAATGTTCCCTTTTGAAGGGCCTTACCGATCGGATGCTCAGTTCACACCACGATTGGGTGACCTTGGAAATACGGACGCAGCTTTTTGGCTGCCATTACGAGAGCCAAAGAAAGTTTATCTATCTCGGTGTAGCGCGTTTCCGCGTCGAGTAAGGCTTTACTCACGTAGTAGACCGGCCATTGGACCCTATCTTCTTCGCGGACAAGAATAGCGCTACGGCTCTTTCAGAGACGGCGAGATATACGTGTAGCATCTCCCCCTCTTTTGGTTTGGAGAGGAATGGTGGGGACCCGAAGTAAGCCTTCATTTCTTGAAAGGCTTCTTCGCATTCGTCAGTCTACTCAAAGCCGTCCGTCTTCTTCGGAGCTTTGAAGAACGGTTGACACTTGTCGGTGGCTTTCGACATGAAGCGCGTCAGAGCAGCAATCCGACTGGTCAGGCTTTGCACCTCTTTGACTCGTCTTGGAGACTTCATCTCAAGGAGTGCCTTGATTTTTTTGAGATTCGACTCTATCCCTCGTCGGCTGACGATGTATCCAAGGAATTTTCCGGATTCAACCCCGAACACGCACTTGTTGGGGTTGAGTTTCATTTTATATCAGCGTAGGATCGTGAACATCTCCCTTAGGTTGCGTACGTGATTAGTCGCTAGTAAGCTTTTAACGAGCATGTCGTCCACGTACACTTCCATGGTCTTGCCGATTTAATTGGCGAAGATCCGATTAACCAAACGCCTGTAAGTTGCTCCCGCATTTTTAAGGCCGAAAGGAATGACCTTATAATAGTAGATACCTCGATCGGTGACAAAGGTTGTCTTAATTTGATCGCGCTCATGCATTCGAATCTGGTTATAACCCGAATAGGCGTCCATGAAGCTAAGGAGTTCATGGCCAGCCGTGGCGTCGACCAGTTGTTCGATGCGCGGGAGTGGGAAGCAGTCCTTAAGGCAGGCTTTGTTAAGATCTTTATAATCTATGCAAATACGCTACTTCCCATTAGGTTTTTTCACCATTACCACGTTGGCGACCCACTTGGGGTACTTAGCCTCTCGGATGAAGTTTGCGGTGAGAAGTTTCTCGACCTCTTCATTTATAGCCAGGTATCGCTCGGGATTGAACGTTCGTCCAGCCTGCACTTTCTCGGCAACCCTTGGGTCGTCGTTTAATTGGTGCACTATTATCTCGGGATCAATTTCGGGCATGTCCGCATGAGTTCATGCAAACACATCCTTGAATTCCCGGAGGAAGGCAATGAGCTGAGTTTTGATGGCGAGTGGAAGTCGGGTGCCGATCTTTACAACCTGGTCGGGTCTAGATTCGTCTAGCACGACCGGCACAAGATCATCGGAGGTTTCCACTTTGAGTCTCTCGACTTCATCCCGAGGGTTAAGTTCTCCGAACTTCCTTGCGTCCCTTAGGTCGCATGGGTAATCGTCTTCCAGTTGTAAGATTGTGTTGACCATTTTTCCCGCAGACTTGCCATCGACTCCTTGCACATAGCATATCCTGGTCTCCGGCCATGATGCCAATTCCCTCTTCAGTGAAGAGTATCACCAGTAGATGATACGTGGAAGTAATAGCTCTTAGCCGGTTCAGCGTGGGTCGCCCGATGATTAAGTTGTATGGCGACTCCTGATCAACCACTAGGAATGGGACGATGTGAACGACTTCAATGCCTCCGGGGGTTCCGAAGGTGACCGGTAGATCGATGATGCATTCGGTCGTGACCCTCTCCCCGGTGAACCCAAACAAGGGCGTTTGGGTCGGAGTCGTGCGTATCTCCTCGAGCTTCATGCGCTCTAGGGTGGACTTGAAAATTATGTCGGCGGCACTGCCGTTGTCGATGATAACCCTTTTCACCAAGTTATTAGCCATTTGGGCTTTGAGGATAATTGCGTCATTGTGAGAATGCACAACTCGCTTGGCTTCTTCGTTGGTGAAATACATCGTCTCGTGAGGCACGGACGGAGGTTCTTCGTACGTAAAGTTGACGTGCATAGCAACGTCTTCCTGAGCCACGGCCCTAAGGAATTTCTTCCGTTGTCGGACCGAATCTTCATCTTGCGGACCTCCCAGTATGGTGGTCACAACGTGGAGTTGTGGATTGGCATTGGCAATAGCCGCGGTTCGGTCGGCAGAAGTGGCTGTTCCTCCTCCGTTGCCAGACTGTGGTCTGTTTGTGGTGGGGCTCGCAGCGCTGATCATGCGTAACACGAACTTCTTCAGCTCACCCCGTTGGATCAAAGCCTTGATCTGCCTTTTAAGATTGTAGCATTCGGAGGTCAAGTAACCGTATTCCTGATGGAACTCGCAATATCTAGATCCATCGCGAGTCGCGGGATCTTTTTTCATTGGAGCTGGGGGAGAGAACTTGTCACGTGCCAAAGCCAGGATCCGCTCTGGCATCGTGTTCGTGAACGACGAATACCCTTTAAAGTCTTCCTCAAGTCGCGGCTTCTAGGGTGCAGGGGGTTGGCTATTGGAAACCTGATTCCCCTTATTTCGTCTTTTACGAGATTCGCCTTGCTCGTGGCTAGGCTCGTCTCGACGACGAGAGCTTTGATTGTTGCTCTTACGGCCGTCGAGGTAATCTTCGATTCCCATGAAGGTCTTAGCTCGAGTCATCAACTCGACCATGGAAGAAGGGACACGGCCAACGACCGACTTAAGGAAGTCACTTGTGCGCAAGCCTTCAATGATAGCGGTAATTGCGTCACCGTCGTCAAAGCGGTCGACCTTGTTCGACTCTTGGGTTAATCGGGCGAGGAATCGCCTAAGAGACTCGTCACTCTCTTGCCTGATTGACCACAGGTACATCTTGGTCTTCTTTTGGACTATAGATGTGGCGAACCGTGCTAGGAACATGTCCTTCAGGTCTTTGAACGAGTGGATGCTTCCTAGCCTTAAGTTCTTGAACCACTAGAAACCGGGTCAGGCGAGGGTAAGACTAAAGGCTTGGCACATGGCACCGGGTGAGCACCCTGCATCGTCATCCAGGTTTCATAGTGCTGGATGTGGTAAGCAGGATCTACTTTTCCATCATAGGAAGCGAGGTTCGCGAGTTTGAAATTCCCCGTACAAACCTCAGCCAATATCTGAGCCGTGAAAGGCGAGGAATTCTCCTCAACGACTCCATAGGCTTTTCCGCCTATTCTGTATTCCCGGAGATCTCGTACCTCATTCCGAAGATTGTGGATCATAGTCACCACATCAAGATCGGTTGTCGGAGTAACTCCCTGTTCGGGAGGAGTCACCTGTCGCTTTTCATTACACCCTTGACCCGTGAGGCGGTTTCCGTTAGTTGGGGCTGCCAGCAGGATGTTGGGTCAGGAGCTTAGTCGCTCTCTCAGATCATTGCCACGTCCGTTGCGTTGAGCAGTGAGATGGTCCCTGAGATCAGGGCTTGTCGTACGGAGGCGCAGGCTTCGTCTACGACAACGCGCTCTCTGTGTGCCCTGACTTTCCGCAACATTCTCCCTTTGACCAAGTCGGTCAAGGGCCAAACGTCGGGAGTTCCCCTCTTGGGAGGCCGCAGGTACGTCCCCTGTCTTGGGCAAGGGATTCGAATGACCGACTTCAAACATGGCAGGGAGTTCCCAGTCCTTCGTGAGTGAAGTCTCGATATCCCCCCGAATCACCAGTACCCTCGTAATCAGGGTCACGGTCGCGACTTTCCTCGTTAAGGTTCTCGGGATCCCCGTTGGGGATCACCGCGTTATGCATAGGTCGCTTTGCAGCCAATCGGTTGTGGTACCTCGCATTCTTCGCCTTCAGTTGGCGGATATTCTCCTCCAACTCCATGGCGCGGTCGTCCCTGCTATCTGGAGATGGAGATGGCGAGCGGGTCGAGCTCTCTTCATGTAGCGACTCTTCATCACCATGCGCTTGGGAGCGCAAGAAATATTTTTTGGTCCTAGTGACGTTATCGGGGTTGTTAACGCCCTCAGAACGTACGGGTGGCTGACTACTCATCTTTTCTCGAGTCCGAGAAAGTCTAGTCTCCAAGAAAAAGAACAAGATGGATAGAAGGGATTTCGGGCTGAACAGGTTGAGAAGTCCCCTCCTTCTAGCGCCAAAATTTTGTCGCACGAAAATGAACAACGATTAACTACCTCGAGCGGTTCGATCCAAGGCCAGACCAAGTGATCGCACCCGGGCCAAAGGTGTGAACTCAAAAGTCTCGAGCTAGGTTTTTTTCGATCAACCCACCTCTCAGATGAGGGAATGGGTGAGGAGGAGGAGTGACCGTGCCTTTTGTGTATAGGCTACCTACGTACCCGTGTGTGGGATCAAGTCAGAACGTAGTTCACGGCATATGTAACGCATGATGAGCCGCGGAGCCTGGGGAGAGGGCGTTCTCAACAAAGGAGACGGAGCGCGGAGGAGTCCTCGGCGGCGTCTCAGGACTTTGAAAATCGCGGGCGCGTCTAGTGTGTTAGACGCGTAGGGGATTCTCGGTAGAAAACCCTAGGAGCGTGCCTTGGCACTAATCTCGGCGTTCGGTCAGAGGGAGCGACGTCCGGGAGTCCCCGAGAGGGCTTCGGAACCTCTGAGAACGAGAGAGACTTGTAGAGAGCGCTTCAGGCCAAAGATGGCATCAAAAGAAGCAGAGATGAGCGAGAATTCGAGCGTATCGATTGGAATGAATTAGGTTGCTTCCCCCTCAATGAGAGGGGGTATTTATAGTTGTTTGAGGGCCTTAGGAGGCTCATTTCTCGTCCATCTGGGGCTAGGGGCGCGCGCACCGTCGAGAGGAGGCACGCAGTGTGTGCGCGGCCGCGACCTGCTGCGCGCGGCGCGCAACCTGCGGCACGTGGGATGCGTCGTACTGCGCACGGCATGAGCTCAGCCAGGCGCGACGCGCGGCGCACTAGGCACGGCGCACGCCTGGCTGGATTTTCATGGGCCTTCGCGGCCTTTGTTCTATTGGGCCCGTTGGGCCGTTTTGGGCTTCGGATATTGCGCTTGTCGCGTGAAATACGAAAGTATCTATTCGATGAGCGAGATTTGACTCGAGAAGCGTGACTTGAAGCTCGACTCGAAGAGAATGTCCCGAGGTTCAATTCGAGGAACGAGGCTCGACTCGAGGAGAACGACTCGACTCGAGGAGCGAAGCTCGACTTGAGGAGAACAACTCGACTCGAGGAACAAAGCTCGACTCTAAGGATTGAGAGTCTCGGCACGAGGGCTTGCCGGCGACTTGTGACGGAAGGCTTGCCACTCTTCAGGACCTCCGGCCTGACCACCGACCCTTTGAGCGGCGCGTCTTCTCGGCGTTCCGGGTTTTCCGAAAACGACCGACAACAGCTACGTAAGCCACATTAACTGTAGGAATTGTAAATTAGCCAACATTTTGTAAATTCTTTGTAAATAGCCAAGTTGCAAATATTGAAACCGTTTCAAGCGTGAGAATTTGAAATTTTCCAGCAGATTGCAGTTATGGCCGAAAATTTGGTTTCTTTTTTAATTTATGGGCTGAAAATAATGGGCGAGAATTGACTGGGTTACAAAAGTCTTTTTCTATTCCGTAAATAAGATGCCCTGACTATTTACATGATATTAACAAAATGTGGGCTATATTACAAAATACTATAGCATATATGGCTATATAACTTAATAACCCATTTCTTAAATGATGATGGGCTGTTGTGTTTCTCGCTTATATCAATATATCATATTTACATATAATTTAATATTGAATTTCGGTTTTAATTTGGTAGCAAACTTAGAATAAGATATAAAAGCATTGAGAAATAGACACAAATATGAGTATTGCTATTGCTCTTGCCAAAATCTAGAGAATTTGTTTTTAAATATATATGAGTTGTTTGAGCGGACTGAAGCAAGTGTTCCGGTTATAGCTTTGATATCATGTACTCCCTTGACAAACCCATTTTAATCTCTCTCTCTCTCTCTCTCTCTCTCTCTCTCTCTCTCTCTCTCTCTCTCTCTCTCTCTCAGCTTGAGAACATTTGTCTGCCGCAACTAAATAGCTCTCTCAGCTCAATAAGTTTGGTTTCTTTCTTCTCTTGACTGCATCTTGTTGCTCTTAGAAGAAAAGAAAAAAAATGACGTTAAGTATCCATTATTTTATAGTGGCAAGCTTCCATTTTTTATTTATTGTTATTTATGTTTTTCTCATAATAATACTTCACATTTACATATAATTTAATACTAAAAAGATGTACTGATTGACAACAAATTTAGAACGAAATATAAAAACTTATCGCTAAAGAAAATGAGACAAACTATGTCAAAACCACTAGATTTAATTTGGTAGTCTCTCTCCGTAATTTATATTGCCGTTTATCAAACATGCCATGTAGTTTTCAAGTTTTATTCCATGCATTATTCCTTGTCTCTTTTTTAGTACTCTCTCTCATATATTATATATATATATATATATATATATATATATATATATATATATAATATTCAAATAAGCCACCAAAGTTTAAAAATTACTAAATAGCTAACCTTTTACAATTTTTTTGTAAATAGTCACCTCAACTTATTTACGGCGCTCAACATGAAAAAAAAATATCCAAAAACATTGCTGTCTATTTTGGATTTTTTTTTTTTTGTCTTTTTTAGTGCCGTAAATAAATTGAGGTGGTTATTTACAAAAAATTGACTTTTATACAAAACACTATAAATCAAATGGTTATATAGCAAAATGATTCTCTCTCTCTCTCTCTCTCTCTCTCTCTCTCTCTCTCTCTCTCTCTCTCTCTCTCTCTCTCTCTCTCTCTCTCTCTCTCTCTCTCTCTCTCTCTCTCTCTATATATATATATATATATAGTAGTCCATGTAGTTTCTCTTGACTGGATTTTGTTCCATTTGAATTTGATCAAATGACCAAACTCAAGAGCGAAGAGTCAAGAATCAAAAGTCAATACAATTCAGTTTTAATTGGGGTCATTGCAGCCTCAAAATAAAATGTGTACTAAATAAATAGTATTAACCACCAATACATATCTCAGGCTGTCGACGGTGGATGTCTTGCGATGTGTTGGTTTTGGATTGCAATTTACTTTAGATCATGATGTTATTTGTTTTTTTCGGTATTTCCATTACCTTGTGCTTACTTATTGTTGGTGTTGTATTATGTTATAGTTTGGAGGCATGTTAGCCGTCGTCTACTTTCTTGATCGGAAAATTCTGATAGACTTTTGTCTCTACAGCTTGAAGAACTGTCTTCATCATGGTTAATGGATCGCGGTTGGTTGGATATTTGAAAGGGATATTTGAAAGAGCTTGATGTTCGCGGTTTTATTATTGTGTCTCTTGTGTACAAATTAGGTTTTTACTTGGTAATGTTAACGTAAGCATTAGCGGTTGATCTTTTTCGATGTAGGTTTCTTTGTTAGTTTGGATCAAAAAAGTCTAAATTTGTGTTTGTGGGTGTTATACATGTTATCTACTAGATGGTCCCAAACCCATTTCCTTAAAAAAAAAATAGTATATATATAGTACTATATCGTGACGTGGGAGATTCTCAAATCGATCCAAAGAGGGACCATGTTATGATATAAGCATATCCCTCTCCATTAACTAATATATATATGACTCGTTTTTTGCTTTTAACTATTTATATATATTTTTTTTCTTTTTAAGCAACCATACTTTTTAGGCCTAATCAGTGACTTGTGCCCCAAAACGTAAAGGCATTTTGTTTTGAGGGTCCATAACTTGTCATCACTCATTTCACATCAATATCCTTTTCTTTTCTTTTTTTTTTTTTTTTTTGTTGCAAAGAGGAAATGGTGGAGAGAAAACTATGAATTCCACCATTTCTTGTTCCCTCCGATTATTGACAATGACTCGCATCGGAAAAACCCATCGGAAATTGACAACGCACCATGAAGCTCACTCGCGTTTTTAGGACAAAGGACAGTTCAGAAAGCTACAAAGTTTACACATGATTAGACTGAGAAGACAACGAGAGCTCTTGTATTTCTTTTCAAACTAGCTTCCTTGACCCACAAGAAAGTGGAATTTTCTTTTTCTTGAAAATAAAGAAGGAAGAGGCCATTGAAATTCCGATAATCATCGGATTAGACTCTTGCAAAACTAAGGTCTCGTTTTTTTTTTTTTTTTTTGTTGGCATATTCGGATAAAGGGTTCGCATCACAAAGACAAGAAATAAAGTCGACCAGACATACCTTTTTTTCTAGTTTGCTCTGTAAGTTGAATGACGTTCATGGAATCTGACTCTCAAGGCAGATATGATCTCAAACACATACTGACAAAAAACTTTGTTTCACATCCATGGTCTCCACTTATAAAAGGAAAAGAAAAAAGAAAGCATATCTTCAAATTTCTTTTATCTTTTTTCTCTGAAAGGAAGCGAATGTGAATGTGGTCGTGAGTGATCTATAACCAACAAAAATACGATAAACAGAAACAGAAAAATATATTCTTTTTTCATTTATCACATGTTCTCTTCTGCCCAGATACACAACAAACATTGCAAAAAAAAAAAAAAAATTCAGATGAACTATACTATTCTTGACAAGTTAGAATGTAGATAAACATTTCATTAGCTGACAATACATAACTACGCATAATGTATATATAAAGCCTCTCGAGAACCATCGAAAACCAATCTCATCGGAACCAACTATGGCCTGGGACTCGGGGTCTCTCGAGCTTCAACTTCATGCCCCGTAATCCGGGGACTGTGACCGCCTCTCAGCTCGTTTAGCCTCGGACTGTACATTCTATGCGAAAGGCGTGGGCTATAAATGGACTTCGAGTCCTCTATGGGAGGCATTGAGCTCGTGACTTTCGGACTCTGAGTTCTCCGGATCTCTCCTCGGCTTCTTGTGATGACTTCGTCGAGTATTTCCGCTCCATCGGTGCTATTGTTAGTAGATCTTGCCTGAAGATCCTGATTCTGTCAACGCGAAAACAAATAGTCGGTATATTTTAGGTTTTCATTGTTGAAGAACAGTATTCGATAGAAGATCAGGAAAACATTAATATTGATAATTGATCAACCCAATTAAATTGACCCATTCAAATGTGATTAATTTACCATTCCTGACTCAATCAGGAGAGTCTTTAACGGTTTGACCTGCAAATTTTTAATTGACTTGCGTCCTAAGCTAAATGGTTAGAGAAAAGCGAAACGTACCTCAAATGACACGTTGAAAGCAATTGACGGGGCTTCCTCGTACTCCGCGGCGTCTAGATCTTGAAGATGAACCGCCTTGAAAAATTTGGGGAGAAAATACTGCCGGACCGGGACTAGAAGCATGATCAGCAAAGGGAAAAGAACCCCGGCCAAAGGGATCCAAGTGACCCCGAAACACAGTAACAAATAAACCGTCTGAAACGCCGTGAAAGTGGCAATCGTTCGGAACGGCACGGTTTCCACGAACCTCGCGTGATATTCCTTCAACACTCTTTAAGAAAACAAAAAAAAAAAGTCAAATCCCGCCAAATGTTAGTTTTCACTCGTAAAGAATTTGTAAGCTAAATATCGCCTCACTTGTATCTCCGATTTGGGGCGGTTAAGATCAACAATATCCTCTCCCAGAACTGATTCCCGGGCAAGCTCTCGATGGCCATGAAGGCGAAGTAGCCCCAGAGAACAGACGTCGGAATTTTCTTCAGCAGAGGCATCGCTGCGACGCACGCTCCGACCATCAACGCCTGAAGAAGATTGCTCAGCCTTTGCTCTTTGACTTCAACGGGCAAGAGCTCGTCGATGTCCTTGTCAATGTCAAACACAGTGTCGTCGACGGGGGCGTCGATGAAGCCGGCGCTCGAGGCTAGTTGGACGGTTGAATCTTTCAGCTCCTTGAGTCCCTGTATCAGATTAGAAGTTAAAAAACAAAAAAATAGAGAAATCTTTTATATGATATGGATTGATTATCTATTAATTATTCGTTAGTTCTTACGAGGGAAGGCGGCATTTGGTAGGCCAACGGAGTTTGAATTTCTTCGTACGCGTTTTGCATGCTTCGGTACAGTTGACTCAGATTCGAATTCTTGTTGATGCTTTTTCGAGCCGCGGATACTAGTTTGCTCCTCAAAAGCTATTTCTCGGATAGAATATGGTAATCAATTTAGATACTATCAAACAAAAAATGGGAGCACCGAGGCTTCATTCGGAACCCGGAAAATGCGCGAGAATATGAAAATATGAGAAAAAAAATAAAATGGAAGGGAAATTCAAAATTCCATGTTCAGTTTGGAAGTCATGGAAAATGAGAGAAAAAAAGGGGGGAAAGTGACGAAATATACACAAATGCGGGTCCCACGTAGAAATTTGGATGGATTTTATTTTCGACCCCATTTTCCATGGAAAATAGGAGGGACTTCCAAATAAACTAAGACAAAGGAAAAAAATTGAAATATCCAAGAAAATCACCCTTACATTAACCTATATGGAAATCAGAACAATCTTAATTGCTTGCAAAGAGTAAAAAAAACAAACCTGATGTTTAAGAGAAGCTAAGCTTTTGGTATGCATTGGAGATTGTGGTATAACACCATTGGATGGAGGAATTCCAATAAGCCCACATAGGATGACCTACAAAAAAAAAAAAAAACTTGTAACTTTTCTCAGGTTCAATATCAGTAAGACAACGCTGCAAATGAAAAAAAAAAAAAAATACCAGGAAACCCAAAACAAGAAGGTCGTAATGGTACGAAGCCGGTTTCTTCAGGTTGAACTCCTTCTGCTGCGCGAGCTGAGACGCAACACTGTGATCGAAGTAGTAAAGCACTGCGATCATGGTGGCCGGTATAAACGCGCCGACAATGTACAGTGGAGGGACATCCACCATTTCCTGCATGGCTTAGGCGATAAACATGAGTCCCTACCTTAACACAACATTTAGTCGATTTGAAACGCAAAGAATTTACATTTACGACTGTCCAGTTCGAGTATGCACCGCGAGACCAAGGGTTCGGACTGAAAAGCCGCCTCGGGAGTCCTTTAGGGACATTGTTACCCGGAATGTATGACACGCCGGTCCATAGGAGCACCATAAGTGGAACTCCATAGTCCGCTATGAGTCCCCTTAGCATACCTAGGATGTGCTCGGGATATAATAAGTTATCATAAGTAAAGGGTTGATATAGAGTACATGGAAATTTTGTTCGCTTATAAATAGAGAAGGGATCATAAAGTGTACGAGAGATTAGAAAGAGGAAGAGACTCCTAAAGGGAGAGCATGGACATCTTGGATGTCCGATATCTACACTTGTAATTCGCTTTTATATTTTCATCATTACTTCGTGTCTGAGGTTGAATTTCTCTATCACAATCGCTTTGAAAATGGGTAGTTTGAGATCAACTCACCGGTGCCATAGCGCCAAGATCTCGCTTTCCGGCTTTTCAGCGCCGTCAAAAGAAGTCCAAAGGACAGAACGAGCGCAAACATCCCGTTTCCGAATCGCCACGCAGGCTCAAGAGCGCTCTGATTCGGGTTTTCCCTCGCAGGAACTCGAAACTCTTCAACTAATCCCTGTATCGTTTCAAAAACACGGATTGAGAAAAAAAAATACATATATCCAGAGTTTCATAAAGATGACTAAAAATAAACAAATAATTCTCACCCTGATGGCCTGTTGCATAAAGAGCATTGCAATCAACATACCGAAGAGCTCTCCGGCGACACGCGTGAACCTGTTGATTATCGAGGAAGCGCCCAAAATGGCGAACAAGAAGAGTAACAAGGCCGTCCAAACGCATACCCTGAAGTTCATTTCTTTAGTAATAAGAGAAAATTAACTAAATACAAGAAAACTAGACTTTTACACCTATAGCTTTTCCAAAAACATACCATCCGGTCCAGGCCAAGAATAAATCCTGGCCTATGTCCTTCCTGTTCTTGGCAAAGTCGAACATGAACGTGTACATCAAAACCGTTGGCTCGGCTACCCCGAGAATCAGCAAAGGCTGGCCTCCGAAGATCGAGTGGATGACCCCACAAATCGCGGTCGATGAGAGAGTTTGAACAGCCGTCAGAGCTCCGTCTGCGTAAAAAAAATTATGATCATCCAACAATTCCTAGGCAAAAAAAAAATAGAATTATAGAGCGGAAGAGCTTGTTGTCCAGTACTTGTATCTCTTTCCAATTGCTCCCCGAATGATATAACCGGTATCGCTGAAGCAAAGAATATATAGGTTGTTGGAGCTAAGATCCTGTAAGCAAATAAGATGTTCAAAACTTTGGTATGACGGAAAAGTTATATACATGATATTGATATTAAAACTAAGGTTCCACAAACCTTATACCGGATCTGAGGCCACCTGTCCAGTCTTGTTTGTAGCACAAAAGTCTCCCTCGAAGATCGTTCTTGATCCCGCGAAAGGGGACAAATGTTTCTTCCATGGATGATTGACTCAAATACAACAGACTAAAGCTTTTCACAGCTTATTCGATAGCCAAAATTCGAAGGAACCCAAGAGGCCAAAAAAAATAGTACAAGACAAACTATGGGCAGAGAGACAAGTACTACTTCATATCATGGTTTTGAAAAGCAAAAATAGCGGGAAATAAGAACGTTTGATTCATTAGTTCTTGGAAGTATACCAGACCTCTTTGAGAGGTCTATAAAAGAATTGAGTTAGTTTTAGTGTAAGAAATTTACATTTTTTCAAGAAATATTATAGTGAATAACTGGTTTATGGCATGAAGAACAAAAAGAATTTATCAGAAAAAAAGGGTAAAATATTTTCTACTTTGATTCCATTTCTTGGGATAAAGCAACAAAATTTAGCGAGTGGGATTCATTGTGGAATCAGTGAGTTCAAAATATTAACGAAATAAGCAACTATACATAAAAGATTGAACCACAAAAATTAGCGGTCAACATGTATATTGAAGCTTAGATCCATCACCTTTCTCTTCTTTCCAATATCAGAAAGGTAATTTTTTTCATCAAATACAAAAAGGTGAAAAAGCCACTTACATGTTATAATATAGTATAGCTAAGAAAAAAAAGCTGACAACTTTGAAGTAAAGTTTCAAGCTTTGAATGAGCTTTAAGACCAAGAACAATAATTTAACGGAAACCCATCACGAAAAACTAAATCTGTGACTATTTAGAACAGCTTGAAGCAAATGGGCATTCGCAGAAAAAACACAAAAAGGGAAAGAAAAAAAAAAGTTTAGCGAGAAGCCATGAACGAGACCATGGTGAAGAAGATTAGTCAGAAGAAATTTGAGCAAATGGGCACTAGACAAACACAGAAGAGACTGAAACACATGTATATTACATTACTTGAGGAAAAGGATATTTGGAAGAACAAAAGACAGAGCTTGAAGACTGCGAATATGCTGAGAGAGAGAAATCCCAGGTGTGCCCAGGAAATAGTAGAGAGAGAGAGAGAGAGAGAGAGAGCGATGGATTTTGTGTGAACCAACTCTGGTAATGCAGGAAGGGATGTTGGCGTGAAACGAATGTGACAGTGTGCTTATTGGTGTGTGGTGAGTGGTGACTAGGAATAAATAAATACAACTCCCTCGCCTCTTTGTTACATAAAGAAGGGAAGAAAAAAAATCAGTTTTTTTTTTTTTTTATCCAATATGGGTATTGTATAAATATAAGTCTATTATACTCGCTATACCACAAAAGAACACTCCATAATTAATAAAAATAAATATGAGTAATGTTGCATGTGAGATTCAATCACACTCACACGTTATACTCCTAAGAGAGGAGAAGTGGTATTACCACTTATTTTAAACATTTGTGCAAAAAAAAAAAAAATTAGTTGAGAAGAGAGAGGAAAATAAATATTTGTTGAAGGATAAAAGTATTCAAAACAAAAATATGGGAAGTTTTAGTGAAAATTACTTTTAGTACGTAATTTTAAAGTTAAACTCTAAAATATGTTATTTTTCCTTTGGTATGTCATTTATTTATTTTATTTATTGTAATATTTTATTTGCTCTTTCTAGTTTTATTTGCCGTTATTCTTTACTCTTTAGAGTTTTAGCTTTTTTTCTTTCTATTTTAACAATTTCATTAATAAAAGTAAAATCATCTATAAATAAATGACCGATAATCTATGAAAAGTTTGAACATGTGGGTTATTCTAAGAACTACCATCTCTAAACAAGATATATGTGAAATTTCCCCAAATTTTAGGCCCCGTTTGATTCTTTGATTGTCTCCGGCTTAATCTAGTAAAAGGGTAAATACAAGAAGAAATAAACAATCGGAAGTACGATTTTTATCAAATTTAAAATATAAGATACAAATACAGCATTTAATTAAGATCATGAGATCTATGAGCAAAACATTTCCTAAATTTTAATGAACGATCAGCTAAAGAAGTAGCATAGCAACGTTTTTAAACGTATGAAAAATGAAATTCTATGACACAAAATCTACAAAGCATGTCCAAGAGACCAAATCTAAGCTCGCGAATAGGCTCAAACCATTATGCAACCCAACAAAGAGACCAACCCGACCCAGAGAGCATGGTTGTAATAGACAACATGGCCAGACCCTGTGGCTGGTCCATATACATGAAATGTGGTATGCGTTATAGATCGGTATCCACAAATAAACAAAGTCGGCTCTTGGCCGCCCATGTACTCGTAAGAGGTAAATCCAACAAGCTTTCCTATGTGCAAATAAGAAGCAAGGCACATGCCCACTCGACCGACCTCCATGCGAGAGAGGATGAGTCGTCCATCTGTGTCGGTTTTCATATGAGAAATGAGTCAAGACCTTTAGCCAATTTGTACGAGTCAGAGGTGAATTGGCCTTCCCAGACGCTCCACGCTTTTATAAGACTTTGGGCCAACCCCATGTCGTCGAACGAACCCTCCCCCGGTCAACAAGACCGCTCATCAATAACGAGTATAAATGATATTTTATAAGGTACGGCTATTGCTCTTCAACAATATTTTGTCTCAATTCAAACAGCCATTACAAATCCCACTTACTAAAATTATAAAGAGATACTTGATGTAGACAATTGTGTTTGCTTATATTATATCATATATTATGATATGAATATATCCATAATTTGTGACAACATTTCTTTTGTTTGAAAGCAAAACAAACTTATTATGGTTCGATTAGAGGAAAAAAGACTGAGACAGAAATACAACCGAAAGGTCGCTTCATGAGTGGGATTCTATTATTATTATTATTGTTATTTCAATTTTTATTTTCTTTTAGAAATCGAAGCCAAAGCCAAATAGATAAAGAAAATAAATCATAAAATTATTAGACGAGTTAAGTTAAGAAACAGCTTGTGACCCAAACTTATCAAATTGAGCTTTATTAGTTATATGTGGAATTAAAGCAATAGAATATTTAAAGGGACATTTAATTTGGCTTTGCTAGTTTCATACTTTCTCCTATTATGTTACTATTAATTATAAAGGATTTTTGTGTATGAACTAACCATTTCAAATTTAGTGTTTAGCAAAATAGTTAAGTTTCACAAGTTGATGCATTTTAGCCACTTATAATGTAAAATTACTAGTATACTCTTAATTATTTTCAAAATAATTAATCTAAGTTTCCAAAATTTTAATCAATTACACTTTGTGTATCAATCCACTATTCGATAAACCAAAAAAAGAAAAAGTAGAAGATTATGTCAAAAAAATTTAATCTTGTTTTCAAAAAATTTAATTCAATCTTCGATAGACCAGAAGTAGAAAAAGAAGAAGACGAAGAAGATGTCAAAAAATTTAATCCTACTTTCAAAAAATTTAATCCACTCTTCGATAAATCGGAAGAAAAAATGTCAAAAAATTTAATCGTGCTTTCAAAAAATTTAATCTCGCTTTCAAAAAATTTAATCCATTGTTCGACAAACCAGAAGAAGAAAAAAAAAGAAGAAGAAGATGATGGAGATAACGATCGACGATGAAATCATCTTCCCATTGTCGGAAACAACCGATCTCAGCAATCTCCAGAGCGACAAGGAAAACGGAGATAGTGGTGACGGAGATGGCGGAGAGGAATTCGGAGCTTCTTCGAGCTCGATTTCAGACCGCGACCTTGCCGGAGCCGCCATAGACGACGATGACGACCGCGACCAAATTACTATGGATTCGAAAGCAAATTTAGGGATGAAGTTCAAAACTTCACTGATTTTTCCTCGGCGTTCAAGCTCAGGTTTTAGTTCTCCGAGATTTCCATGGATACTTCTCTGGATTCCAATTGCCTTAGCCATTTTTGGACTCGAATTAGTTACCGAGGTTTTCGAGCCGGAGCCGCCATGAACGACAACGACGGCGATCGATGGAGGGGACGACAAAAATCGAATGGCGAATTTGGCGATCGAGAGCTTTTTTAGGGGATTTTTTTGTCGATAGAAGTATATGTGTATGTGTGTGTGGGTAATTTGAGAATTTTGTCAAATTTTGGCTATTTTGCTTAAATTTTGGAAAGGGGCTATTTTGCCTAAATTTTGGAAAGTTTGACTATTTTGTCAAACTCAAACATTAAAATGGTTAGATAGCCACATCTCCCAAAAAGCCAATAAAAGCGTGATTCCAAGGGTATGTGTACAGGTAATAAAACAGAGGGAAAAATAGGAAATAGTAGATGGAAAAAACATATTCAAAATGAATATTAGAGAGTTTTCATATAGATTACTTGCACATCAAATAATACAATACTAAAGCGAATGCCGATGAGCTCACATGAAATGTCGTGGCCATTCAATTAGGGAAAATGACTTATATACACATAACTGTAAGTGAAAATGTTGCGATCAATTTCTAATTTTAATAAATGTCACATTTATACCCCATTGTAATGAAAAATTAAAAAAAAAAAATATATATATATATATACACCTTAAAGTACATAAATATGTTGCATATGTTCCTTTTGCTGACTTTTTTATATTGATTTTGACTATAACAAATTTTCAAAAATTCGATTTTTTCCCACAATTATGTACTATTTTAATTTTATTCTAACATAAAATAGAATATTTTACTCCTACAATTTAAGTTATGTAGTCACACAATATACACTTTGAAAATGTTTTTCTCATTATCTAATATGAACTAGTAATGTGGAAATAGCCTCTAATAGACGTTTTTCGTAAATTTCTTTAATATTAGCCGCTGAATTTTTTAGTTTTCAGAAATAACCTTTTTAATTTTTAAAGTGTCTATTTTACACTTAATAACTGTTAATCAGATTTTCAATAATTGTTAACTAGATTTCAACAAATGTTAACCATTTTTAATATACCAAAATTTTAAAACATGAGGGCATAGTTGTCCGAAATGAAGGGAAACGGTTACTGTCGAAATGTTTTGAAAACATGAGTGAGATATGAAAAGTGACGCATATTTTAGGTTAGTTATGTAATTTTTCCACTATTAATTTCAAAGTATGACAATAGATGTCATTAAAAATAATGTTTTCATGATATTTTTTCATTAAATGTAATTTTGTTAAGGGTGATGTAGCAATGTAGCCATTACAAAACATGAAATTTATAAAATAGTCAACGTTTGGTTTATACTGCATAATAGTCATTAGCCAGAATAAACGAACATGAAAAGATAAAAATACCCTTTCATTAAATATACTATGATTGTTAGTAGTTATTGGAATTGAAATGGTTGAAATTGAAATTGTTTGAAATTGATATTGCTTGAAATTTTGAAATCAAATTGTAGGTATATCACAATATGAGCGACAAATGAGTTTGTAAGTATTGTACACCGGTTGAAACAAATCCGAACTATTTCGCATGCAATTATTGTGGACATGTATTTGACTTGATGAAAAGAAGTTGGAAAGCATTCTTAGCAAGCAATGGATAGTTGGGATATTGCGGTTGAAAGATGATGAGACAACTTTGCCATCCGTTACATCAAGAAAACATAAGTCATTTCACTCATTGATTGCAAAAGTCTTTGTATAATTTTTAATTTTTATCTTTGAATGTTGTACTTGTAGCTCACTAGATAAATCCAAAGTTTCAATATAACCCGGCGATCATGACGCAACATGGGCATGTTTCAGCTATGACGCAACATGGGCATGTTTCAACCATGACGTAAGTCTTTGAGGTTTTGTTTATGAATGATGACTATGTCGAAATTGAAAACAAAAACTTGTATCATTCTGTGATGCCAGAGGCATGTTTGGTAGCAAAAAACATAGTTGCGGGAAAATTGAAGATGGCTTCCAGTAAGACCTCCATCTTTGAACCGAAGTTTTAACTTCATGTTTTAGTACTTACGTTTGTATTTCAATTTTGTAGGGGAATGGTGGGCCATGTTCGGGGTCCAAACACCCAATTTACGGAAATTGAAAATTAGAATTTTGTCTCAAACCGCATCGTCAGCAGCGTGCGAGAGAAATTGGAGCACTTTGGCACTTGTCCACACAAAACAACGAAACCGACTAGTGTACAAGAGATTGGAAGAGCTTGTATTTTTGTAGCTACAACATGAGGTTGAAATTAAGAGACATCAAAAGTGATATCACTGAGAGATTAGATCCTTTAGAGATAATCCAAAGGTCAATGAAGTTGATGGGTGACAATGAGGAAGATGATGAACTCCTTCAATGGATCCGACCAGTTCACTTTGATGATGGAAAACAGAACTCCGACCCATGAGTCATTTCACAGGCTCGAAATGAATGCATTGTTGTAGACCAGGTATTGAGTGACGACGTTGGTCAGATTTCGCATGGATCATCAGATGATGGACGTGGTCACAATGATGGTGATGGAGAAAGGGGGTGGTTTTGGGGTTGGTGATAGTCACGAGGTTGGTGGTGTTAGTGGTGGAGATGAACTTTACGATCATTGAACTTTGGAACAATGTTATCAATCTACACAAAATCAAAATCACGGGGCACATCGTCAAGGATATGACATGTTATTATATAAAATGTTTAAAGTTCTCAAACAATATATATATATATATATATATATATATATACATAATTAATGTGAAAAGTAATATAATACATGTTTCACAAGCCCGAAGATTACTTTGACTTTGAGACCGAGTCATCTACGCCGGTGGAACACATGTTGGAATCGATCTAGGGTTTAAGAAAATAATTAACGCTTCGGTAAGCGGCGGAATTTTAAAAATTTTCTTTTACAAGTAAAAACAGTTTTTACTAACCTAGACAAGTGCAAGTACATGTAATTAAAAACCAATATGAGCTAGAAGTTTACTAACCTTTCTTGAAGCTTGAACTTTGAAGAAGCTTTTGGAAAGTTTGCAACGCTCGTCTCCCCTCGCAGCACGTCTCTCTTTCTTTCCTCGGCACCTCGAGCAACCACGAAAGTTTCTATCACTAAATCACTCGAAATAAAGGAATTAGTGAGTGGACACTTTTAAACACTACGACTTAAGAACGAGTCTTGAAGTCGCAGAGCTAAACACTAGGTCGAGTGAGGACCTAGGTGCCAAAACAAGAAAAATCGAAAATAAACTAGAGAGAGAGAGAGGATTTTCGGCCAACAATGTCTAGAGAGAGAGTCTCTCAATCTCTAACTTATGTTGAATGAATGGAATGAGAGGAATGATGGTCCTATTTATAGAAGAAGGGTTGGCCTTGGAAAGAAGTAGTTTCCTCTTATTTTCCAAGCCTTTATGAGCAATCTTTTATTACCCATTCCTATCAACATAGGTGCCCACCTCATGCACATCCACAAGAGATTAGTTTCCTCTTTTATTCCATGCCTTTTACTTTCTCTTGGCTTGTTTGGCCGAATTTCCTTATGGCAAGCATATGAAATTTGTTTCCTCTTTTTCTTTTGGCAAGTATCTTGATACATTTATGCACAAAATATTTTCTCTTTCCTTGGGTATTATGGGAGCCTATTCTCATCTAGAAGGAGCTTCTAGAAGCTTCTTCATTTGTTCATGACAACATGAGAAAAGCCCATTAAGAATTTTCAATAAAATTCTTATGAAATGAAATTAATTCACAAGGCCCAATGATCAAGTCATGGCCGAGTGACATTAAGTCATCAAATGAACTTGTCAAAAAATTTATTGACATTCATTTCATCCTTTGTCTCAAAAGACAAAAATACCATTTTGACTATTTTCGTTCTTGTTTTGACTTAGCTTCCAGTTTAACTATTCCTATCGATGTGATTCGTGACAGTGACCTCATGGACCCAAATGAACAAAGCTTGAGCTAAACACTTGGACTCAAAAGTTCACAAACCTTTTCCAAGTTTAGCTTAATGCCAACTGACTCCACTAAAGAGCTGACACTGAAAATCTCTCGGTTCAAATGAATTTATTTTCTACTCAAGAATTCACCTAATTATAATGAGCGGATCCACTGAATATTATCTATGTTTACCCTTCATGAATGTCATCAGCTAGTCGGGATTTACTAAATTACCATTTTACCCTTCTAGCTGTTATTTCCTCAACTCATTTGTCGCTTGTGAATAAGTTAGAAACAATGTATTGACGAGGAGCTAACAAGTCACATTGTTTCATCCAAAAGAGTCAGGACTCAATTTGGACACTGGCCAGTTCATTTATTCACACTCCAAGGAACAAAGCATGAGGTGACATACATTGCATTTCAGCAATCTTGTACATGAATTCCATATCTATGAGAACTTCACAAAGTTACTCATGACAGACTCACAACTTAGTACTTCACCAATAGGCCTTGTTCGGAATCACATAGTGAGTCCGAACTTTGACTTTCTCAAATGAGAATACTAAGTTGTGAAATGGCATGTCTCATTTCAGGATTAAGGTAAGCATGATGCAATTCATACATAGTGACTTCGAGACATAAGAGGTTAAATGGTTTGTTCTTATATTGTCTCTAGAAGTGCACTGGTCAATTCAATACCTTCGGAAGATACCTAGAAGAACTATAGAGTCTCCAACTCTCAATGCCTCATAACCAAACATCATAGATTCTTCTAACAATCATACTGAGGTCAATAGTCCTTTGACCCTAAGATTGCGAATATATCGTTTTAAGCAAACTACGAAGAGTTCGTTCATGCAAATCTACATTTGTCTCTTCGTAAGTTGTTAAGTTTGTTTATGGACTAAAAGACTAAGGTTTTATCATAAAGCTTCAAACAAAGAAAGAATGAATGAACGTTTCAACTTTATTAATGAATGAATAGGCAATTACAAGCAAGAGTCTTCGTAAAACTATATGACATCAAATGTACATAAATAGACACTACTACTCTTCTTGTGGGCACCATTGACAACAACACAAATAGGAATGTGGTCGTACATGTCATCTAGTAGTGACTAGCTATTACGTTTATCATTTGATGTTTCAGTTCGACACTATGTCATTCACTACATCAGACACTGAGTGATGGTTCGTATACTTGTCTTTTTTACTGTTATCTTAATCCAATAGGAGTACCGCATGTTAATACACGTAGATCGATTCGGTGCCGAACACACTAAACATGTGTACCATGATGTCCCCTCATAAGTGTTGTCGTGGGGTATGCTCAAGTCGACTACGACAAACATGTTCAAAACTTCCAACAATCGTATATGGGGCATTTCCCATGGTGCCAATATTGCGAGCTTCGAGAACATCAATCGAGTTTTATCCAACCAGGTTGTCAATCAGGATTCTATTGATGCATTTCATTTCCTATTTTAGCTATATGCGTGTGGAACATCTTTATTTCATGATGGTTTGCAATGTTTTCTTACTATTTCCGTCTTTGATACATTTTGTGGTGTGCAGAACATTTATATTTGATATGTATGATTTATAGTGTTTTAAATTTAGATTATATTTTTAAGTATCTTTCCATTAATTTATTTTACAATATTATTTTTTTATTTTTCATCAGTATATCGATTTTTCATAGAAAACGATATTTTAATTTACTTTTTTCACATTTTTTTTGTTCAATTTTCTATCAATGTATCAATTTTACATAAATCAAGAAACTTGAATCAGTGTAAAAAACAACACTTCAAACATTGCAATCAAGTATCAAATTTTAATAAGAGATATATATCTTATTATGAACACTCCTCGTCTTTAAAACAGACCGCCAACAAATAAATTATATTAATATAAACGTAACTCATTGTCGAGTCTCTTCCCATGGCAGGCCGCCCACAAACAATATTTTAAATTATATTTTGATATTTATAATTACACAAATATATACATAT
This sequence comes from Urtica dioica subsp. dioica, assembly GCF_054948205.1. NCBI lineage: Eukaryota > Viridiplantae > Streptophyta > Magnoliopsida > Rosales > Urticaceae > Urtica > Urtica dioica. The sequence continues at coordinate 16,957,264 of NC_142765.1, forward strand.
ACGCCCACTCAGAATGCAAAGCGTGCCAAAAAAAAAAAAGCACCCGGATTGGACAATATCTAACTCATGTATATATTTTATTAGCGATCGGGCATAGCAATTGTAAAAGAACCCAGAAATTATATTATAACGCACTGGATAATGATGCTTGAACCACAAAATTAAAAAAGCAAAACCATAGATCCTGATGCAAGTTTACACGCTGAACACAGATTAATAAACATCTTTTGTTATTATAATAAAACTTAGTAAAGTGCTTAAGAGATGTATATTCACCAGAAAATATATATTTAAATGATTTTACTTATTTTATAACATCAAAATAAATACTTGATTTTGCCCACATTTCATTAACTGCTTTTACTTCTTACTTCCCAAAATCTAAATAGTTATTAATTTTTAAAATTCAGTCAAAATACTTTATGGCTTGGCCTTGCAAATGTATATGTAATTATGTATAGTATAGGTGCACATGCACTTAAATCTTACATAGTTAATCAGAAAGAATAAATGCATACACATGTGCTCAATATTTTTTTTAATCTTCTAGATATGCAAATACCCAACTTTCTATAAATGATGACTTTCTATAATTATATCATTATTATTATATCACTGGAGACCAAAGAGGCCAGCAAGATTAATTATCTTCGAAGATATGGATAAAAGCTTATCATGTTGGGTATAATAAGACAAGTATATGTGCATGCTATGTTTAATGTTACTAAAGGAAAAGGTTCATGAGTCGACACCAAAAAACTTAACGAAAAAATTAATAAAACTACGATTTGTGAAGGTTTGCCTTTGTGGAGGTTTTACAAACTAACTTAAAAAAAAAAAAAACCATAATAAAGTGTCGATATGTTTTTTTTTTTTTTTTTTTGAGCGAGAGGCTGGCAGTCGAGGGAGGGAGAAGGACAAATATGAAAAAAAAAAAAAAATTATAACAATCTTGATAAATGGGTCAAAAATCTAGTAAATTGGTCAAAAATATGATAAATTGGTCGAAAATCTTATACGAATGGTCGAAAACATAGCAGATTTGTCGAAATATTATTAAAATTGGTTGAAAACTGATGTGATTGTAGCAAAGGTTAAAAAAATATAAGCTTTTAATAGAAAATTAGTAAAAAATTGATGTAGAAGTACCCACACTTTTTTTTTTTTGCTAATAACCAAAAAATTATGTTTATAAAATAAGTAAAAAACTGAGCGAATGACAAAACTCAACCATTATATTTGAACATAAGTCAAAGAACTCGAATCTCAAACTTAACCATTATGCTCTAAGCGAGGTTAAAAGAGCTTTGCATTCAAGGAGCAAAAACAAAAGGCTAAGCCATGTTATTAGTGACATCGTACCACCATGCACGTGTAGAAATGAATTCCCATACCTATGATGTCATATTTGTGCTAAAATAATTTTGATATCCATTCCAGATATCGATCAAATCATGGACTCATGACTCATGCCTATAGTATAAAGCCAACCGCGATCGTTCACTTTTACTTAATGATTTCTAATTTATATTTTTCAATTTAACTAAATAATAAACGACGGGAAATTTTTTTTATTTTATTTTCTTTATAAGGGAAAGTACCTTCATATGTACTTAATTCATCCCCATTAATATGCTTGATCACGGGCAAAAATCTAAAACTATGCATATATTCAAAAATTAATTTTAAATATATTTATGTATATCTTGTCAAAATTCTCTAGGCAAATAACAACCACTCAATTACTATGCTAAAAAAAGTATTGTTTGATAAGAAACACTGTTCCCCTTTTGTCCTTTTTCCCCGGATAAGTTACCATGCATTAACAATAAATAAATAAAAGGCAACGTTTTGCGTGTTCCTCTCTAATTAGCTAGCTATGACTATGAGAATTGAGATCGAGATCGATACAATTATTTGTTTAAGGCGAAGTTAAACATGTACATGATAAAACTAAACGAGTTACCGTAATATATTAAATATTCATATATATTATTAAAAAAAACAAATATATATTTATATACATACTATTTCGCCCATATTCATAGTGCTTACGTATGATAAATGATATAATCAAAAGTTTTCAGAAGTATTTAAAGGTAGAGTTCATTAGTGGGAGAATGAAATAAATGCATGATATATACTATTAAATAATCACTCATGAAATAAATGCATGATATATAATATTAAATAACTCACGTATGACTAGGCTCGAATATTGAAAGTTTGGTAAAAAGAAATCAACTAATAATAAAGAAAAATAATGTTCATAAAGCGAATACACTATAGTGTAAATCACAGAACAATGCCACATCATACACATTTATCAGTATTCAATACCAATTATATATATATATATATATATATATATATATATATATTTATTTATTAACATGCGCAAGGCTTTTATTATAAACCAAGTACATTACCCTATACAGAGAAATATTGCATTTTTTTTTCAAACACTATAAAAACTCGCATGTAAAATTTAATTAACAATAAAAATAGTAGCTTATAACTTTTATAAACACTTGTTAGTTGATTCTTAACAAAAGTATCTATAGTGTGCAAGCTTTCAACAAATAGACAACAAAACACAATTGATTTGATCATGTCCTTAAGTCTTGTGAAATATAATATTTGTTGGTGGAAAAATTCAAATAAAGGTCCACCAATCAAATAAAATGATGTTATTTTTTTATTATTGTATATTATAGAATAGTTGAATTGCAACTAGTTATTGTTCTCCTAATTATTCTTAAAATGCGAAAATCAAAATTATTTTTCACCTTATGTTTTGTTGTTTGTGGGACTAGAAGTGACATGACTTATAATAATTAAATGACATTAAAAATTCAACCTAGGTGTTTGTGTTCTAAAAGCATACGCATTTAGAAGTAATATGAAAACTCCATTAGAATAGCTACAAATCTTGCCTCCTTCTTTATATTAGAATAATACTTATTCGACCTAATTAACTTTTTTGGTTGGCAAAAAAAACATTTTTTGATGTATCAAATTTGATTAAAAATAGGTATATATCCATTTAGATCAATTAATTATATTGTTGCGATAACTAGAATCTTTGTATCTTGGCTGTCTTTTTTATGTACTATATTTATTATTTAGAGTTCTAGTGTTGATTAGTTGAGCACCCTTTTAAATCAATTTTAATGAAAGTGTAAAGAGAAAAAGAAGTAGCTAAATAAGTGAAGGTCAACCACTATTTTTAACCTATTCTTATGACGTTAAGCCGACAGAGTGGTTCAATCTTATTGCACATTTTTTTACAATATAATCTAACACTCTCCTCCAAAAAGAGCAATCCTTTCAAATCATGCGATAATGATAAAAATGATTGAGAATTTAAGATAAGGAAAATGGTTGTCATTCAGTGGGCATAGCAAAAATACTTTGAATCGCCTCGTATGTAAAGCTCCATTATTATGATGGTCTACATCGTTATCACTTACATGCATGTTTGCATGTTTTAGTCCTTTTTATTATTATTATATAATAATGCTCTTCGATATTTAGAAATATGGTTACGAGTGAAAGGGATGTTCAATGGCCAAATTACCAATCAAGTTGTCTAGGCACTTGAGCCACGTGTCGGTAATATATTCAAGTAACATTTAAGTGTTATTGGCGACGTGAGTGTGACATATAATTAAGGATAATGTGAACAAATAATATGAGTATTTTATAATTTAGAGATAATAGATATTATCTCACTATAATTAAAAAAAAAATTAGTTAGATGTAATCTTAATGTGTTATATCGATGCAATGTTGGCTGAGACCATCTTCAATCCATGATATCAAAATAGTGCATCTTTTACATAAAAAATAGTGCAACTGTCACATAAAACAATGTTTTCATCTCCAACTCACTACACCAAATACCACATAAAAAAGAATATTATATTTTTATACTTTTTCATATCAATTGCAAATTAACATCTCTATTAATTTATTATGTCAATAATAAGCTTATTAAATAGTATATTATTTTTTTGTATCAACATATCAAATTAATTTACAATATTATTAAGCATTATGTTAATACTACAAAATGAATATATAAAAAAATCACCCTAGTAAATACTTTAACAACATCCGAGCACCCAACTCTGATGATATGCCGAACTATTAAATAATAGTTTTTTTTCATGTAATTTGTGATTTTTATTTGCTTATGTATGCACTTGTATTTTTTTTCCATTATGTCATGTGTGGCAAGTATAATTTTTATTGAGATTGTACTTTTATGATTTTTAGTATATTGGTGTTTATTTTATTTGATAAGTAATTGGTGTTTATTTTATTTGATAGGTAATTGGTGTTAAATTAATCTTATATATTTTCATAAATTATTTAAATAGGTTAAAAATTATAAATATATTTTATTTGAGGATGAATTTGCAATTAATAATTTTGTTGCACCAAAATGGTGATAATGAATAGTGTTGCACCAAATATGGTAATAAACTATTCATTGCACCATTTTGGTGCAAAATATGGTGTGGGTTGAAGCAAAACCCACACCAAATGTGTCACTTCCCACACTACAATGGTGTGGGTTGGAGATGGTATGACAGTGACCCGGACATGATTTTCCGGACAATTATCCATGGCATTTTGAATTATGTTCGTGTTTCTCTTCAAGTCTAGTGCAAATATCGTCACTTTTTCTACGACGTGTATTAAAGTGTGGGTCCTTATAAAATATATGAACACCAAATTTTATCATAGAAATATATAATAATGTGACATATAATAATATCAAGAGTTTCTTAGATATACAATTTTTCCTTGTTGTTAACCATTTTTTTTTACTTTTTATTTTAATTTCATTTATTTTTTTTAATTGTTTACAGTTTCATTTAAAATAACAACAAATTCATTTGGAAAAAAAAAATTACGTATTCAAATTGTTGGATCCTCTATGATATAATTTAGTTTGCCAAAATAATTTTGTTTAAAATGTTCAAGACAAGCTGTAAGAAGTTGTTCAAGACCCGCGTTACTCAAAGTCACTTTCCTCCCGCGCGAATATAATTGGAAATATCTTGTTTCCGGTTATGAATATTATGGTGAGATATTCTCGGATATTTGGTTTCCGAGAAAAACAGATTCGTAAGAGATTTGGTGTTAACCTAATAAAGCTCTTAATCACTTTTTACTGTTAAGTAAATTCATGTCGCCTTAAATCTTAAACTAGTCTCTCGGCCTTGGAAATCTTCATCGACAACTAGTTTTTGGTGGTTGCAGCTGCTGTATCTTTATTTGTGCAAAGTTTGTAAGTGTCTGTTTTTGCATTACTGTGCTTAAATCTTCGGGAGAGAATTGGGTGAAAGAGAGAGTAAGTATCTGATATAAGGGGAGCTTAGATTGCCATCCATTAGAGAAGCAAATAAGAAGGTGTTTGAGAGGTAGTCGTCAAATCTAAATCATGTAAATCTGATTATTGAAATAGTGAATCGTTTTTCATCACCGGACGTATTAGTCTCCCCGAGCAGGTGTTTTATCATTCAATGGGTTACCAAATCTCGTGTGTCCTATATTGTTTTTTATTTGATTGCTTGTTTGATTGTTGATAAAATTAATTCTACTAAAATAATCAGTTGTTCAACAAGTTATTTCACACACTAGTTGGACAACCATCTTAAAATACATTGAGACATTTCATAAATTAAAAAAAATAAGGGGTTTATGGTATTATAAAATCAGACGTGTTCAGCGAATCGGCATATGCAAATGAGGTACTTGTGAAACTTAAGACAAATTTATCCAGCTAATAAAGTGCATTTTTGAATGCTATCAGCCTGCTACCTACGGCCTTGGAGTCCCTCGAGTTTAGTAAGTTTGAGTTTTTTGTGATCTTGTTGTGGGAAATCTGGAATCACAAAAATAATGTCTCGGCCGGAAAGACTAGGTGGACCCCCAAAAATCTCATTGAGTGGTGTGGAGGTTATTGGGAGGAGGTGCGGGCTGCTGCGATCTCTCCACCGAAGTTGGCGCACCCCCCTGAGGCATCGTCTTGGACTGCCCCGAAAAGGGGGCTGACTTCGGTGTGCGTAGATGCGGCGACCAACTTCTCGGAAGGCAGCTTTGGCTTGGGCTGCATCATTCGAGACTCCGATGGCAGGGTAGTGTCCTCCGAGATTTCTTCGAAGCCTCGACGGATCTCTCCCCCCTTGCGAAAGCTCATGCCGTCCTCTTCGGGATGACACCGGCTAGGCAATTCGGGCAAGAGAGGATCCTGGTCCAATCCAATTGTGGAGATTGTCAACGCGATCAAGAGTGGGAAGCTACCGGCTACAGAGATTGGTACGATCCTCATCGACATCAAGGTGTTGGCCTCGCATTTTTTCTCCTTTGATATTTCCTTCCTTCCGAGAACAAATAACGTGGTTGTTCATAAACTTGCTCGTTACTCTTTAAAGTTCCTCTCGGAGGCGTGTTGGTCAGAGATGACCCCGCCTTGTGTGTGGGATGATGTTATCTCCAAACAACCTACGTCGTCCTTGGCTCTGTAACCTCGGTATTCTTCCGCCACTAAGTGAGGGTTTTAATGAAGCTCCCGTGGTCCCGGCCACGTTTCCACAAACAAAAATAAATAAATAAAATGCATTTCAGCTTTTGGTTAAAAATAAGAAAACAAATAGAAAATAGGCTAGCATGTCTTTTCTATTATTAAATAAATAACACCTTCAACAATAGTTATGTCTTTCATATAGAAAAAGTTAAGAAACCAAATATGATAAGGCCCCGTTACAAATATTTTTATTGGTTTAAAAAGTTTGAAAACGAATTTAATTAGACCCTGTTGGAAAAAAAACATACTAAATTTAAATTAAAAAAACTACATAATTTAAAATATAAATATTATTATTAAATCATAAACGCGAACTGTTGAATCGTTAATTTTATAAATTGTGAAAACGGTGAATTGTAAACATTCACACTAAAAATGAAATGTATAATATACAATGTAAATAAAATATGTAATTACAAAATTTGAATTTAATAGGTAGTAGGTAATTCACACTAAAAATTAAATCTATGGTATACAATTCAAATAAAATATGTTATTATAAAATTTGAATGTAATAAGTAATAGGTAATTTTTGTAACAGTAAATTAAGTGTATAACGGTGTATTTTCAACATATTGTGGCAATATTATGTTGCTCACGAACTCAAATGGGTGGAATGATACTAGAGGCCCATTAGATTCGCAGCAAGCCCAATTAATTTCTAATAGACTTGGAGGAAAATGTAGGAAACTTGACAAATCTATTAGTATTTAATAACTCATTTATTATTCTCAACTAAAATGCTAATTTGGACAGTAAGTCAGTGTGCAAATACGTTTTTACCCTCTCTTTCCTTCTCTTTCAGAATCTCCTTTCCTAAACCAAAAAAAAAAAAGAACTCATCCATCAATCATCACATCTCCATCTTCACTTGACCACCCAGACGAACGTCGCCTCTATCAGCACCTTCATCTTCATCCAAATTTCTAGGGTTTTGGATTTGAGCGTTCAATCGCAAAACCCCCCAAATTTTCAGAGCTTTGGATTCAGAGAGAAATCATGGTGGAGGAGACGAAGAAGCCGAAAGAACGTCTTCTGCCGTCCACTCATGGCGTCGGAATGCCGCAACCTCGCCGAGGCCGACAAATGGCGTCAGCAAATCTTCCCGCGAGATCGGCCAGAAAATCTCTGAGGCCTCGGCGGCGAGCAATTCTTATCGCTGTCATTGCCGAAGTCGTCGCACTGGTCTTTTGCACTAGTAATGTTGATTTTGTAGATCTACGTACGTTTTATGTACATAATTGTTAGTAGAGAAATTTCTCAAAGTACCACATTCTCACTAATTTTTTCCAATAATCCACCAAAACATAATTTTGGCCAAAAATACAAGTTGGTCTCTTGTAAAAAACCAATTTTACCCTCCACTTAAAATTATCTTTCAATCTCACACCTACCATCTCCAAACTAATTAATAACCTCATTTAATAATATTTTATTATATATATAATTAATAACCTCATTTAATATCACTTGCTCATCTATCATCTATCTCTCTCCCGTCATTCTCTCTTTCTACCTCAAAACCAAAAGAGAATCAAAACTCTAGATTTGAGCTCACTCAATCCTTACCAAAGTTGAGCTGACTCAAACCCTTGGATTTGAGCTCCGACACGCTCAAGCAAGCATGGCCAAAACTCATAGATCCGGTCACGACGAAGAACGTAGCTCCGACCAAGCACGTAGCTCCGATCCTCGCCCAAGGTTAGTTTTTTTTTTTTTTCAAACTTTTCCTTGGTTTTTTGGGTATGTTTATTGTGGGTATGTTTTAGATTGGCCAAAAAACGACACTTTTTTTTTCTGGGCAATTTTCATTGTTTTTAGGCGAAGTTCATCAGTTGTTGACATCAGATGTCAACAGTTGACGCAACTGTTGACATCTGATGTCAACAACTGATGAACTTCGTTGATAATAATGTCATCGAAATTCATCAGTTATTGACGTCAACTGTTGACATTGGAAGACAACTGTTGACATTAGCGTCAACAATTGACATCTACTGTTGACATCAACTGTTGACATCTGAAGTCAACAATTACTAACTTTACCTTTGTTTGTAATTGTTAGTAATTGTTGACGTCAGATGTCAACAGTTGATGTCAACAGTAGATGTCAATTGTTGATGCTAATGTCAATAGTTGTCTTCCAATGTCAACAGTTGACGTCAATAACTAATGAACTTCGATGACATTATTATCAACGAAGTTCATCAGTTGTTGACATCAGATGTCAACAACTGATGAACTTCACCTACAAATAATAAAAATTGCCCAGAAAAAAAAGAGTCGTTTTTTGGCCAATCTAAAACATACCCAGAATAAACATACCCAAAAACCAAGGAAAAGTTTGAAAAAAAAAAATAACCTTGGGCGAGGATCGGAGCTACGTGCTTGGTCGGAGCTACGTTCTTCGTCGTGACCGGATCTATGATTTTTGGACGTGCTTCCTTGAGCGTGTCGGAGCTCAAATCCAAGGGTTTGTGTCAGCTCAACTTTGACAAGGGTTGAGTGAGCTCAAATCTAGGGTTTTGATTCTCTTTTAGTTTTGAGGTAAAAAGAGAGAATGACGGGAGAAAGAGATGTTAGATGAACAAGTGATATTAAATGAGGTTATTAATTATATATAATAAAATATTATTAAATGAGGTTATTAATTAGTTTGGAGAGGGTATGTGTGAGATTGAAAGATAATTTTAAGTGGAGGGTAAAATTGGTTTTTTACAAGGGACCAACTTATATTTTTGGCCAAAATTATGTTTTGGTGGATTATTGGAAAAAGTTAGTGAGAATGTGGTACTTTGAGCAATTTCTCTTGTTAGTATTGATGTTTGATAATTTTTTATTGCTGAATTATAATTAGCTTGTGTTGTTGGTGTCGAAGTTACTGGTGGATCTGATGTTCATTCCACCCACGAAGAGAGGTCAATGATTATTTTTTATCTAAATTTTTTTCGATTATTAGTGATTGTGTTAGGTGGCTTGATTTTTTTATTAGGAGCTATGATTTCTTTTCTGACTAATTTTTTGGCTGCTATTTAGGGGCTATATAAATATCAAGTTACAGTTACTTTTCTATGAAAATTAAAATAATTGTTGGAATTAAGTAAATAAATAATATTTATTTATTTACATGTGTATGACTGATTTGTGGCAACAATTTGAGTGGGTTCCACTCATCGGATTTAAATAATTCCAAGTGATACGGATTCCTCGTAACGAGAGGTATAAAATTGAATATTTGTTTGTCAAAATCGGACCTAGGATGAATGAGAAATTGATGCTTAAAATAAGCTAAAAAAACACATTTATGTTGTGTTGTGAAAGTGGAATATCAAGAGTCCCACATTGAATGAGGATGTGCGTTTGTGGTAGTGTTTAAATACTATCATCTTTAATTAGTGGATATCCAAGTGCAAGAGAGGAGAATGTGTGTGGGTTAACCCTTAACCCCTCACGCGCGCACACGCGCGCCGCCGAGCCGAGCCGGGCTCGGGTTTCGGGTATGTCTCGGGCTTTCTTTTTGGTACAAATTTCACTTCTAAAAGTTTTAATTCCAAAAATAACTCTTGCGTTATGTTGGGAATTGAACTTGTAACCGTGCATTAAGGCCTTGGCGGTTTGAATTTGAGCGAGAGTTTGAATCCGTGCATCATCCGCCTATAAAAGGCTGAGCTCTCTCTCGTTTCATACATACCGAATCCAATAATCTCCCACGGTTCCCGAACATCCTTCTTCCCCAGAAAATTTTCTTTTGTTTGTCTTGGTGATAGTTTCTGACACAGGTTCTAGTTCGCCGTCGATACACTAAGTGGTGCCTTTGTGTATCTAGTTCGTCGTTGTATCCTGGGAGGTTGTCGCTCAAGTAATCCCGCACCTGAGGAGGGCGATAAAAAGCTTCAAGGAAACCGTCCAACGGGCCTCAACTCTTTCCTTGCCGCCTTCTTGCTTTGCGTTATTTTCCGGTCTTTATTATACTTTTTATTTCCTTGCTTCTGTCTTTATTTTCCCCGTCAATATTATTTGTAATATTGCTAACAATCTTGAAGATTTTTATCAGTTATAGACAGATTGCGAGGAAAGAAATATTTTTTTTTTCAGATTTGTTTTGAAGATTACTAATTTGTGGATTTCTTTTGTAGAAATATGACTAACGTGAACGACTCGATGAACATGAATGTTGAGGGGAACGTCAATGACAATCCCTCTTTGGTGAACACCCCGACGAACTTGATTAACATTGGCTAAATCCCCATGGCTTTGGGACAAGGCTCGATGGCGGCTATGGCCGGGAACGGACCCGCGGGTCCCGTTCAACCGATGGCGGGTTTGGGCCTAGATGCTCCAAACATGGGTGTGGCTCGAGGGCCTCCCACGGTGATGCCGGCCGAGAGACCGGGGAAGTTTGACGGGCTCAACTTCAAACGTTGGCAACAAAAGATGGTCTTCTTCTTGATGACCATAGGACTTGCTCGGTTTTGGGCCGAAGATCCTCCAGCCACTCCTCGAGAGGGTGAAGCCGACCCACAAGTGCTTCGGCCCTATGTGGGGTGGAACGAATCCGACTATTTATGTCGAAACCACGTGTTAAATTGTCTCACCGACTCTTTATACAACGTGTATAGCTCAAAAGCCTATTCTAAAGAGCTTTGGGATTCGTTGGATCGAAAGTACAAAACCGAGGATGCGGGCTCTAAGAAGTACATTGTGGGTCGCTTACTCGAGTACAAAATGGTGGACACGAAGATTGTTGTGAGTCAAGTGCAAGAGCTTCAACTCATTTTCCATGAGATTCAAGCCGAGGGAATAACCATTAGCGAGTATTTCCAAGTTGCCTCCGTAATAGAGAAATTGCCACCGGGGTGGAAGGAGTTCAAGAACTACCTCAAGCACAAGCGAAATGAGATGAGTCTTGAAGACTTGGTTGTTCGCCTCCGAATCGAGGAATACAACCGTGGCTCCGATAAAAGACTGAGAACCGTCTCCGAGCGAGCCAATGTCATCGAACATGGCGAGAACTCGAAGGGGAAGAAACATGCCCACAAGCTTGGAGTCAAGGGAGGGACGTTCAAGAAGAAGTACCAACAAAAGATTGTTGGTAAATGCTACAATTGCGACAAAGTTGGTCACCGAGCTGCATATTGTAGAAAGCCAAAGAAGAAGAAGGAGGCCAATGTCGCGGAGGATGATAATGACCTCCTCGTCGCTGTGGTCTCCGAGGTCAACATGATTGACTCGAACCCGAAGGAGTGGTGGCTGGACACTAGAGTAACCCGCCATATCTGCGCTGACAAGAACTCCTTCTCCACCCTTGAGTTGCTATGAGATGGAGAAAAGTTGTTCATGGGAAACTCTGCCACCTCTGAAGTCAAGGGAGAAGGTGAAGTCTTCTTGAAGATGACCTTTGGGAAGGAGATGAAGCTCACCAAAGTTCTGTACGTGCCTGATATGCGGAAGAATCTTATCTCTGGGACTGTGCTGGATAACCATGGTTTTAGGATGGTGTTAGAGTCTCAAAAACTTGTATTGTCTAAAAATGGAATGTATGTGGGCATGGGCTATGTCAAGAATGGCATGGTCAAAATGAATGTAATAGCCATCAAGGCCAAAGAAATGAATAAAACTACTTCTTCCGCTTATTTGATTGAGTTGTCTAATTTGTGGCATGGTAGACTAGGTCATGTAAATTATGACACACTGAGAAAATTGATTAATTTGGAGTGTATTCCAAAGTTTAATATTGACACAAATCATAAATGTGAAATTTGTGTTGAAGCAAAACTAACGAGAACATCATTTCATAGTGTTGAAAGAAGTAATGAATCTCTCGACTTAATCCATACCGATTTATGTGATTTAAAGTTCATGCCCACGAGAGGTGGTAATAAATATTTTGTGACTTTTATTGACGATTGTACAAAATATTGTTATGTATATTTGCTTAAAAGCAAAGATGAAGCGATTGAGAAATTTGCCATATACAAATTGGAAGTTGAGAATAAACTTAATATGAAGATTAAGAAATTGCGAAGTGATCGAGGAGGTGAATATGTTGAACCATTTGGTGCCTTTTGTGCACAACATGGAATTATTCACGAAGTCACTCCACCTTATTCTCCTCAATCAAACGGCGTTGCCGAACGTAAGAATCGCACTCTCAAGGAGATGATGAATGCGATGTTGTTAAGTTCTGAGTTACCCCAAGAAATGTGGGGGGAAGCGATCTTGTCTGCAAATTACCTTATGAACAAGATACCCCGGAAGAAGGAGGATAAGTATCCGTCTGAGCTATTTATAGGAAAGAGACCTTCCTATAAATACTTGCGAATGTGGGGGTGCTTGGCCAAAGTAATGGCTCCCGCTCCAAAGAAAATGAAGATAGGACCAAAAACTGTAGATTGTATCTTCATTGGGTACTCACACCACAGTAATGCATATAGATTCCTGGTGTATGACTCGAAAAACCCCGATATACGCAACGATTCGATTATGGAATCTAAAAATGCTTCGTTCTTAGAACATGTATTTCCTTATAAGTCTAAGGAAGTTGAACCGAGCTCATCAAACTAATTTCTTGAGGATATTGAACACTAAGTGGTGCCTTTGTGTATCTAGTTCGTCGTTGTATCCTGGGAGGCTGTCGCTCAAGTAATCCTACACCTGAGGAGGGCGATAAAAAGCTTCAAGGAAACCGTCCAACGGGCCTTGACTCTTTCCTTGCCGCCTTCTTGCTTTGCGTTATTCTCCGGTCTTTATTATACTTTTTATTTCCTTGTTTCTGTCTTTATTTTCCCCGTCAATATTATTTGTAATATTGCTAACAATAATCTCTATTTAATGATGTTTATGATGTTCTTACAATTAACAATTCTTGTATTGTAATGCTTTGTTGAGTATGTAGTCTTCTTGTTTCCTTTTCTTTCAGTAATTATATTGTATAAGTGGTGGACTTTCGATTTGGCTGATAGAAGAGGGAAGAAGAGTCTTCCAACTCTTCGGGATACATGTTTGCTTGTTGGTGTCGATTGTATCTCACTTTTTTTGCATCAAAATTTTAACTCACTTGTAATATAGTATGTTGTATTGGGTAATTCATTGTACTATTGTTCTTCTATTCATATATTTAACCTTTTTCTCCCTGCGTACATTATATCTTGAAAAATTAGTCGAACTAAGCCACTTGAAACGTTGAAATTGTAATCTAGCCAACGTTTCGTCCAAATTTTCACTCTAGCAAAAAATGATGACGTGTCTTAATTATGTAAGATGTTAATTATTATAATATCCTCTACTAGAGTTTGCTTACAAAACTTGTAGCCCACGTTTGATCAACCAAAATTTTCGAAGTTAATACACGTGTATATATTTAGAATTTAAAAAAAAAAATTATATTTGGCAAAGTTTGTTATTGAGGTCGATGGTGTTAATTTATGTTAATTATGGTAAATTTACATATGTGCAGGTAGAGGTCGATGGTGTTATCAATTGCTATTTCTTTTCTTTCCTTTAATACGCATTTAATACGGTGTTATTCACAAGCCGATCAAATTTTCAATACGAATTTTCGAAGTTAATACACGTGTATATATTTAGAATTTTAAAAAAAATTCTATATTTGGAAAAGTTGGTTATTGAGCGTTTATTTCTTTCTAATTTTTTGTTAATCTCCGCTGCTTTGTTAATTTCAGTTAATTTCCGTTTATTTTACGCACGATAAACTTCGGCTGGCTAAAACGTTGGCTAGTTTTTTGTTTCTATGATTTATGTTACATAAGGGTATTTTCGATATTTTCTAACCGTTTATTTCTGTAAATGGCTAGATTACAAAATTTACCAAACGTTGGCTACATTCTTAAAATCATGTTTGAAATTGGCTACGTTGCTAGATTACCCTTATATATTTGACATACAAGTGAAAACGGTATGAATTTGATGACAATTATGTTAACAAATTGTATCATTTGTTGACATGTATGTTAACAAATCATGTCTATTATTGATATATATGTCAACAAATCATTCGTCTGCTTTTCCGAAATTTTATAACTATATCATTAAAAATGGTAACTCCGAAAATATCTCACATTTAAAACCTTCCATAAATCTTTTATTTTTAAAATTATAGAAGATATTGCCTTTATTCCAAATAAAATTGTAATAGAAAAACTAAATAAAACAAAACCGTAAACAATAAAACAGATAAGTCAAATAAAATGGAAAATACTGTTAACAATGTAGTTTATAGAACAACAATGACGGCTGCACTACCTTCATAATTGAAGAAGGCTTTAATACCTTCATAATTTTTTATTCTTTGAAAGAATTTTGTGACTACATAGTCATAAATTCCAGTGAATCTTTTACAATATTGTAGCTAAATATTGTAAATTCACGAGGTAATGTTGGTCACCAATTGCATTATCTCTTAATAAAGTTTAACAAGAGTTAGTTATACTTTGCCCAGTAGATGAAAGTCGGCTTCTACTACTTGCAAAAGAAGGATAGAAGCAGGAATCTAGGTTGTCACGAAAGAAGAAGGTAAAACTCATAATTTGACAATTCTATTACATAATAAGTTGTACAAAAGTTGTAAAATATTCATAATTTCGTGACGGATCTGTCACGAAAGAGTATTTTAGTAAAAAAATAAAATAAAATCTCTTTCTTAATTTTAATAATATAAGTGTCCAATTTTAAGTTTCCGTTGACGTTGTTAACATGACAAATGGGGTAATTTTATATCGAAATCCCTTAATTTATCTTCATAACTAGGGCTGAGATTTGGTTCGGTTTAGTTTTGGCCCATTTTACGAACCGGAACCCAATTTTCGGTTTTCATGGACCAGTAATTGGACCGAATTGATCCAAAACCGAGATTCGGTTAACTGAATCTTGAAAATCGATAACCAGTTTGAAAATCGAATTTGAAAAGCGGTTATCCAGTTATGAAATTAATTATTCAAAGAATTTGTTATCCGGTTCAAAACAATTTATTTTCTTACAATTTTGCACTAATTTATAAATAAAAAATTGATTAATAAGTTTGAAAATTGGTTATCCGATTGAAATAGGTTATCTGGTTTCATAACTGGATGTCTGTTTCAAATTGATTATCTTGTTTTAAAACTGGTTATCTGGTTTCAAAATTAATTATCGATTTTATAAAAAAAATTAAAAAAAATCGGTTAAATAATTGAAAACCAAATTTTCGAGTATTCAAAATCTTTAATCGATTCAATTTCATAAATCGGATGCGTTAACTGAATCGAATTTTCGATTCGATGATGTGACACCAAATTTTGGTTTCGGATCAATTTGATTATCGGTATAACCAATTTTGGTTTATTTTTTTTTGGATAAATTACATAAATGCCCCCTGAACTTTTGACCATTTAACAACTGTTGGAATCGATCTAGGGTTTGAGAAAATAATTAACGCTTCGGTAAGCGGCGGAATTTTAAAACATTTCTTTTACAAGTAAAAACGGTTTTTTACTAACCTAGACAAAAGAGCAAGTACATGTAATTAAAAACTATTATAAGCTAAGAAGTTTACTAACCTTTCTTGAAGCTTGATCTTTGAGAAGCACTTAGAAAGTTGCAACGCTCGTCTCCCCTCGCAGCACGTCCCTCTTTCTTTCCTCGGCACCTCGAGCAACCACGAAAGTTTCTATCACTAAATCACTCGAAATAAAGGAATTAGTGAGTGGGCACTTTTAAACACTACGACTTAAGAACGAGTCTTGAAGTCGCAGAGCTAAACACTAGGTCGTGTGAGGACCTAGGTGCCAAAACAAGAAGAATCGAAAATAAACTAGAGAGAGAGAAGAGGGGCGGCAACCACAAGTTCTAGAGAGAGAAGCTCTCAATCTCTTAAACTTGGATGAATGAAAAGTGTGGAATGAGGCTCCTATTTATAGGAGAGGTCTCACTTTCAATAAGGTAGTTTCCTCTTCTATAGAATATCACATATTCATGAGCCAATTTCCCTTTTCCTTCAAAGAGTCACACGGCCAAGACTTGCCAAGCAAGTCCTTGGATTTGTTTCCTCTTTTATTTGCTTCTCTCTTGACCTTATTTGGGCGCCCACATGTTTCCTCTTAGGGGAAATTTGTTTCCTCTTTTTCTTTTGGCAAGTATCTTCATACATTCATGCACAAAATATTCTCTCTTTTCCTTGGGTATTTGGGCGCCTATCCTCATCTAGAAGGAGCTTCTAGAAGCTTCTTCATTTGTTCATGACAACATGAGAAAAGCCCATCAAGAATTTTCAATAAAATTCTTATGAAATGAAATTAATTCACAAGGCCCAATAATCAAGTTATGGCCGAGTGACATTAAGTCATCAAATGAACTTGTCAAAAAAATTTATTGACATCCATTTCATCCTATGTCTCAAAAGACAAGAATACCCTTTTGACAATTTTCGTTCTCGTTTTGACTTAGCTTCCAGTTTAACTATTCCTATCGATGTGATTCGTGACAGTGACCTCATGGACCCAAATGAACAAAGCTTGAGCTAAACACTTGGACTCAAAAGTTCACAAACTTTTTCCAAGTTTAGCTTAATGCCAACTGACTCCACTAAAGAGCTGACACTGAAAATCTCTCGGTTCAAATGAATTTATTTTTTACTCAAGAATTCACCTAATTATAATGAGAGGGTCCACTGAATATTATCTATGTTTACCCTTCATGAATGTCATCAGCTAGTCGAGATTTACTAAATTACCATTTTACCCTTCTAGCTGTTATTTCCTCAACTTCTTTGTCGCTTGTGAATAAGTTAGAAACAATGTATTGACGAGGAGCTAACAAGTCACATTGTTTCATCCAAAAGAGTCAGGACTCAATTTGGACACTGGCCAGTTCATTTATTCACACTCCAAGGAACAAAGCATGAGGTGACATACATTGCATTTCAGCAATCTTGTACATGAATTCCATATCTATGAGAACTTCACAAAGTTACTCACGACATTCTCACAACTTAGTACTTCACCAATAGGCCCTGTTCGGAATAACATAGTGAGTCCGAACTCTGACTTTCTCAAATGAGAATACTAAGGTGTGAAATGACATGTCTCATTTCAGGATTAAGGTAAGCATGAAGTAATTCATACGTAGTGACTTCGAGACATAAGAGGTTAAATGGTTTGTTCTTATCTTGTCTCTAGAAGTGCACTGGTCAATTCAGTAACTTCGGAAGATACCTAGAAGAACTATAGAGTCTCTAACTCTCAATGCCTCATAACCAGACATCATAGATTCTTCTAACAATCGTACTGAGGTCAATAGTCCTTTGATCCTTAGATTGCGAATATATCGTTTTAAGCAAACTACGAAGAGTTTGTTCATGCAAATCTACATTTGTCTCTTCGTAAGTTGTTTAGTTTGTTTATGGACTAAAGACTAATGTTTTATCATAAAGCTACAAACAAGGAAGATTGAATGAACGTTTCAACTTTTTATTAATGGATAAGCAATTACAAGCAAGAGTCTTCATGAGACTTTATTACATCAAATGCATAACATAAATATTACAACTCTTCTTGTGGGCACCATTGACAACAACAACGTGGTCCCTACTTTTATTTTTCTTACAGCGTCGCCCTTGAACTTTGACAATCTTACAAACTTAGTCCTTCCGTCAAATTTTGGGAGTATATTCCGTCTATTTTAACTTGTGTAATAACTTGAATATTTAAAATTACCTATATATCCTTTATTTAATTATTTTATATTTAAAATTAATAAATTAAAATTAAAAAATTTCATTTTTCATTTTGTTTGTTGTATTTTTTTAATATTTTTTTTTATACATTTCCATTATACTTTTTTTTCACGATAATAGAAAATTAATAATAAATAATAATTCATTTTTACAATTCATTTTTATTAAAAATTCATATTTTACATAATTATTTTATTTTTATTTATTTGTTATATAATAAATAATAATTTTTAATAATATTAAATAATTATAAAATCAATATTTTTTGTTATTTTACAATTTTGTCCCTGTTTAAATAGTCACATGCTAATCACATGGGAAAAAAATGGATGGATTGTTGAGAAAAATAGACGGAAGGACTAAGTTTGTAAGATTGTCAAAGTTCAAGGGCGACGCTGTAAGAAAAAATAAAAATAGGGATCACGTTGTTAAATGGTCAAAAGTTCAGGGGGCATTTATGTAATTTATCCTTTTTTTTATCGGATATATTGAGCGCGTTTCTACTGGTGACTCATGAGATGTCTCTCCGGTTATTTGGGAGAGCAAATCAATCTCGACCTTACACGTGTCATATCACCGTTTAACTCCACCGCCTCCAAAAAATTATCCTTAAAACGAAACACTGCGTCATTGAATTGAATCGCTCTTTGCAACACGACATTCAGATATTCCTAAACCCTAGAAACACGAAAAAGCTCGCGATGTTGAGGCTTTGCTCGAAGAGGATGGCCGAGAGGCTGACGTGGCATTCACCTGCCGTCCAGTCCTCGGCGGTGCGTTCGTACCACGAGAGGGTTGTCGATCACTACAACAACCCTAGAAACGTCGGTTCGTTCGACAAGAACGATCCGACGGTCGGGACGGGTCTCGTCGGAGCTCCGGCTTGCGGCGATGTGATGAAGCTTCAGATCAAGGTCGATGATAGCACCGGGAAGATCGTCGATGCTTGCTTCAAGACCTTCGGTTGTGGCTCGGCGATCGCATCGTCGTCCGTAGGTTCGTATTTGGTATTTTTTTTTTGTGTGGTTATTTGAGCTATTTTAGGAATTTTTGCCTTCGATTGGTTGAAATTTTGGGTTTCGAGCTGTGTTGGCGAGTAATCATGTAGACTGTTTTTGAGGAATTGGTTTTGTCTGTCCATGGTTCGTTCGTGGATTGAATTTTTTAAATTTGAGATTTCAGCTGTCTGTTTGGCAAAGAATCGTTGAGGTCGTTGAATTCATTAGTGTATTTATTTTCTATAGTGATATACGAGAATACGTTGGGACGAGGAATGATTTGAGAGAAAAAAAAGAAGAGACTGATATGGGAAACGCTTAGAAGGAATTTTAAATTAGTTCTTAGTAGCTTGATAATGCCCTTTGGATTGCTTATTGATTTGGTTGGCGGGCGATGAATAAATGGCTTTTTGTTGCGAACTTGTGATGATTTTATCTGTTTATTTTGATTTGATCTTGCTGTGTTCATGACATCGAGTCACGTTTGGATGCTTTATGATACTCTAAACACTGGGATAATAGAAAACTCAGATTCGAAATCAAAATTTTGTAATTTTTAGCTTTTTTCTTATAGCGAGCTGAGTTATATCATTGAAATATTTTGTTGGTTTGTCAAGTGTGCTACTGCGTCAGATGTTTGATGATATTTAGACATTTGAGCTTTTTTTGCAACACTAGTTTCGTATGTAGAGATAACCTGTCACTTGTGTATTGTTCATTATCTTCTAAACTAGTGACTGAACTTGCATGTTCAGCTCCATGACTTTATGATAGTAATACTATTGTTTGTTCATTCTAGTTTCTTAGAAGTGCAAATTTTCATCCTCTTCAAATTCCGACCATATCCCCTCTCGGATAAGGGTTTTTTTGTTGTTGTAAAACCTAGAATCACAAGAACTTTTGATAGGGTGGAAATAGTATTCGATTAATCTGAGATGAACAGGGTGCGAATGAGCCAACCCCTTTTGTAACCCTTTATTTTCTTCCTTCGGGAGCTCTTTAATATAATCTCTTGTCAAATCCCGATTTCCTCAAGTCTTCCCAGCATGTAGATTGCCTTGGGTTTGGAGAGTTGCTTTATTTTTATTAATGTCTATGGATATGTAATCTTTCAGTTGGTCTTCAAGCAAAGGCATATTCTGTTTCTGTTATTTGGTCCATTTTGTTACCCTACTCACTTTTTTCCTTCCATGTTTTTCCATTTGAAGTTAGATATTAGTTGGTACTTGGTACAACAGGTCACCATAGATATTTTCTTTTCATCTAACTTTCTTCTTACACAATGACAACCTAAGGCTAATAAATCAAGCTTTTTACATGGTGTTGGAGATAAATGTGTGAAGTACACAGTATGTTTCTTGTAACTTATAAGCTCTAATATTATGTAAATGATTCATGGGATTTTTTCTTCTTTCAGCTACCGAGTGGGTGAAAGGAAAACAGATGGAGGAAATTGTAACAATAAAAAACACGTAAGCTTCTCTCAACTTTGATTTTTGTTATCATTTGAAATCAATATTGAGTTTTAATCGTTGCTTGTCTTTATTTTGCTATCTATAAAATCTTCATTGTGTTACTCAGAGCTTGGTACAATTTTTCTGAACACCGACTTAGCTCTCATATAGCTTTTGTGTCAATAATTATCACACGTAAAGGTGTCTAACCACCCTTAAAATCATACTAACTCAATCCAGATTTGATGATCACTGTACAAACAATTAATCTGATTAGTTCGCATATCCCGAAATTTTGCTATTCTTAATTAATTTTTCCTAGTAGTTTTGTTGTTTTTGTTATTATTAATTAATATAATATTATTTGTTTGTGCAGAGAGATTGCGAAGCATCTTTCGCTCCCACCGGTGAAGCTCCATTGTAGCATGCTTGCCGAGGATGCGATCAAAGCAGCTGTGAAAGACTACGAATCCAAGCGCGCGAACTCTACGGCTTCTCCGGAGTAAGCCGCTCTAGAGACTGTTATCAGTGCTTGACTTCTCTGGTTGTGTATAAAAAAATAATGACAGATGTTACAGGTTGTTTGTTACAACTATGAATGCTTTTCTTATATTATTATATGAATGTATTGCCTTCAAAAAAAGTGTAGAAAACAGTTGTCCATCATGTTATCATTTTGATGGTAAAGTTTACGAGTTTTATTACTGCTGGTTATTCCATGCTTTGATCACTGTATTGTGATTTATAACTGTTTTGTTTTTTTTGTTTTTTGTTAAGATTAGAGAATATTTGTTTAGTGCATTCGATAAATGTTTAATTTATCCTTGAAAGAAGTACTAGTTCTATATTTTTTGCAAAAACAAACAATGAATCATTTTTTTCCTTCCTTTCTGTTCTATTATTTTTAGTTCATCAACATTCCATTCCATTCTTTGTAACAAAGATCAGGTTTTGAGTGGTTAGATAGGTTGGTCTACTGATAATATCATTATCATACATACTTCGGTTCGGTTGAGAGGTCTTGGGTATGGGTTGCAAAAATGTATGTTCCGTTACAGGTGGAGGATTTATCCTCATTTTGGTCAATGTTCTTGTACTAAATCATATAATTTTGGTCTATAGTGCCATATGCAATTACATTTTTGATATATCATGTACTCTTACCGTCCCTTCTCAAAAAAAAAAAAAAAACTGATTTTTTTGTTTTTTTGGCTTTCATTAATGTTAATCAATGGTTAAAAGTTTTTAATGGTTAAAAGTTCCTATAAAAAACTCTTTAAGATTTATATTAATTTTTTTTAAACCGTCTACAACGCTGTGCGTGTTTTTGGCCTTTTTAAATGGATTTTTTTAAATATATAATCATATGAAACTCAAGTTTTGCCATATAACCAACCTTTGATATATTTTAAGTAAATAGCAACGAGATTTTATTAACAAAGCCAAAAAGACATTAATAGTTGTAAATATTCGTTAATAATTGCAAATAACCATCAATCTCCACAAATATAAATGGAATGCTAAAAACGTCCAAACAATGTCACATCACCATGATGACTATTTACTTAAAATTTACAAATGGTATACTATTTTGCAAATATTAAAATTTTTGTGGCTTAGTTAATCAATTAATTGTTTTTGAAAAGCTTGATTATTTGGGATAAAACATATTTTTGCAAAAATTAAAAGCGCTTTTCAAATGTAAGAACATAACCAATGGAGAACTCTAAAACTCTATATTTGATATAATGTTGACACCAAATGAACAATGTTACACGATTTGATGCAACACTGTTCATTTGGAGTCAAGATTATATTAAATCTTTGATCATTATTATAATCTAATTATTTCATAATCTATGATAAAAAAAAAACACATATTTTAGTTACCCTATCTTTAATGATGATCTTTTAATTGTTTAGAGCTTACTATTTAATTCAATAGAACTTAAATAATTTAGTATGCTAATTTTTTTTATGTAATTTTATTTTTATAGTAATTCATTCAATTAATAATATGTAATTTTCATATTTATGTTTTTTAATGGTGTATTATTTATTCTCAAGAAAAATGTTGTACTATATGTGTAATGAAGTTTAAATAATTTTTAAATTTTTTATAAATATATTTTTAAATAATTTATTATTATTCACACTAAATATTACACATAATTAATAAATAAAATATATTTTAAAAAAATCACATATGTATAGCAAGTATAAACAAAATGGCACGGATATCTTTTAATAGAAAAGCGAGATTTATGACCCATTTTCCTTAAATAAAGAACACAAATTCAACTTCTAATCTTCAAACACTGTCTCCTAAAACAAAAAAGAAAAAAAAAACTTAGTAAAAATATTATAAAAATTTAAGAGATTTGTAAGTAAGTAGGCCACTTTAAACCAAGGATTTAAAAACCGGGGGAACCGGACGGGAACCGGTCCGGTTCCCCCTTTTTGGAGCTCCCCGGCACCGGAACCACCAAAACCGGAACTTTCCGGTGGTTCCGGGAAAACCGTCGCGACCCAGACCATTTTTGCCAGCTTTCCGACCGGATCCCGCCGTCCCGCCCATTTCCCGACGCGACGAAGGCCAAATCTTCCCAGATCCCGCCGGTAACCCGTTTCCCGGTCCACTTCCCGGCCAAATTTTATTTTTTGATGATTTTGAGTTTAAAACTTGAAATTTCTTGATAATTTTTGAAGATTAAGTATAAATTGATAGTTGTGAACTTAAATGTAGTGTTGATTTAAGGTTTGTGTTCATGATTCTAATTTTTTGTAATTAATCCGAATTATTTGGTAATTTTTTGATTATTTAGTGATGATTAAGGTTATGATGAAGTGGTTTATTGATTTATGAAGATATTTTGTGACTTGTTTTTAATTTTAGAAATTTTGTGTTGATGTTTGTAATTTTTTTGGATTTAATCCGAATTATTTGATAATTTTGTGATTAGTTAGTGATGATTAAGGTTTATGATGAACTTGTTTATTGATTTATGAATAAATTTGTGACTTGTTTTTAATTTTAGAAATTTTGTGTTGATGTTTGTAATTTTTTTGGATTTAATCCGAATTATTTGATAATTTTGTGATTAGTTAGTGATGATTAAGGTTATGATGAACTTGTTTATTGATTTATGAAGAAATTTTGTGACTTGTTTTATCCTACGTACTTTGTATGTTTTTTTTGTATATTTCTTTTCTGAATTCCCCTCGGTAAATACCGGTATTTGACGGCATTCCTCTACGGTAACGGTAAGTTCAACGGTACCGGTTTCCTTTTTTTTTCTCGCTTCCCCCGGTATTCCTTTACGGTACGGGCGGTTACCAGTAAATTCGAAGGCTCGGAACGGTAACGGTAACGGTATTTGGATCTAGCCTATGTTTGACAATTTTTAGGGATATAGCCAAATGACTTATGTGGCAATAATTAAGGTCTGATTTGGCCTTATTTATTAACAAATTCGTCACTTTCTCTCTCCTATTTTTTTCAAATAATTTTTTTTGTATCAAAACTTCAAAAATTCATATCTTTCTCATACGAACTCGAAATTGAGTGATTTCAGATCCTACAAATTCGTGGCGTCGAGATCTTCAAAAATAGACCCATTGTGTTTGATGAAAAATTATATTTAATGTATCATAGTTACGTTTCCATTTATTTTTTTGATAATTTCAAAAAATTTCAGTTATTTCCATATTTAAGGTAATAACGTGATTTTTCTACATCTATGGTATTAAACATGATTTTTCATCAAACACAATGGATCTATTTTTGAAGATCTCGGCGTCACGAATCCGTAGGATTTGGAATCACTCAATTTCAAGTTCATATGAGATAGATATGGTTTTTTGAAGTTTTTATGTAAAAAAAAAATGTAGGAAAAAAGTAAGAGAGAGAAAGTGACGAATTTGTTAATAAATAAAGGTAAATCAGACATTAATTATTGCCACATAAGTTTGTTGGCTATTTCCCTAAAAATTGTGAAACATAGGCTAAAAACAAATTTCATAGTTTCATTTTGGCTATTTCGCTACACTTCCCAAAATTTAAACCTGGATCTTGACGAACGGCGCGACTAGCATTGACCAACTAGAGGGAAAAAAAATCTTGATGATTGAAATAGGACGAATTGAGATTTTCTTGAATCCAAATTCAACTTCTAATCTTCAAACACTGTCTCCTAAAACAAAAAAGAAAAAAAAAACTTAGTAAAAATATTATAAAAATTTAAACCTGGATCTTGACGAACGGCGCGACTAGCATTGACCAACTAGAGGGAAAAAAAATCTTGATGATTGAAATAGGACGAATTGAGATTTTCTTGAATCCAAATTATTTGTAAGTCTAGGGTTGTTGTAAAGATTTCTAAAATAAAAATAGGGATTTCGAAAATAATTGTTAGTGTTTGTTAGTGTTGTTTTTGTTCGTTCATGTTTGTCAGTATTGTTTTCGTTCGTGTTCTATGGGGAACTTGTTTTGTTAGTTTGTGTATATTTTTGTTAATTTGTTGTGTGTATATTGTTAATTCACTGAATTGAAAACTTGTTATTTATGTATATTTGTTCTTGGGTTATACTTGTAAGTTTCTGTGTATTCTGTTAACTTGTGTATATGTTGATAATTCTATTATTGGGTTTTTGTCTCAATGTTTTTCATTGGTGTATGATGTTATTGTCTTAATAATTACGAAAATAATTCCATAGTTATTGGGTTAAAACTTGTTAATGTACGTATATTTTGTTAATGCACTGAGTTTGTGTGATTTACGTAAATGTACGTATAATTTTGTTAAACGAAAAATGAAACAAGATTAAAAAAAATATGTTGCTATATATCAAGTAAGATTTAATTTCAGAAATCAAATCGTAGTTGAATTGCTTATTACAAAACAATATATATAGGGTTAAAGCAGGAATAAAAAATTCAGGTTCAATGCCACGGGAACAATGTATATTGATCAATTTCAGATAAACAATAAATTAGATATAAGACTCGGGCATAGAAAAGTTCCCCTCCAAATCCCATAATAAACCGATAAACGTAGATATAAACAATTCCTTCATCGGATCCGAAAAATAAAAGGTTCCAAAAGGAAATAAGATATTAGATTTAACAAACACTATCAGATAATCAAGGTCTAAAGCAAAATTCTTATAACTAACCTTCTCTCTTGTACGTTATAGACAAATAGTGTTTCAGTACGGCCATGAAATAACAAACCTTCAATTTTAAAGAGACTTCAGCGGCTTCCAGCAAAAAAAAGGAGATAAAGACAAGAATTCAGTTGCTTGTACATATTCAGATATTTCGATAAAAAAATGTACATATATAGATACTTGAGTGACAAAGCTGCGAGTTCACTCAAACATCTTTTGCCCACCATATGTAGTGATGATTTTGGACATTTCTCTCTCATAGGCTTCCAAATGCTCCTTCGGCATTGTAATCAGAGAGGTTTTGGAGAGAAAAAGTTGTGTTGTTTTCATTCACGTAATGGGTATTTATACAAGTTTAGACAAGAAATGTAAAAGAAAGAAATGAATTACAATAAATACATAATATTCTATTCTAATAACTACCCAATATTACGTTCACATTCACTACCCAATATTATGTTCACATTCTAACACTCCCCCTCAAGCTGGAGAATATATGTTAATCATGCCCAGCTTGTTACAAAAATATTCGACCCGAACCCCATTAAGTGCCTTCGTGAAAATGTCTCTTATTTGATCGCATGTTTTTATATATGAGGTGGAAATCAAGCCTTGTTGAATCTTTTCGCGAACAAAGTGACAGTCGATCTCAATATGTTTTGTTCTCTTGTGAAAAACTGGGTTGGATGCGATATGGATGGCAGCTTGATTGTCGCACCATAATGTTGCTAGCAAAGTGACGTTGAAGCTTAATTCAGTCAATAGCTGTTGTATCCACATTATCTCTCATGTTCCTTGGGCCATCGCTCTGTATTCCGACTCCGCACTTGATCTTGATACGACATGTTGCTTCTTGCTCTTCCATGAGACCAAGTTTCCTCCAAAAAATACGCAATATCCAGTAGTTGATCTTCTGTCTATCTTAGACCCTCCATAGCCTGCATCTGTGAAGCATTCAATCCGATTATGACCATGATTTGAGTATAGGATTCCACGTCCTGGTGCTCCTTTCAAGTAACTCAAGATCTGTTCCAATGCTGCCCAATGATCAACTATCGGGGACGCCAAGAATTGACTTACTATGCTGACGGAGTATGCAATGTCTGGACGAGTAACGGTGAGGTAGTTCAACTTGCCGACCAATCTTCTATATCTTTCAGGATCATCCATTGGTTCTCCCTCCTTAGTAAGCTGCATGTTGGGAGTCATTGGGGCACTGCATGTTCTGGTACCTAATTTTCCTGTTTTGGAAAGCAAATCAAGGTGTTGTTCTCATTCACGTAATGGGTATTTATACAAGTTTAGACAAGAAATGTAAAAGAAAGAAATGAATTACAATAAATACATAATATTCTATTCTAATAACTACCCAATATTACGTTCACATTCTATAA
Source organism: Urtica dioica subsp. dioica (assembly GCF_054948205.1). NCBI lineage: Eukaryota > Viridiplantae > Streptophyta > Magnoliopsida > Rosales > Urticaceae > Urtica > Urtica dioica. The sequence continues at coordinate 16,984,608 of NC_142765.1, forward strand.
TAACTACCCAATATTATGTTCACATTCTAACAGGCATCATATTGCCCAAGTTTGTATTCAGTAACAATCTCATAAAACCCTCTAGTTTGGACAAAAAAACACCGATTTCTCTAACCATAACTCTAGCTTAGCCAGTGCCTGAGGAAGTGAAAGAAAAACAGGCCTTCTTAAGTTTACTCTTTACAACAAATATATATTCCACTCCATAAATCTACGTACGTGCTTTTTTCTTTCAGTGTAGTTCCAGTACATAATGTATATATGATGTAAGTATATTTTCTTCATCTGTTCAATCTACAAAAGAAAGGAAAAAAAAACAATGCTATGGTGGTGTTAATCTCAAATGACGGAGAACATTTATTTATCTAGCGAAACAACATATTATACCTTCTGAGGACTCATCATCTAGCGAAACAACATATTATACCTTCTGAGACTAATGTTTTGAGTTCTTTACAAAAAAAAAAGAGACTAATGTTTTGAACATAAAAGGTTACTCTTACTCTTAGCAAGGGCTCGATTTTTTTGTACGAGACGTGCTGTGTTTTCGAGCGTGCTAGTCTGATCCGAGTTCTTAATTGAGCCTTGACCCACTGGAGAGCCTATTCGATGGGGATTTTAAGACCAATTCTGAGCTGGGGTCTGAGGGATTGATTGTCGCCTAGGCATTGAAGGTGGATTTAAGATTTTCTCCGAAGATTGTAGCTCTTTGCACACCTGCCATACTATAAGAATTGGTGAAGACAACAATGCTGACAAAAATACAAAGAAAAAAAGGACTTTTTTGGCGTAATCAATGAAGCATAACTACATGTAGTTACCTGTTGCGAAAGCACATATCCCCGACCAAATCCTCTTGACCGCCCTAAAACTACAGAAGTAAAAAGCCGACACGTGAACACAAGTTTCACAGCAAGTATACCAAATTAAGCATATGGGTAAAGATAACATAACATACTTGATGGTGCATCAAAATTGGGTCTTTGGGCTTGGTGTTGAACTTTGGAGGATGAGTCTTGACCCACCAAAGGAGTCGTGTTTTTGAGCGTGTGATTAGTTTGAACCGGGTTCTGACCAATTGGAGGGACTGATTCTTGCGCGCTCTGGGAGGTCCATGTCAGCCAAATACCAACATTATCTCTTTTCATTGCTATAGCACATAAATAATCCAACTTTCACAAGAAATACAACTATTGGGATAGTCTGTAGAAAAAAAATGTTCAGAAATTCGAAGAAATATTAATATGGATGCGGACTTTTGAAAATCACCTCGCTTGTGGCTTCATTGAAAGTCTAAAACTCTTCCATTATTGCGAGTTCATTTCGCTGGTTTGAAGCTCCGGGGACTAAATGTGCAGCCTTATATACCACAATAGCTCTTTAAGCGGTACACAACTCTTTAGTCCCGTAATCTCGGGATTTTTTTAATCAATAGTTCTAATGCTAGACAGAATTGAGAAACCCCAATGTATCTTTCCCAAGAAAACTTGAATTAGTGACTAAAACTTTTATCGAGACTCTTTAGACAGAAAGTGATACAAAGAAAAAAAAAATTGAGCTATCAAAGCTCACACATCAGTTCAATGATTTAGAAACTAGAAAGTATGATCGTCTCAAAAACTTACAGAGACATGATATTCATGTGACGAGAAAATTGTGGAAATCGAGACTTCCATTTATCGCTAACCCCAACTTGACTCGGATTGCTATCCGTCATTTGAAGCTGGTCAACTAACTATCATAATTCCACTGAAAACGAAAACCAAAGAAGCGATTGAAAAGGAATCTTGGGCGCTCAAGAGTTCAAGTACGGAAATGAAAGTAATTTCCAATACAGAATGTAAATGGAAAGAGTCAATTGTATGAGCACTGAAAAAAGAAACCGAATGAAAACAATATAAAGAAAAGAAGAAAGAACAATTCAGCGATCAAAATAATACATGGAATCGGAAAATCAAATAGTGACGATTAAAGACAGAGGATGGAATAGTTAACCAACCGAAAAATTATTTCTTTACGGAAAAGTCAAACCTTTTGGTCGACTTGGCTTTGTAGAAAAACTTTCGAACCTTCAGATAAGTCACTCAATCGATTCCCCACCTATATTAATATGCAAGAGACCGTGTACATTTACGTTAATACCCCGTCCTTACAAATATGCATTGTATATACAAGCTCCCAAAATACAATTAAGACTAATTGGTATTTGGTTATACTATTACTACTACTAGTACCCAAGGATTAAAATACCAACATCGATACCGATACCGAAATTTTAATTTAACTGATATATCAAGGGATATTGTTGATGTCGAAATCTGTTCCTCAACAATCACGAAACTATATATATTATATTAAGTATATCATTTTATTTGTATGATGTGGATCTCAAGAATTCGTCGTAATTAGAATTGAATTTCAAAAGAATTATGATGAGTAGTGAGAATAATAGCGGAAAATAGACTGGAAAATAACTTCTTTTATTATTGATTTCAATCGAGTACAAAGCAATATCATATTTTTTTTTGGAATACAGAATATTAAATATATATCTCAAAAATATAGAATCACGTCCCTGCGAAATCTGCTTCGTCCTTTATTTATAGGTGAGATCGTTGCTCTTCTGCCATTGATCTGGTGGACACGTGGTCGGTCTGGAGCATTCTGCGATGCTACGTGCGGAGTGGTTTGGCCTGTTCTCACGAAGATTCAGTATGAAGACCGCTTCTTCTGGACTCATGAGGTGGTCAGCTTGGAGACCGCTTCTTCCGGACTCATGAAGTGGTCAGCTTGAAGACCGCTTCTTTCGAGCTGACGGGGTGGATGCTGAGGGCTGGTTCTGTCCGTGTGATCTAGATCCGAGCGGGCCGGGCGTGGTTAGATCTTATTAATCAATCGAGACCCAAAATTTAAATCGGGCTTCTGGGGAAATGCCCAAATTATAGGGTTATATTCTAGTACCCACAATAAGTCCCCCAAAGTATATTTAATTTATGTGAATATTAAGTATGCTTTAAATTTCTAAGCCCGAGTTAATAGAATATATATTTTTTTATGATCCGAACTGAATTCCGAACTCGTATGTCCACGTGTTGTAGTCATAACGTTCATAATGGCAGGTGTCAAACTGACTTTCACTTTTCCAGGCCGAGTCAGTTAAGATTCCTACTTGAGTGGAATTTGAAACGAAATTGACACTCCATTATTATTAATAAATAGGGCTTTTCGCATTCCAATCGATTCATTCGTTTTTAATCCCCCAAAGATTCAAAATCAGGTATCTTTCGTTTCATTTCTCTCTCTCTATTTTTTCTTATTTTCGTCAGAGCTTATCTCTCTAGGCGTTCTCCTTACCAGTTTACCTCGGCTTTCGACCGGGTTACTCAAGAATTTTCTTAGACCAATTTCTTAGATGTCTATCCAAAGCACCCCAGAGAAACTCGATGAAATTTCAAAGGACCTCAGAGGACCTACCACGGTTTCTGAGGACGAACTCGTCAAATTTTTCGACGAATACGATATCCCTCATAACGTGGCCTTGGCTCTCCCTAGCCCCGAATTTACAGCCTCCGACACTTCTGCAGGCTATTGTTGCGTGTATGAAATATTTTTCAAGGGTTGCGGGCTTAGGTTTCCTGTGGACCCTTTGCTTTTAGAATACCTAGAAGCCTTAAAAATATCCATTCCCCAAATGTGCCCCAATTTCCTTAGGAAAATCTCTGGGTTGATTACCTTAGCCAAGGAGAACGAGGTCGAGCTCACGGTGGCCGACCTGGTTCGTTTGGGTCATATTAAACGTAACTCCAAACTCACCCCGGTTACATTTTATCTTGCTAATGCTGTGGGTCGAGGTATTTTAGAAGGGTTACCTGAGAAAGACAGTCACTGGGGTCGGAGAAGATTTTTCTTCGAGATAAATGAGCATTCGGTCGGCTCGTTTCATCAAAGGTTGCGCCTTGAGTGGGCTACTACTCCGGGTATAGAATTAGGATTTGCCCTTATGATACGTTAAATATTTTTTTTTTACTTGTGTATGTTTTCTGTGCGTTTTTGCTTTTTTTTTTTATAGCGAAAATAACAGCGCCCAAGGTCGACGCCGAGTTCCTGGAAAAACTCGAGGTATTGCGAACTGGAAGTTTGGATTGGAAATACTTCAGCTTGGATCGCTTCGTCGAGTCCGGTTATTGGACCCGTCTTAGGATTGATCGAGGTGTCCCTGGTGAGTACAAACTCAAGCTTGATCAGACTTGCAGAAAGTGTTACATTGGAATGCTTCATTTATTTTTATTTTTATAGGCGGGGATCGTGAGGAAGGTGACATGGATGCCGAGGTTGATTACGTGGCCGAGAAGAAAAGACTTCGTCAGGCCAAGAAGGATGCTCAGAAGGGCGAGGTGTTCCAAACCACCGAAAGTTCGGCCGTTCTAGAGCAAACGATGGAGAATGAGGATTACTCGTAGGGCGAGCTCACCTGGTCCGTCTGATAGCGTTGAAGTTGAGGGGCGCATTGAAAAGAGTCCTCAACCTGTCCGGGTTGAGTCTGAGGTGGCGTTGCGATCGCCTGTGAGTGTCGTGAAGAGGAAAGCCGGAGTGGTTAAGCCGACTCCCGAAGTCGAGGTCGTGGCCAAGAAGAGCAAGGGAAAGAAGCATTCGAAGGAAGATGTTTTCATCTCGGCCGACGAGGTAGAGAAAGGAGAGAGGCGGGTTGCAAAAAAGAAGAAGGAGAAGGTTGGTTTTGTGGGAAGTGGTGGCGAGGCGACTGCCCAATTGCCAGAATCGGCTGTTCCAATCGAATCTGCCAAGAGTGCTGGGGTAGTGGATACTGAAGGGAGCTTGCCCTCCAAGGATGCTGCTCCGAAGGAGAAGGGCGCGGTGACTGGTCCCAGTGAGCTGACTTCTTCGGGTCCCACATCCCCTGACGAGGTGCCCAGATCCGACTCGAAGCTGAATAAGGTGGTGATTCACTTTGAGCGCAACCATCCCATCTATGAGGATGGCAGTTTGTCAGCCTTCCTGATGAGGCAGATCAGGTACCCTACCGCACCTTTGGGCAAAGTAAGGGCTCTGAGGGGTGCCAACATCTATAGGGGGATGTCCATGGCGGCCACGAAGGTATCAATTCTTCTTGAGTTGTTATATATTATCCCCCCCCCCCTCCTTTTTACCATTGTTGATTTCATCTGGTGTTTGTCTTAACGAAGTATCAAGCCGAGATCAACAAGGGGGTTTATGCTTATGAGCACAAAATCCGAGTGGCGGAGAAGAGGATTCGTGAACTGGAACGATCTTTGGAGGCTTCGAGGGGGCGGAGTGCCGAGGTGAAAGCTCTGGAAGAAGAGGTGACCGGGCTCAAGGGCGAACTGGCGAAGAAAGAAGACAAGCTGAAGCACGCTCGGCTTGATCAAAAGATGCTCCGCGACCTTGGAGTTGAGGCCCAAACAGCTCGTTCAGAGTTGAAAGAAAAGGAGCGGCAGCTTAGCATTGCTCAATCGCAGATCGAGGAGTACCAGGACTGGGTTACCTCGCTGGAATCGAGCAACAAGGATTTAAGTGCCTTTGCCAATCGAGCTGCTGCTGACTTCAAGAGGGCTAATGCTCATATCGCCCAGTTGCAGAAGAGCGCCAAAATGATCAAGGTTCAGGCTACTCGATCTGGCCGGAAGGCAGCCTCTGCGAAGTATCGGAGCGTTATCTCCAAATACCAGGCTCACCTCACAGCTCGTGCTGCGGCCGGGGCGCTGGAAGATGTGGTGGCTGGCGAGCTCGACGATGCCCCCGAGGTTCTTCAGGAGGCGAAGGACGATATTGCCAAGTTCACCGCGGATTTGTCTGCCGAGCCTCTCCCCGACCTCGCAGGTGCGGAAGATGTGACTTTCACCCCGTACTCGGAGCGGGTTTCTCCCGAAGGCGGCCTTGAGGATGTCTCGGTTGCGATGGACATCGATCAGTACGGCTCGAACGCTGGCCTGACTATGGCGGGAATTCCTAAGGAGACCGAGGTCGTCCAGGACGTCCCTGAGTCCGGAGCCTGAGAGGGTTCTTAGTAAATTTCCATTGTTTTGTTTTTTGTTTTGAATGATTATGGGCCCATTTGTTTTTGGGCAAGACTACTACGCTTTTTTCCTTTTTTTGTAATAATTATTAGCTCTGATGATTTCGGCCGTGGGGTCGTTTTCACCGAGCTCTACTTTTGTTTGACTCCGGGGTCGGAGTTTTAATTTGACTTTTATGCATGTTTATGATTTCTCAAACTTTTGCTAAGTCTTTTCATTTCGACTGCCATTATGTAGGATTGGACAAATTCTTCCGAGCTGGATGATAGTATGTTTTATGAGGTTCGGTAGGAGTAGTCTGGATCCATTCGTTATATATGAGGAACTCCTCCCAATTTGTATGTATTAATTAAGTTCGCTGAAGGTGAGCTTTCAGTTCGCTCAATATACTGCGGAGCGGATTGAATGGTCTGCTGCTTAGTCGGTTAAAAGATTTCGCTAAGCCTTTTAGCTCCTTCGAGCTGGATGACTTATTGTATGAATTCAACTCGATCAACTCTTGTTTGTTTTATCCAGTGAACCATTTCGCTGATTATGAATCGTATGAGAACAGCTAAGTGTTTTTAGCTCGGTCCTTGTGGTCTCGTCATAGGGTAAATTACGAATTGGGTAATCAATCCTATGCCGAGAATGGTTCGGGTTCGCTATCAAAGAAACTGTTTTGGTTCGTAGTCATTTTTTTAGCCCTTTTTCCGGTGATGCGTTGTGAAAATTCGCATCCCGATTGTGCTTTATGTGTGTTGAATTTACGAAGTATGATGCCTTTATCTCAGCCCGCTGCTCGATGTTCAGCGGACTGAAATGTATTCTGATCATACTCTCGATTTGTTATGTAACGTAATGTTTTGTATTACAGTTTTCAAGAGCGTGTGAATGATCCTTTAATGAGGTATTCAGATGCTTTGATGGCCTCGATGCCTATGGGAGACGTTTGTGTTTTATTTTTATGCCATCTTAATTTTCAGTAATTCAAAGGGATCTCATCTTAGTGTTATCCAATCATACTGAGAGCCTCGATGCTGTGAAGATGTCAAGGGTCCGTCCTTGATCTTGTGAAGGTTGATGACTCGGTTGGTGGTTTGTTTGAAGGAGCACCATGCGGAGTCAAGAGTCCGTTACTCGTTATTTGTCGCGTTACAAACCTTGTGTTTAAAATTTTGGATGGGGTTGAGCCTTGGAATCAAGGTTGCCTACGTACCCAATGAATGGGATCAAGCCGTGACGTAGTTCGATTGGGGGTTCTACGTGGTTTAGACATAGTATTTTTAAGGTTTATGATATTCCAAGACCTTAGAACGGGTATTCCATTCAGAGTTTCTAGTTTGTAAACTCCTGGGTGAACCATTTTCGTAATGCGATAGGGTCTTTCCCAATTTGCTCCCAATTTTCCAGCGTTAGGTTCTGTCGTGTTCTGGAATGTTTTCCTAAGAACGAGATCCCCTACTATGAAGTGGCGGAAGCGCAAGTTTTTGTTGTAATGTCTGGCGATGCTCTACTGGTATTGCAACATTCTGACCATAGCTTGATCTCTTTTTCCCTCGATGAAGTCGAGGGAATCAGAGAGTGCGAGGTTGTTGGCGTCTTCATTCTCGTGTGCACACATCGTCCTTATGGTTTGGATTTCGTGTTCTACGGGAATGACTGATTCAACACCGTGCACTAGAGAGAACGGGGTTTCTCCAGTGGGGCACCTAGGACTGGATCGATAGGCCCAAAGGGCTCCTGGGAGCTCGTCAGCCCATCGACCTTTCTTAGCGTCAAGCCTTTTCTTTAAAGAGTTTACAATAGTTTTATTGGCGGCCTCGGCATGGCCATTGCCTTGTGGATATCTAGGTGTTGACATTCTTAATTCTATTATGTGGTTTAAACAGAATTGTCTAAACCTTTTTTTTATATGAATTGAGAACCATTGTCGGTAACAATTTCTTGTGGGGCCCCATGTCGACATATGATGTTCTTCCATATGAAGGTTTGAACGTCGATGTCTTTGACTAGGGGTAGGGCTTTGGCCTCCATCCACTTAGAGAAATAGTCGGTGATGACTAATAAAAACTTTAATCCCCCGGGGGCGGTAGGCATTGGTCCGATGATGTCCATTGACCATTTCATGAATGGGTATAGGGACGAGATTGAAGACAGCACCTCGGCGGGCTGCTTTATGTTCGGGGCATGCCTTTGACACCTATCACAACGTCGGGAGTGCTTTTCGCAATCTTCTACCATCGTTGGCCAGTAGTATCTTTGCCTTTTAATCTTTACGGCCAGGGCTCTTCCCCCGGCGTGGCTCCCACAATCCCCTTCGTGGATCTCGGAGATAATGCGGGCTGATTCGCTCTTGGACACACATCTAAGATATGGTCCAGCGAAGCTCCTTTTAAAAAGAACATCGTTGATGATGCAAAACCTAGCGCAAATTTGTTTTAATTTCCGCCTTTTTGACTTATCGTCAAGTGCATTTCCCTCCTTGATGTATTTCAGGATGTCGTCTCTCCAGTACCCCACTTCTATTGTCATTATTGTGTTAATGCTAATGGCGATAGAAGGTTTTTTGATTGATTCGACCGGGATGATTCTAGTGAGTTCGGGGTCCGACGTTGAGGCCAGAGCTGCTAAAGCGTCGGCGGACGTATTATCTCCTCTCGGGATTCTTGTGAGCTCGAAGGCTTCGAAGTTCTTTGTAAGATCCCGTACTACCTTCACGTAAGCTTCCATACGTTCGTCTCTCGTTTCGAATTCTCCACTAAATTGGTTAGCAACGAGTTGAGAGTCGCAATATGCGCTTACTTTTTTTGCCCCGCATGCTTTAGCTAGTTGCATACCTGCGATTAGAGCCTCGTACTCAGCTTCATTGTTTGATGCAACGAGTCAAGTCGGAATGATTGTTCAATTACCTCACCATGGGGTGACACCAGGTGTATCCCCACGCCAGAACCTTGTTTTGATGAAGCGCCATCTACGTTCAAAGTTCAAACACCATCGTCGGGGTTGGTCTCGGTCACATCTCTTGGCAATTCTACAAGGAAATCGGCAAGAACTTGTGATTTCGCACATGTCCTTGCTCGGAATTCGATGTCGTATTCGCTTAACTCCACTGCCCATTTAGTCAATCTTCCGGATTGATTTGGACTGTGGAGGAAAGTTCGCAGCGGCTGGGTTGTCATTACGATAATCCTATGTGACTGGAAATACGGCCTTAATTTCCTGGCTGAAGTAACGATAGCTAGTGCGAGCTTTTCCATAGCAGGGTAACTTGTTTCGGCGTCGACAAGAGATTTGCTAATGTAGAATACTGGTTTTTGATCTCCTCGATCCTCTCGAACTAGAACGCTGCTTATGGTAGCGTGTGACACGGCCATGTAGAGATAGAGTGGTTCTCCAATTGCGGGCTTTACGAGGACTGGGGGCTTGGCCAAGTATTCTTTCAGCTCACCGAATGCTTTCTCGCATTCATCGTTCCATTTTGACTCCTTGTTTGATTTCAGGAGCTGGTAGAAGGGTAAACATTTATCCGTCGACCCGGAAATGAAGCGATTAAGGGCAGCGATACGGCCTGTGAGCCTTTGCACCTCTCTCTTACTTCGGGGAGATGACATTTCGCGCAATGCGCGGATTTGATCAGGATTCGCCTCGATTCCTCGTTGCGTGACCAAGTATCCTAGGAATTTTCCGGAAGACACTCCAAACGAGCATTTCTCGGGGTTCAGTTTCATTTGATATTTATTTAATACCTCAAAACATTCTTCCAAATGTTCAACGTGATCATCCTCTCGGAGTGATTTAACTAACATATCATCGATGTATACCTCCATATTCTTACCAATTTTCTCAGAGAACATTTCGTTTACGAGTCGTTGATACGTAGCCCCGGCATTTTTTAGGCCAAATGACATTACTTTGTAGCAATAAGTCCCTCTGTCTGTAATGAATGCCGTTTTTTCCTGATCGTCTGGAGGCATAAGGATTTGGTTATATCCCGAGAACGCATCCATGAAGAAGAGCATTTTGTGCCCAGCTGTGGCTTCGACTAGCTGATCGATGTGTGGTAAAGGGAAGCTTTCCTTGGGACAAGCTTTATTGAGGTCAGTGAAGTCGATACATACTCGCCATTTACTGTTTTTCTTCTTTACTACTACGGTATTAGCTAACCAGTCTGGGTATTTTACCTCTTGAATTGACCCGACTTTTAGTAGTCGTTCCACTTCGTCGTTGATCACCTTGGCCCTGTCGGGGCCGAGTTTTCGACGTTTTTGTTTGATGGGTTTGAAGCTGGGGTCAACGTTGAGTTGGTGAGACACAACATCGATGCTTATGCCTGGCATGTCTTCGGTGGACCATGCGAATGTATTTTTGTTTCTTTTTAGGAAGGTTATTATATCCCTTCTTATTTTTCCTTTGAGCTCGGAACCGATCTCAACACGGTGGTTTGGGTTAGATCCATCGAGCTGCACTTGGGTTGTTAGCTCGGGACGAGGGGAATCTTGTTCTTCCAAACGTTCCTCTCCTCCCTTTGTGTCTTGCAGAGTGGAAATAATGGTTCCGATAGTCATTAATTGCTATGGGGTACCGTTCAACAATTTTGTCTTTATTTTGTGGTTGCTCATGTAACACATTCGCGACGCTTCTTGGCTTCCACGGATTTCCGCGACCCCTTTTGGAGTAGGGAAGTGGACACATTGGTGGTATGTGGATGGGACGGCTTTCATACCGTGAATCCATGGTCTCCCAAGTATTATATCGAACGGAGATGGACAGTCGAGAACCACGAACTCGACGAGCTTATTAATTCCGGCTGTTCGGACAGGGAGTTTGATTACTCCCATAGAGGGTGTTACCAGGCCATTAAAACCGGTCAGCTCGGTTGGTTCCCTTTCGATGTCGGTTTCGTCGATGTTCATCCTATTCAGAGTACTTCTGAAGATCGTGTCCACTGAGCTTCCTCCATCGATCAGGATCCGGGACACAATGCCGTTTGATATATCTAGTTCGACAACCAGAGCATCGTCATGTGGTGCGACCAGCCCTCTTACCTCACTTTCCTTGAAAGAGATTAACAGTTCGTCTTCACCTTCTGGTTTAAGACTAATAAGGGTGTTCTTTAGCTGACGCTGATAAGCCTTTATGGAGTTGATCGATTCCCTACAAAACTTTGAACCTCCAATAATACAGTCGATTCTAGGTTTTGTTTGTGAATCGGGTTGAGTGTCTTGTTCATCACTTCTTCCCCTTTTACCGGGAGAAGGGTTTCCTCGGGGTTGCGAGTTGAAAGTCTTTTTCTTAGGAGGGGGTCCCAAGTCAATTCCTTTCAGCTCCCCTTTAGTGAATTTTTCTGCCAGGACTTTTCTCATTGTTTCACAATTGAGCGTACTATGGCCATTGCTTTTGTGGAATTCGCAATAAGCATTCGGGTCTCTAGTCCATTTCTTACTAGTGCCTTCGCTGCGATTTCCATCGTTCACATTAAACGCGAAGCCTGGCGGGGCCTCCGCTTTCCTTGGGATCGTATTCCCTTTCCAGTTGGGTCCTACTGCCTGCGAGTTTCCGGGGATTAGATTTCCCTGTGGACTTTTCTTGATACCATGCTTCTTAGCCAGGAAACTCCTTTCTTCTTCGGCTCTTGCGAAGTTCGATGCGAGGTGAATCGCATCTTCAATGGTAGGTGGCCTGTTGACTATCATCTCTTCTCGGAAACGAGAATCATGCCATAGTCCATTTTTCAGGGCGGTCAAAGCCGAATCGTTATCGATGTTCGGGATTTTTGCCATGATGCTTTTGAAGCAAGTCATATAGACTTTAAGGGACTCAGAGCTGGTTTGCTGGGTATTCCATAGGTCAGCCATGGTGGCCTCGTCTTCGACGAGCATAGAGTAGTGCTTAAGGAATTCGGTAGATAGTTTTTGAAAACTACCGATCGAACCTTCCTCAAGCCTGGAGAACCAATCCAAGGCGGCCTCGGTTAGGTTCTCAGCAAACAATTGACAATATCCTGCTTCGAGTTCGTGGTCATAAAGATAAGCTCGACCCATGGCAATTCGGAAAGCTGTCATGTGAGACTTAGGATTGGTCGTACCGGAGTACTTAGGGAGTCGGACCTTTCCTGCATCTCCAATCTTGATTCTACTAATGTCTTTTGAAAAGGGAGTTCGTCCCATTTCAGCTACTAGACGGTCAATTTCGGGAGCCGAGCTGGTGGCAGAGTGCATCTTGGAGTGAACAGCGCGGAATCTGTCATCTACCATTTTGCGAAACAGCTTCATTTTGGTCAACTCGGGCCTGGTGGTCACGAGCTCGGATCCTTCTGGGGTCACGAAAGTGACGGCAGCGGCATTACTAGTGACAGGCTGATTTTGCGCTGGAGCTTTGTCTGAGCTTGTAGGCGGATCAATTGGTGCGGGAAGTCGGGCTGATGGGACTACCCTCTCATCAGCACCAAGTGGACGAGGTGCGGGCTGAGGTGGCGATCCTCCCGGGGGAGGAGGAATCCTGCTGGAGCACGGCAAAGAGGTTGGGGTGATCATCCCGGGATGTGAATACATCCCTGGTTGAAACACTGGGTAGGAAGATCCTATCCCTGACGGGGTGACCGGGATCCTAGAGAAATCCAAACTAGTCACCGTCGGGAGAGCTCAATCTCCTACCTCCAGGGCGACAGGACGAACTGATGAACTCGCGATTTTAGCTGCAGCCTTATCGGCTGCGTACGCGGCTCTGAGCGCGGCCTAATCGGCAGCCAGTGATTCCAAGGCAGTCCGGGTAGATTGCTGGAACTCTCTATTCTCGGTCGACCCAGCGACCAGAGTTTCCAGAAGAGATTTGATCTCGGAGGTAACCTCTCGATTCATCTCATTCTGTTCATTTTCGTTAGCCATACTTCGCGATTTGAGCTTAACTCAATTCTTCGAGGTTAGAATTCTTGATTTCGAAAGTTCCCACAGATGACGCCAAATTGTTGATGTCAAAATCTGTTCCTCAACAATCACGAAACTATATATATTATATTAAGTATATCGTTTTATTTGTATGATGTGGATCTCAAGAATTCGTCGTAATTAGAATTGAATTTCAAAAGAATTATGATGAGTAGTGAGAATAATAGCGGAAAATAGACTGGAAAATAACTTCTTTTATTATTGATTTCAATCGAGTACAAAGCAATATAATATTGTTTTTTGGGAATACAGAATATTAAATATATATCTAAAAAATATAGAATCACGTCCCTGCGAAATCTGCTTCGTCCTTTATTTATAGGTGAGATCGTTGCTCTTCTGCCATTGATCTGGTGGACACGTGGTCGGTCTGGAGCATTCTGCGATGCTACGTGCGGAGTGGTTTGGCCTGTTCTCACGAAGATTCAGTATGAAGACCGCTTCTTCCGGACTCATGAGGTGGTCAGCTTGAAGACCGCTTCTTCCGAGCTGATGGGGTGGATGCTGAGGGCTGGTTCTGTCCGTGTGATCCAGGTCCAAGCGGGCCGGGCCTGGTTAGATCTTATTAATCAATCGAGACCCAAAATTTAAATCGGGCTTCTGGGGAAAGGCCCAAATTATAGGATTATATTCTAGTACCCACAGATATCTTATAACAATTTGAATACCGAACACCGATCATACCGATGATATATCGATTGTATATTAATTACCAACATATATATCGACGAAAATCTTATAACAAAATATAATTGGAAATACCCAATATATATACATATATACACACATATATGTCTCAAAATAATTATCATATGTTACTAATTCTTATATGTACTAAAATATTATTTATAATTAATTAATGATAACATTAATATTTTTAAAAATTATTACAAATACACGTATGATTAATTATTTTAGTAATTAAATAAACTTACATCTATATTATTTCACTTATATATACATATTTAACAATGATATTTTAAATAGATATATATGTATATATAATATAAAATGTATATATAATTTATACATGTTATATTCTTGCTTATATCTATATATACTTTTATAGATATGTATATATATATATATATATATATTTATATATATATATATACACTAGGGAGTGACTCATGTGCTACGCACGTGATGGCTTTTGCAGTGTATTTGAAAATAAGATTAAATGGAACGAATGAATGAAATTGATTTTTATCATTCTTTAAAGTGTATGTTTACTGAACACAGTAAGAAAATATTAATTCAGACTTGTGGTACATTAAGTGGAGTACCTCATATACTCACAGAACTGTGTATATCAACTCACACCAAGGACTTCAAAACATAATCTAAAGATCTGAAATAATCAATATTGTTATGCACCTATGAAATCAGTGGAAGAATTCCAAGCAAATAAGAAAAACAAAATACCCATTTGAAAGGAAAGTACATTTATTTCCATTATATAATATTTCCTACCATTAAACAAAGATACAGAAAACATGAGATCTTCGTTGGGGTGAGTCTCCAATGAGATACTCTCCGAGTAGTCATAGAGACTCTTCATTCAAATGTAACGAAGTTGGGTTCATCGATGTTGCTGGAGAATGGCTTCGTTATGAGTTTTGTTGAATCTGAATATCCTAGCACTCTTATTTTGGTCACTGCATAATATTTAATTCTCAAAGCTTTAGCTAGTTAATATATAAACCTAGCTAGTGTATATATACACACACACAAACACACACACACACACACACACACACACACATATATATATATATATATATATATATATATATATATATATATATAAAGAGGTAGTTTATATCATTGAGACAAATAAAGTAACACTAAACATATTTATATAGTCTAGAATGTTGATATCTTAGTATGAAAGACAAAAATGTTATAAAAAAAAATGAATGCAAAGAATCAGACGCAAATAAAAATGAGTGAAGAAACAACTTATATTGCTTACCCTTGTCATTGAAACATTCGCAAATCCAAAAACATGAAAGAACAGAAAGGTCGAGACAGATGACCTACCTTTGATGACATCGAGAGCGGAATTAGAAACTGTGAGAATCAAGGACAGAGAGGTCACAAAAATTGCTTTAAATGAGAGAGAGAGAGAGAGAGAGAGAGAGAGAGAGAGAGAGAGAGAGAGAGAGAGAGAGAGAGAACTTTTGTGTTTGTTTGTTAACTCAAACGTTAAGAACTTGAAATGAAGGTATATAATAATAGATGTCGAAAATGCTTTCAAAGAACGTGTAATTCAGGAAGTGGAGATATAGAATGAACATCTACTACCAATAGGCTGGTGACAAGATAAATTGAGTGTTCCTATTACTGACACGAGGTGAAAAAGATGAATAAATTTATGTGGCAAATGTCAACTATACGAAGAGAACGATTGACTCAGAACATGAGTAGAGTTGGCAAACAATATAAAATAAATAAATGCTTACTTATCTTACATAACAAATGAGCGACAATGAATCTTCCACTACAGCAATGTCAACACGTTATGATTGGTATACATTTGTTCCAAGTAAGTATGAAAATATTTGTTATGTTTTTTTTGGATATCAAGAAACAAAATCTAAATCTGGTTGGATCGAGTTATTATGAATAGTCATTGCTTTTTTGTTTATAATATTCAATTTGTTTAGAAACAAATAATATATAAAATAATGACATTATTATAAATAACTCGCATCGACGTGGTGGTTAGAGCTCCCGCCAAGGAAGTGGTCCGAGTCATTGCTTGTTATCCGTGGAAAATTAGAACGACTTTTTATTGATCAAAGAAAGAGAAAATAAAAAGGATCAACAAAACCTGCACTGGCATTCCTGGTGATGTGCATCAACTATCTCGAGAAGATCGTCCCGACGCTCGCCTCCGGCTGGCCCTGCTATGTCTCCATCGATCGGCACCTGTACTCTAGTCCTATTTTTCGTCAACTACACCGGCCTCGCCATCGCCGACTACTTTGCCGTGGCACTGGGCCTCGTCTCGCTGCCTTCTTTCGTGGTCCTCTCGGCCATGGCCATCCCGATGATCTAGCCGTGGCGCTGGATCCATATGTGTCAACGAAAACAATCTTCTTTTTCTTCTTTGTTGTCCTAATGCGTGGGCACTGACTATATAGTCTTTGTAATAATATACATTTTTTATTCAGGTGTAAAAGCCGTGAGAAAGATAAGCAAGTGTGTGGCATGGCATGCAAGCAAACACGTGTTTTGCATGCAAATATTTGTGTCGCTCGCAACTCTTA
The DNA here is from genome assembly GCF_054948205.1 of Urtica dioica subsp. dioica. NCBI lineage: Eukaryota > Viridiplantae > Streptophyta > Magnoliopsida > Rosales > Urticaceae > Urtica > Urtica dioica. The sequence goes on from NC_142765.1 coordinate 17,000,862, forward strand.
ATATTTGGCATTTTACAACGTCTTTATTTTTAACTATATATTTTTTTTCTTCTTCAAGAAAGAATCAATTGTGAGAGAGAGTATTTGGATAATGATTAGCTTATCAAATTTTGTTGACGGTAATACTCATGTACATGTGTATTTGTGTGCCTTTTGCATTCTATTTTGTCTATTTCTACCGATATACGTAAAAAAAAATTTCCTGCTAAAAAATAGATGCATTTTATCATTTTGAGTAAGAGCATTTATTTTTTCATTGTTGATTGCGGTTTGTAAGGTGTGTGGTCCATGAGCTTTGTGCGGATGCTAAGCAACTTGATCCTCAACATGCCTGCTTAACACTACCTTACATAAATTGTGCTAAAAAAAGTTGGTTGATTTATAACAATAAACGATAATATATAAAAGAAGTCCTCAATATGCTAACTGATAAACGACAAAACTATTTTATGCAAAATGTAATTGTGCTTTGGCTGATGTTGATTTTATGTAATCTTTTCTATCATTACACGAGTACCAACATATGTCGGTTTTATTCATGATCAAGTATTTAAACTTATAAAGTGTAAGGCTCTGTTGTTCATCAAGTAGGAGGTGGCTAGCATGCTGGACACATATTAAAAGTATATTATACGAAGAAACCATGTCAACCGTCTCCAGCCTACTATCCGTGCATATAAGTATAGTAAGGATATGTAACTTCTTCCTGCTATATGTACGATTAAGAAATATATATATATATATATATATATATATATATATATATATGTATGCAACGTGTAGAAAACATGCTGATGCAAAAGTTTTATATACTTTCTATGAATGATCGAAATACCGTTACTGTTTCGAGACTCAAATTTTACTGGTATCCGAAGGTAAGCCAGAGGAATACCGTGAAATTTAGAAAAGGAAAAGGAAAACTGTACCGTTGAGAATACTGTTACCGTCGAGAAATACCGTAAAATACCATACTTACCAAGAGGAATGTAGTGAATAAATATTTAAAAAAAAATCATACATAACATAGGATAAAAATAGAAAAAAAGTCTACAATAATAATTCAACAAAAATCCAACACAAACTTAATGACATAATTCAATACAAAGTACAAAATCAAAATAATTATAATATTCATGTTAAAAATCAACTAATTATACATATAATTTCTTATTCTACAACTAATTTAACAAAAAAAATTGAAAAAATTGGATACAAACTCCAATTAAACACAATAATGAAGTTAGAAACTAATAATTTGAGCTAAATCATCAAAAACTAATGACAAATTTCGTGAAGAACACTATATATCATCATATTTTAAGAATTGTCGGTATTTGAAGTTACCGGTAAGTTTTCGTCAGAATGCGTGAGAATTTGCCTAAAGACAACCGGAAAGTTGAAGGATTCCCCGCAAAACGCCGGAAACCGGAATGGTTTCCTCGAAATCCAAAAAAAAATTCGGTTTTGTGCATGCCGGTATCGGGACTAAAAAAAAACGGTTTATGGTCCGCAGAATTTCAATCTTTACTTTCTATGCAAGTTAAGTGTGTTTTGAAGATATAGTGTAGTTTTAAAAGTCCCACATATAAGAGAATTGAAACGCAATTGATTCCTTGCTTTTGAACAAACAGAAATGGTTATTTTAACTAGATTTCTAAATTATCCTTGATTGATATGAAAAATTACAATAAAAATATATGAACGATGAATCTTGATCTAATTGCAATTTTTTTTGGCTTAGACATCATATAGGAAAATTATAGAAAGATTGAATAAAATCCTCACCTTCATGATTAGCCTATTTTATTTAAAGTGATAAACCTTATATTCACAATAAAACTATTTAAACTTTTTTCATCGACCGGATGTAAATATCTTACATAATCTCAGCATTTCGAGTTTCGTTAATGATACTTTTTTATTTTTCCAATATTTTAGTATCATAACATCTAGAATTTTCAACAAATGCTGAGATTACAAACTAAGAATGCAAACTAATAAATGAAATTCAAGATCTACAAAAGATATTAAAAAAAAAAAAATCTTACACAAAAAAATTACAAACCTCTAATAAAGCGAGTTGAGAGCTGAGAATTAAAAATTGTTGATCGACATCTTGCGACGAAGGGGCTACAAACATCGGCGACGTCAAGCTCAACCAACATAGATTTCTCTCATGAGACAACGGCGGCAAGAGTCTCGAAACCCATTCTTCCTTATAAGCTTTAAGTGAGTCCTTGCTTCTTATTCGAAAATTAACATGATAGATTTTTTAAGGCTGTTTATTTTTCGTGGAAACTTTTTTATACAAGTTAATGGGGGGAGAGTTTGAACTATAAATACATCTCCCTTCACCAAGAGACCCAGCTCCAACCTCATTCGAGAAGCCGTTCGGAAGGGCCGGCCCCTCCCCTTCACCTGGTTTAGTCTCTCACTCCCTTTTTTGGACTCTTCAAGTCTATGGCCGCTCATAATAATACCGAGTCTCCCTCAAAGCAAGTATAAGTTCTTTCAGTTTAGAAAAGTTAATGCCTTTTTTACACCTCACATTTTCTCTAACTAAAAACTAAACGAGCTGAGACCTCTCACATGACGCTTAACAATCGGACTAATATTGAAAGCTGTAGAGAACGTCGAGAAAAAAATCTCTATACGCCTTTTTAGTTCAATCTCTTTCTTTTCTCCAAGTGACAAAGAGTCGGAAATCTCATTATAACAAGACAAAAACGACAAGTGGATTTCACCACTATTCGACTCACGTGCAGTTATGGCCTATATCGTACTGTTTAGGTTCTAAATGGAAGAGGAAAAAACGGTAAATTAAGGGGCCGTTTGGTTATGTTTTCTGTTCCCGTTTTCTATTTTCTGATTCTAAATTCTAGAAAACAGTTTTAGAAAAATTGTTTGGTTATGAATTTAGAAAACAGATTTAGAATCATGTTTCTGTTTTCTTTGAAATTTGTTTAGAAAACAGAAAACAATGAAAAGTTGTTTTCTATTTTATCTCTATACAATTGAATGGAAAACATAACTAAACAACATTTAAAATATTCTGAAACGTAATTCTAAATCTGTTTTTTAAATTTAAAAATTAGAATCAGAAAACAGAATTTAAAAACAAAAAACGAGTTTAGAAAACTAAACCAAACGGCCCCTAAACCAAACGGCCCCTAAGCAACTCGCCCATCACGGCACAGTGCACCTCGTCTCTCGGAGCACGCGTCGTTTCGTCGGCGATAATTGAGGATTAAATTAAAGACGATGTATGTCGTCAGCATGTAAAATTCTTTGAAATTTTTATTAGTTTTTATTTATTTAATAAATTTATTACACTGTAATCAGTATTGTTATTAGTTGGCTGCACCGTATTTTCTGACCGTTAGATTACTATCTTACGATTTTGATCTTGGTACGTCAGAAAGGATTTTCTTATTTCTTAATTTTTTTTTTGTTTGCTGTAGGAGAAGGAAGAGCAAAGAGAACAAAGGAAGAAGAAGAAGAAGAAGAAGAAGAAGCGGAAAAAGGTAAAATGGAAATAATTCGGATTTTGATTGGATACGTTAGGGCTTTATAGATTTGATTTGGCAATTTAGGGTCTGTGAAAGGTATTAGTTTGGAATTGTGGGTTTCGGAATTATAGAATCATTCAGAGAACGAACTACACTTTCTGTAATTTATTAAGTCAGATCATCTATGGTCAACCTTTTTCTGGTCCACTGATTTAAAAGGTCAAAGCTTTTAGGATAATTACCTAATTTTGCCACTGTCCCAATTCAGCCCCCCGAACAAAGTTTAGCTGAAGATTAAATTTTGACCGTCTGGGCATTTTTTATTCTCAGATTGGAATCCAAAGATTCTTGCACAATAGCATATCAGTTTTTTTTTTTTTTTTTTTTTAAATTTTATTTCATCTGTTCATGGTCAACGACATGGCTGTGTAAATATTATTATTATTTTTCTATTTTTGGGGTCTATTAAATAAATGGCGTAACTGGTTTGGGTAGAGAACAAGTAAACCAACACAAAGACCTACCGATTAGTTGGTTGTGATGTGGGTTGGTGTGTTTTTTGGGCAGTGATTTATTTATTTTTATTATTTATTTTTGGATTAGGATTAGGATTGGATTGGATTGGATTGGATTGATGGCTGGTATAAAAGAAGACCCAAGCCTTGTAATGAACGAAATAGGAGAAGAAGAGCACGTGAGTTCTGGGGAAACTAAAAACAACAAAAGCAATATGGGACCGCCAACCGGGAATTCGATTCACAGGTCTGGTTCACGGCCACAGCTTGACCTAAGCAAAGCCGCCATTCATGGAAGCTCGGAGGAGAGAGACCCCACGATTCTGTTGCCCAATCAGTCTGATGACATATCGTCTCATCTTTCTTTGGATATCGGAGGTTTGACTTTTTTTTTGTGTGTGTCTGTGTGGAAATGGGTTGGGCATGAAAAAGGATGTGAAATTTATCAGATTCTGTTAGTTACAGAATTTTTCCGGGATTCGATTGATTTATGGTTATGGTGTTGAGATTCAATTCTTCTGGAGTTCACTTTTTGCTTGACTTGTGTAGGCCATGGATGTTTAGCATTTTGTCTAAATAATTTTATTTTTATGTGTTTGGATTTTATGAACTTCTTCGCGGGAAATTCGGGTCAGCCTAGAAGTGTCTTGAAGCTTGGATATTTTTATTTATTTGCAGGATCACTTATCAAGTTGGTTTACTTTTCAAGACATGAAGATCCTTCTACTAATGACAAAAGGAAGAAGAGCTTTAAGGGTAGATTGGGAATATCTAATGGTAGCCGAAGAAGCTATCCCATTCTCGGTGGAAGACTTCATTTTGTGAAGTTTGAGACGCACAAGATCAATGAATGCTTGGATTTTATCGATTCCAAGCAGCTTCACCGCGGTGGTATTATTACACTACTATCATCCTTTGTGATCTACCATTTTTTTATTTTTATTTTTGCAACCCTTTTTCATTTTGTATTTTTTCTTATAAATGTACTTACCTGTACGTGGCTAGGAATTGATTCGCATTCTTGGCTTCCCGGCTCTCCATCTATCGAGAATACCAATATCAAGGTTTATTTATTTATTTATTTATTTTTTATTATCTTACTTTTGAAATACATCTTTTGATTGGTAAATCGTTAGTGGTCTGTTTCTCGAGTTATGATTGTAAATTTAGGCTTAATTTTTTTTTTCTTGTTAGCTTTGTATAAATACGATGATAACTCTTTTTACAGTCTGTTTTGATAATAATAGTAATAATAATAATAATCATAATTTTGTGTTGATGTATGTGAGAAGGCGACCGGCGGTGGTGCGTACAAGTTTGCAGACTTGTTTAAAAAGAGACTCGGTGTCACTCTCGACAAGGAAGATGAAATGCATTGCCTCGTCGCTGGAGCAAATTTTTTACTCAAGGTCCAAGTTTGTCGCTATATATTTTTTAAAATTTTCATTTATTTATTATTAATTATAAGACCGTCTTCTCTGTCTTCTAAATGATTTTAGAAGACACAACTTAGTTTCTTTTCATGACTCAGCTCATTATCATTGGAGTAACGATTTTCTCGACATAGTCAATGAGAGCAAGTAAAAATAAGTCATTGTTAGAACAAGTTAATTGTTTTTGTTCTTCTTCTTTTTTCTTTCTTGCCCCATTGTGGTTCTAGTATCTTGTGGGAAGTTGATTTGATACTGTTATTGTAAATATTTTAGTAGGCAATTCGTCACGAAGCTTACACACACAAGGAGGGTCAGAAAGAGTTTGTGCAGATTGACCACAACGAATTGTATCCTTATCTCCTTGTCAACATTGGGTCTGGTGTTAGTATGATCAAGGTATAAGCATAAATAATGCCTTTTTCCCATGTGTCTGTAATTTTTTTTTTTTGGAAAATGTAGCGGTGCATACATAAATTATTATTTGGTGCTAACGAATTGGAGTTCGGTCAGGTCGATGGAGAAGGGAAGTTTGAGCGTATCAGCGGAACAAATGTCGGTGGAGGAACTTATTGGGGCTTGGGAAAGTTACTAACAAAATGCAAGAGGTTAGTGTTTTTTTATTTTCTTTTCCTTCGAATTGATGCTATGTCTGTATTTAAACCCTTTATGGTATTATTATAATTATTATTATTCTTATTTTTAATTTAAATCTTGTCCAGTTTTGATGAACTGTTGGAGCTGAGTCAACGGGGAGATAATAGCACCATAGACATGCTTGTTGGTGATATTTACGGGGGTATGGATTACTCAAAGGTACGCCTTAACTATTAAGCTCCAAAAAGAAAAGAAAAGAAAAAAGGAACATTTTTTATGTATTATTTTTTTTATCATCTGCTAGGTTAAAATTACATGTGTGTTCATTGTATCACAGATTGGTCTCTCTGCATCAACCATCGCTTCTAGTTTTGGCAAGGTTATTTCTGAAAACAAGGAGATCGAAGACTACAGACCAGAAGACATTTCTCTATCTCTTTTACGAATGATTTCATACAATATCGGACAGGTACGTTGTGTACTGGTTCTCAGATTCTGCTACAGCATTAACTATTTCGGATAATTTTTTTTTCTTTTTCTTTCTCCAAGTGATTGATCTGATTTAGTCCCTCTTATATCATACAGATATCTTATTTAAATGCAATCCGAGCTGGCGTTAAGAGGATATTTTTCGGAGGATTTTTCATAAGAGGCCACGCTTATACCATGGACACCATCTCTTTTGCAGTACAGTTCTGGTGAGTTCTTCGGAAAATATATCTCTTTGGACCTGCGATCATTTTACGGCTTTATTTTCAGCGACAATGTGAGTTTATAAAATTGGTAGGTCTAACGGAGGAGCACAAGCAATGTTCTTGCGGCACGAAGGATTTCTCGGGGCTTTGGGCGCGTTTTTGAGCTACGAAAAGCACGGCCTCGATGATCTGATGGTTCATCAGCTTGTCGAAAGGTTTCCGATGGGTGCGCCGTATACCGGAGGGAAGATTCACGGCCCACCGTTAGGTGACTTGAATGAGAAGGCAAGTACGGTACATGGGTATTGTATATATTCTTTTGCCATACTAAAACAAAATAAGTGGGTCATGGAATCTTTATTTTTTTATTTTTTTTATTTTTTTTTTATGTTCCAAATTCTAAGCTTACAGGCATCCAGTGGGATAAGATTCTTGAAGCAACTTGGTAGGAATATTTTCACTCGGAAGGAATTTTCTGTTCCCACTAATAAATATTAAAAAAAAAAAATGAATTTCCTGTGATCAAGTCTCGGGTATTACTAAGAGCAAAATAATTGCACTATAAAATATGAAGAGGCTTGTTTTCTCTTAACTCTAGCAAGTTGCTATTGCATAATATTATCTGGTGTCTAAGGTTCAAGTTCAATAGTCTTTCTTGAGGTGTTAATTACTTTTTCAGGTACTAAAAATCATAATTTATTGCATTATTATCCATTCGTGATCTCCAAAAAAGAACGATGTCCTCCATACATAAATTTTTGTAATTTTTATTATAGAATATTGATGTATATTATTTTGCAAAAGAAGAAATTTTATTTAGATCTGATCGGTGATCACACAAAGTCTTTTCTCCAACTAGAAAGCTTCGTAGGCCCTTTATTTTCATTTATTTATTAATTCTTTTTTTTTTTTGCTTGAGATCAGTTCAAACTTTTGGCAAAGTATATTCATTTTTTTTTAATTTATCGGGATCCTCAAAAGCAGATTTCGTGGATGGAAAAGTTTGTTCAGAAAGGAACGGAGATAATAGCTCCGGTGCCGACGGCTCCGCCGGGAACGACTGGACTCGGAGGCTTCGGAGTTCCTTCTTCCAAAGGAGCCACTCTCCGCTCCGACGCGAGTGCCTTGAATATCGGGGTTCTTCATCTAGTTCCGACTCTCGACGTGTTTCCGCTTTTAGCCGATCCAAAAACGTAAGCTTTATATATAATCTTAGATAAGATCGTGACCATTAATGGAATTCGTTAATTTTACTATCCGACTTACACAGGTACGAGCCGAACACCATTGATCTCACACATCCCGGCGAGCTAGAGTAAGTGTGAACTGTCATTATTTGCAGGTTCTGAGAATTTATATGAAGCAACATTACTCCGAAACAATCCCTTCTTTTAGGGGTTCTTTATTGCTGATTTTTTTTCTTTTCTGAAGCTATTGGTTTACCGTGCTGTCCGAGCATCTTCCGGACCTTGTTGATAAGGTAAAATAAAAACCACAAGCTTTTTCTGAAACTCTGCTCTCGTCCATTATTGTGCCGTACTTGAAAAGGAAATGTGATAGTTAAAAGGTTTTCTCTTCCAATTAATATATTCTGTTTTTGTTTTTTTTTATTGTCAACAATGGTAGGCCGTGGCAAGCGAAGGTGGAACGGAAGATGCTAAAAGAAGAGGCGATGCTTTTGCTCGTGCATTTTCCGCTCATCTGGCTCGGTACTTTCACAAGCAATATTCAAGATTTGTGAATATCGTACTCTGTACTTTTTCACTTTATGATCGGCTCGGCTCGGTTCTGTTATTAGGTTGATGGAAGAGCCTGCGGCGTATGGAAAGTTGGGTCTGGCCAATCTACTTGAACTAAGGGAAGAATGCTTGAGGGAATTCCAGTTTGTTGATGCTTACAAAAGTATAAAACAAAGGTTCGTTTAATTTTGCATTGCTTCGAGCTCGATCACTTTTTTTTTTTTTATATATATATATATATATTCCTGAATTTCGACAGAGAAAACGAGGCATCGCTTGCTGTTTTACCCGACCTGTTGATGGAGCTTGATAGTCTGAGCGAGGTAGATATAAAAAAAAAATATAGTTTTACCGTTTAACCCTTGAGTTGTGTTTGAACATTCTCTCACTTTATTTATTTATTTAGGAAGTAAGAATACTTACGCTCATCGAGGGTGTTCTTGCGGCAAACATTTTCGACTGGGGATCCCGAGCCTGCGTGGATCTCTATCACAAAGGGACGATCATCGAGATTTATAGAATGAGCCGCGACAAAATGCAAAGGCCTTGGAGGGTTAGTGAAGCAGTGAAGATTTTAATTTCATATGAATATAAATATATTACTCTCTTTTTGTTTTACATGGTATTATGATCGACTATGTAATCAGGTCGACGACTTTGATACATTTAAAGAAAGAATGTTGGGGTCGGGAGACACAAAGCCAATTCCACACAAAAGAGCTTTGCTCTTTGTTGATAATTCGGGAGCCGATGTTGTTCTTGGAATGCTTCCTCTTGCCCGCGAACTCCTCCGCCGTGGAACCGAGGTTTTTTTATTTATTCTTTTCCTAATTTTACTAAGATCAAAATCCACTCTCGTCTAAATTGTTTCAAAAAATAAATTCATGATTCGGTAGGTTGTTTTGGTCGCAAACTCGCTCCCGGCTCTGAATGATGTCACCGCCATGGAGCTTCCGGAGATCGTAGCTGAAGCAGCAAAGGTAGGCACTTTAGGTTTTTTTTTTGTTTTTTTTTGTTTTTTTTTTTTCAATTCCCATGAAAAACAAATATTAATAGAAAGGATTTTTTTTTCTTTTTGGGCACAGCATTGTGACATTCTACGGCGAGCGGCCGAAGCGGGAGGCTTGCTTGTGGATGCGATGGTGACCAACACAGAGAGCCCGAAGGAAAGCTCGGGTCGGGTTTCGTTAATGGTGGTTGAGAACGGGTGTGGCAGTCCTTGCATTGACTTGAGGCAGGTCAGCTCCGAGTTAGCCGATGCCGCCAAAGAAGCAGATTTGGTATTTACGATCCTTTTTTTTTTTAAATAATTGGAAAAATTATACAAAATAGCAATTTGAAACTAATTATTAGCAAAATATCGAAAGTTCCAAATTTTCAGCAAAGTAGTCTAAGTTACGTTAAACCAAAGATTAAATTTTTTGACGATTAATACATGCAATTTATCACTTATGAAAAAATATAATCCTAGAGTTAATTATTTTTTATTTTTTAATCTGATTATTGCACATTTTTGCTATTTCACCAATTTTAGACAAATTTGACATATTTTGCAAAATCCATTACTTGAAACTGCCTAATTAGCTAAATCACTATTTTTTTTTTTTTTTTTTTTTTTTTTAAGAATCAAGGACTAAACATGTTGGTTTCCATTTTTCAGGTTATCTTGGAAGGAATGGGAAGAGCTTTACATACAAACTTCAACGCTCGGTTCAAATGTGATGCCTTGAAGGTCAGAGACTCTTCACGCCTCGTTTAGTCTCTTTTTTTTTCTTTTCTTTTTTTTTTTTTTTTTTCGGCCTAACATTATGGTACTTTTTTTCTTTTGCAGCTTGCAATGGTGAAGAATCAAAGGCTGGCCGAGAAACTAATCAAAGGAAACATATACGATTGCGTGTGCCGGTACGAGCCGGCTACTTAAACTTCAACAAATAAATGCTTTTACAGGTCCCGCTTCATTTAGAATAAGACGAGCGATTTAGGAGTATTATTTTTAGTGTCACTGAATATAAATTAATAACTTCTTAAATAATAATGTTTTTCAAGCAAATATTGGTCATATATGTAATTTTTTTAATAATATAATCTTAGTCGAAATGTTTGAGCAAATATTTAGTTGAAGTGACAAATAATCACAAGAAGATATACTGAAATCATTATTGTTTGAATATTGCTTACAAATTCAAGAATAACATATGAATTCAATCGAGTACTGATTACAAATTCAGAAAAATAAAATTGAAAATCAATGGTATATCGTTTAAAATTTAATGAAATCATACCTTATTCTTTCAGAAAACTTTATGCTATAAAATATCCTTATCATCAAGATCCCCCAGCAAACCTGAAAAACATAACTATGTCTTAGAAAATCATAATTATGTTAACAAAACACTTCGAAATTACGTAAAAAAAAAAGCTTGATATAACAACAATATAAAACTTGGCCATTACAATTTAGATCTTCACATCCAAAATCACCCAAAAATTGATGGAAGAACGTGGCCTTAAAATTTGTTTTAAAAATGAGAGTAGTAATACGATGAATCATATTAAAAAATGAGAGCAGTTATACGATAAATCATATGTAATTATTTTTATGGCAAAATAAGGAGAATAGAAGTGATATGGATTCGATGAGGGAAGAAATATGTCTAAAATGTGACATGAGGTTTTTTTTTTAATATGTTAGAATGCACATAATTTCCAAATTTTTATCATTTCACACACTCTTCAACAACTGTTGCACCGAATAGTGTAAGGTCAAACCAAGGAACTAAATGCCGGAGAAATTCCCGGAAATTCGGCTGGAAATTCCATTTCCACGGGTCAACGGCCAGCGGAAGAAGAAGATGTCGTTTCCACGTTGGATGTCGTTGGAATTTCCACGAAACGACATTTCGTTTCTGTCGTTTTATGCCGGTCATTGTCGTTCAAAAGTCTGTATAAAACCATCCCCATTTCCACGAAAGTCGAAGAAACTCGAAGGAAAAGAAAAAAAAAACGAGACGGGGCTGTGAAGGAGACAACTCGGCTGTCGGAGAAATTCCACGTCCATCGGCGAATTTCCATCATTTCCGTCACGGCGAAGGTATAAATCAACAATATGTCGACGAATTTCCCAGAATTTCCAAGGAATTTCCAAAATCCTAGATTCTGAAACTTGCACCTTCAATTTCTTGAGTAATATGATTTTTTTTCATATAATCCTCTTCATGAAAGTTGTTTGTAATGTGACGATCTATCATATATATTTTTTCCAGATTTTTTGGTGAAATTCCGGCGAACCTTGAAATTTTCCGACGAAACACCATTTTTTCCGGCGAACCTTGAGTTTTTCCGGCGACTGAAAAAACCGAAATTCAAGTTTTATTTCTGTTTTTAAGTAAGGTTTTGTGTTTAATTTTTATCTTGTATACTTGTCCTTCCTACCGTTATCCTAATCCGATAGGAGTGCCACAGCCACAGCCACAGCCACAGCCACAGGTGAATTCGCAAGGACGTGGACGTCGTATGTACGGTGTACGCGTAGATCGGTTCGGTGCCGAGCACATCATAGCATGAACAAATATTGTAACCGAGTTTTATCCAACCGGGACGTCCATCGGGATTCTATTGATACATTTTTTTTAATATTGTAACTATATGGTTGTGAAACATATTTATTTCATGAACAAATAGAACAATTATGCTAGATATGTATGATTTGAAGTGTTTTAAATTTGAACTACATTTAAAAATATATATATTTATGTGTTTGTTTCGCCACATTATTTCCGTTCGGTTTTCCGTCGGCACGTCGAATTTCCATGGAAATCGGCATTTGAAAACGGCATTTTACTTGCCCATTTCCACAATTTTTCCGTTCGAAATTCCATCGGCATGACGAATTTCCGTAAATCAGGAGGCTCGAAACGGCAACGAAATCGGCATTTTTTTCCTTGGGTCAAACCATTCCAAATGGACTGAATAAAAAAGTCAAAGCAATGGCATTTTGGGCACCGGAGTTACGACGGCTCTTTCACGTCTCATTTGTCTCCAAAGTCCAAACATGCTTCCCCAAGCTTTAAGAAAAAAATCATTTTTCTTTTCTCTCAACGCAAAGGCCGGCCGAGAAAAAATCTCCAAAGGAAACATATACGACTCGTTTGTCAGATGAATTTGAATGTCATCTTTTTTTTTCGAGACTGTTAGGGATAACTGTTACTGTTTACAACTAGAAAGAAGATGAATTTCGCTGGTACGCACCGAGAAAGGTGATAGCTATGCTCAAACCCGTTCAACCGAGACTCGCTTCATTATAACACTTGTTTTTTATTCAACGCTTCACTACTTGATTGTATTGTTTAGAACCCGCTCTTATTTTGATGTCCTGAATTTTTAGCCGGAGACAGAAAAATAGTTTTGGTTCATAGCAAAATTATTGTTAAGAACTAAAGTAGGAAGGCAAAAATCTTTGAAAGCAATAGTTGGATAAGCTCTTGAGAGCAAGTGACAAGAAGTATGTTCAAATATTTCTACTTCATGCAACGTGATAATTTTTCACAGCCAAAATTTATGGAAGCTTAAAAGTGAACCTGACCTGAGCTATAATTTATCAAATTTCATGCATAGAAGATGAATTTCCTTTTAACACTACCAAATGAGGGGAAAAAATCATCAAGATGAGAAAGACAGCAATGGAATAAAACATAAAACCAGAACATGCAGATTCTTCATATAAAGCCGTTGCTCATGAGTGTTATAACGAGCTCTCTCAATGGTATAAACATAAAATATTCCAATTATACCATATGGTTAGAGAGAGAGTCTAACAAAAAAAAAAAACAGCAACAGGCTAAATAAAAAACACTAAACTAAAACTCAAAAGAAGAAAAGAGAGGAGTTCAAAGAAAGAAAGAGAAGAAAAGAAAAGCCTAATAATATATATAATATTTTGACTGACATAGATGATGCTGAAGAGCTAAGAACCAGCCATAGAGCTGACCTTACTAAGAAGCCCTTTAATCTCTTCCTCCAACTTGGCTCTCATCTCTTGGGACAGATTGTCGCCGGATTTCTCGAGCATGTCCGTCATCATCTGCAGATTCTGCTTTATGAAGTCCAGAGGCGGCGCCGGAATTGTCGCCGGAATATCTGCCGGCTCCAGCGGAGCCAGCAGCCTGAAGCCGACGAGGCCGGGGCCGAAAGGGTTGTCTCTCTCCAAGCTCCGGAGAGCCTCTGCAGCGTCGGAGGCGTTCTCGAAGACGACCCGAGCCCCGCCCGGGTCCCTCGAAACTCTAGTCTCTGATTCCTTCAGCGGCCCAAACTTCCGAAACGCCGCAGCCAAATCCTCCGCCGCCGCCGCCGGAGCAGTAGCGCCTTCTCCGGGGGCAAAAGTCAACAGAAGAGCCGTTGACCCGGCCAAGGACTTGTTTTTCGGGTACTTCAGGACGACTTCGATCTTGTCCTTCCTCTTGGGCTTCTTCTTCTTCTTCTCCTTCTGCTCGGGCTCTTCCTTCGCGTTCAGGTCCGGTATGTTCTCCGGCGAGGTCTTCTTCTCCTTTCTCTTCCTCTTCTTCGGCACGGACTCGCTGACAGTTTTCCCGTTGGGCTTTACGGGGCTGTGAAGATCGACCACTAGGTTCCCGGGCTTGGCATCGATGACGACGTTCGGGTCCTTTGAAAGCTCGGGTTTGGGGCCGATTCCGTTCAAATCCGGTATGGCGGTCGGGGTTTGCTCCGTGCTCGACTCTTTCTTTTTCTTGATTTGATGCTCGGCTTTTTTGCAGTGCGACAAGAGCCGGCCCTTCTCCAGAGCTTCTTTCACCGAGACCCCGATCCCGGCGGATATTATTTTCACGTCCGAGAGCCCGGAGAGCGATTTCGTCTTCATGTCGAGCGGACCAGTCTGTGGCATTGCCGTTCCCAAAGTCGCGTCGAGGAGGGTTTCGCTCTCGTTCTTCATTGGATTTTCCTTCTTCTTAGCACTCTTTCTATTGGGTTTAATATTCTCTTCTGGCGCTTTATCTCCGGCCAAGGAAGGCTCGGTCTTTGTTGAGCCAAGGCTTTTGCCCGGCGAACTCTTGATCGGAGTTCCCGTTCTCTTGTTACTCTTTTTCTTGGGTTTATCTTTCTCTTCTGTTGCTTTATCCCCGGAAAGCAGTTTCATCTCCCCGTTAGTCATTCCCAAAGCTCCTTCAAGGCTTTCATTAACACCCGCTAAATTCACCGAGCCCTTTGCCGGATCGCCCTTCTTCTTAGAACTCTTTCTCTTGGATCCGTTCTCTTCGGGTCCAGAAAGCGATTTAGCCTTCAAAACCCCCGATTCAGTCCCGTAGTGGATGTTGAGATCGCCCACTGAACTCTTCGTCGAATTTCTCTTTTTCTTGTCACTCTTTCTCTTGGGTTCATGCTCCGTGGCCTCGCTCTCAGTGGCGACGTTCTTGGGACAAATCTCGACCGCGGATTCGTCGCTGTACACCGAAACCCTGTACTTGGATAAGAAAAATCCGACTGAACCAAAGCCGTCAGAGCTCAGGCCATTCACGGCAGCACAACGAAGTGCGCGAAGAAGCTCGGAAGAAGCCACGTTCGCCGTCTCCGAACCGTCGGCCTCGTCGTTTTCTGCGCCGAGCTGGCGATACCATTTCCTCCAGAACTTCTCGCCCGTGTTTTTGGGGATCGAAGGCGACGCCAACATATCTTCCCGGGTGGATTTCAGAGGAGCACCGGTCTCGATTCTTCCGGTCTCTGCTCTGTTCTCGAAGTTCACATACGGATAAGACAAGTACTTGCTCTTCTTCCTTTCCCTCGACTCAAACCCAATGTCTCTAGGAGTAGATTCTTCAACTTCATTGACCTCCGAGCCTTTCTTCGTCTTTCTCTTCCGGGACCCGCTAGCAGACGCGAACCCATCTCTGCTGCCCTTTTTCTTATTTTTCTTCGGCGAAGACTCTTCTTCTTCTTCAGCACTTTTCTTGTCCGTGAGTCGGTACGGAGGCAATTGCATGTGACCCACGGAGCGATAAAACGCCGAGAGGCGGTTCCGAGCCACGGAGGCGTCGATTGCCCGGGCCGCGGACCCGAAAAGCGCAAAGCACTTGAGACGCTGAAGAAACGACGCGGGCTCGAACTCCGCGGCGGAGAACTCTCCGAGCCTCTTCCCGAGCTCTACTCGCCCGCGTTTCGAGCGGCACGAGCAAGTCATCTCCGACTTCACGAGGGCACCGAAATCCTCCGAGGCTCTCTCAACGGCCACGAGGAACACCAACTCGGCTTTGTTCTTCCTCTTCTTCCCTGTCATCACTCTGTCGAAGGCCTCGTGAAATGGCTTCAGTTGGGGCTGAGAGAACCAGGCGAACTGGCCGGTCCCGTAGAAGCCGACCAAGATATCGTCTCCGTGGCCGATTCTCAGGGCGTATTTCGGGGCCTTGGCGGGGTCGTGAATCTTCCCCGGCCACCATGTCTGGTTCTTCGTCTTAGCCCACACGATATCGCCTACAGAAAAATCGGAGGCTCGGTCGTCGAATGTAGGAGAGCCCCGAATATCGACGTAAAGTGATATTCCCTCGATCTGAGCTTCTTCTTCTTCCTCTTCTTCTCCTCGGAACAAGTCGTTCACTTCGAGCCTCTCACTTTCCTCATCAGGTTTCGCCTCGTCTTCGTTCACGCAGCTCTTTTCGACTCCAAGTCTCTCCGAGTCCTCAACTTCACAACCACCGATCGGAGTTTCAACTTCCGTATTTATGACTACCGTTGACTCTTGACAACCCGGAAGAGCCTCTTGTTCCACCACATTGACCAAACTGTCCTTCTCCTGAGTCTGTTCAGCCTCGAATATCGGCGAATCCTCGGCTTTCGCTGCTTCAGCCTCGTGTTCCTCCACATTGACCAAAATGACCTTCTCCTGGGTCTGTTCGGCTTCGAATTTCGATGAATCCTCGGCTTTCTCTGCTTCAGCCACTTGAGCCTCCACTGCAACATTCTCATTGTCCCCAAATTCATCCGGGATTTCGGAAACAGAATCCAGCCCAGAGAAGATGTCACTCATCCCAGAAGCCTCTTTTGGGATTTCCTCAACTGGGTTTTCAACTTCTAGGGTTTCCATGGTTTTGGGGTTTTCCATTTCTCAAGCTTTTCACTCCCACTAGTCAATTTGTCATCATACTCGCACACACTTCAACAACAGCGAGAAAAAGAATGGAACTTTTTTTTATTGCCATGCCATTTATAGGAAAATAAATAAACAAAGAAATAAGCGATTTTGACCAAAGGGAAAAAGAAAATGAGAGTGTAGTTTCGAATACAAGAGCTTAAACCGAATAAAAAATGGGAAAAAGATGAGAACTATGCGTGAGAAATAAATTACCTTTGAGGAAAATATGAACGACAATCAGAGAAATGCTGGAGAAGAAGAAGACGAATCTCTGTGGAGCGAGTAGTCCAAAAAAAAAAAAAATTAGGGAAAGCGATGAAATTTAATGTCGGAGAAGAATATGCTAATAAGAGAGAGAGAAGGCAAATTTAGAGTAATGACAGTTTATATGTGGGTCGGCTTGGCAGTGAATGAGAATAAATAAAATAAAATCAAAATATAGAAAACCAAAATATTAATACTGATTCGAACTTAAAAGCCATAGATATAGGGTTTGAGTCTGAGAGAGAGTGTGTCGGTAATTATAGGGCAGGGTGATTTCGATGATTTTGAATTTTTGCCCTCTATGATCTATCGTGTCTTCTTGTTGTGAGTTGTGACTTTGCCGATTGAACTATTGCAGGATAGTTTATGATATAAAACTACAAAAACGCAAGTCACGAAACGAACCCTTCTTCAGAGTTCAGACAGCAAACACACTAGTTTTAGAAAAATAAAAAAATACGTGATTTTTTTTTAACTCAATTCCACAAATAACCCTTTATTATAAATATGTTTTTGCAATATTATTTGGTTATAGTTATATTTCATTAAAATATGGACGAAATCATCAAAAAATTTAAAATTTCATATTTATA